>NC_056730.1:132459649-132549649 GCF_019279795.1 Protopterus annectens | reverse complement strand
CCCCATAAGACAGATGCTGAAGACCTTGAATTTTCCTTGTGAGAAACGTTTGTGATTTCTCCATTTGCTGCAGGTGTTTGGAAAAGTGCATACCAGAAGGGGCACTGTACTCAATTATTGGCCTGATGAGGGAAGAGTACAGGGAGTTTTCATTTCTTTTTTTCTGAAGGCAATGCCTTTACTTATGAGATGAGCAAAATAGAATGCACTTCTTACCACTGTAGAGTCATTGTGGCCAAACGTAAGGTTGCTGTCAAAGTATGTGCCCAGGTCTGTCATCTCTGAGTGTGTACTTAAGGTGTTGCTATTAATATGGTAGTTAGCTAGAACATCACTGAAAGGAATGATAATACAGTTTTTTGGATTGAGTTTAAGGCCATGACTTTGGGACCAATCATTTGTTTGTGTAAGACCCTCTTGTAGGATGTTGACATCATTCAGAGATTCTATGACTGCTCCCAGTTTGCAGTCATTAGCAAACTTTGTCAGCCACAGACCTTTAGTTTTAGCTTGTATTGCAGAGAAATAGATTCCAAATGGTAGAGGTCCCAGGAATGATCCCTATGGAACACCACTTGTTACAGGTCTACTGTTGAAGGTGGATTCCTGTTTTGATTATATGAATTCTATCAGTGCACCAGTTAGTGACCCATCTAACATTATAAGGGCTGATGCCTAGTTGGGTGAGTCTGTCAATAATGCCTGTGGGGGGGGGGGGGTAGTGTCAAACACCTTGGCTAAGTCTAGGTATGTTGTATACACAGATTTACCTTCATCCATTGCCTTGATCACTGTCTCAAAGAAGTCCACCAGGTTTAAAAGGCATGATCTCCCTTTGACAAATCCAAACTGAGTAGGGTCAAGTGTTTGAAGATTACCTATACCTTTGTTGATAAGGTCCATGATGATTTGCTCCATGGCCTTCCAGATAAGGCTAGTAAGGCTAATAGGTATATAGTAAATACAACTTTAAAAAAACAAAAAAAATCAAATAATAAAATACCACCAAGACCACCAATCCAAAAAGTAAGCAAATTTAATGAAACACAGTGTTTCATTAAATTATCTTACTTTTTGGATCAGTGGTCTTAGTGGTATTTTATTATAATAGGTATATAGTGCCTGGGGTCAGTGGAAGCACCACCTTTGTGCAAAAGAATAATGGTGGCTGTTTTCCATTCAGATGGTATGAAGTCAGTGCTTAGACTATGATTGAAAAGAATATTTCACCCAGTGGATATGTCACCCGGTGGATAGCCAAATGGCTCACAGACAGAACCCAGGAAGTCAGAATTGGGGAGTCCACCTCTACAGAGAAGCCAGTCACAAGTGGAGTCCCTCAGGGATCAGTCCTTGGACTGCTCCTTTTTGGTATTTACTTCTCAGAAGTCAAGATCAATGTCAGTGGTCTCTGACTGACTAAATTTGCAGATCATTGCAAATTAGGAGCTGTCATTGAATCTCACATTGACACAAATGTTCTACAGGAGGGGCTGACACTTACAAACAACTGGTGTCAGAGCCATGGACTAAAACTAAATGCCAAGAAATGCATAACAGCATCCTTTGGGAAGTCATCCATCCCTGGTAACTATCATACTGACAACACTTCACTTAGAGATGACCCAATAGTCAGGGACTTAGAGACACACATAGATAGTAATCCAACCTTTGATCATCACTTATCTACAGTAGTGAGGAAATCATTCTGTGTTGTTCAACTTATAAACAAAGGTATGACATCTAATTCCAAATAAGTCATTGTTCCACTGTATTTGGCATTCATTAGACCTATCATTGAGTACTATGCCCTCTTTGGTATGTACCTAACCAGGCATATCCAACAACTGGAATGTCCACAGAGGTTCCTCACTAAAAGAATACAGGACATAAGTAATATGTCCTATGCAGACCGCCTCAAGGCCCTAGCCCTGTATTCTGTCCCTACAGGCTTTTGAGGGAAGATCTATGCCTGCCATACAGGGCATTGTCAGACCCCACTCTGCTGGACCTCCTGCATATCCACAAAACAAACAGCACCAGAATTACCCATTCTAAAGACTTAAACCTTGCCTGTAATATAAATAGAACCTGCTGAAGAGATAGGTTTCTATCACAGAGTCTACCAGGTCTATAGACCAAGATCCCCATCCATGAGAAGTGGAGTTCCTCCCTTATCCAATTCAAATGCAACTTGGAAGACTGGATGGGAAACCAGAAATTCATCCCTGGCTTGGCACCTGTCTCTAATGGACACAGGTAATCTGTAAATGGTTCATCTTCCAGGCCCATGCTTACACTTATCAAGGGTATCAGAACTTGTTAGAGATACAGGATGCATGGCTAGGCTTAAAAGGCCCTTGTGGTCATTAGCCTAGCAAACACCTATGACCCTATGAACCTGTAAATACCCAATGGTGTTGCTAATTCATGTTGGAGCCCATGTAGGACACAGCCTGGGATATTATCAGGTCCCATAGATGTTCTGTTCTAATCTTAGAGAGGGCATTTGTGACCTGCTCTTTAGAGATGCAAGGTAGAGGGCAGGTGGTACAGATGTCATGGGGTACGTGTGGTGGGAACAGGGGAGTTAAGTTTTCACAGAACCTGTTGGCAAACAAGTTAGCTATGTCCACAGACTCAGTATATGTAGTATCATTAACTACCGGTTTAGCACAAATCTTGACCTTTCCATTTAGGATGCTTTGTGTTTGACCTTTGTTGGGGGAGTTAATTTGGACTCATAGTATGCTTTGGAGGACTTCACGAGAAGTCTTATTTGCTTGTTTAAGCTGAGGAGGGAGTGTTTCCCATTTCAGAGGGCTCACTCCCTCTTACTCTTAGGCAGCAATTTCTTCCTTTTATTGTAAAGCCTGTTAATGGCAGTTATGTCCAAAGAAAAGATAAGGCGTCTGTCTTCTGTGCCTAAGGCATCTGTCTTCTTTGCCTTCTTGCATGGAGTCCTGGGACAACATTTTGCCAGTTGATTGTTCAGAGAGAGGAAAAAAATGTGTACTTGAGGAATTTCCCACAGATGGATCAAATCTTAGAAGATCCCCTGATCTAGCTTCCATTCATGAAGGTCTGTTGTGGTCCTGCTCAGCTTGTCTGCCATGCAGTGTTCACTGACAGGATGTAGGACACCTGTAGAGTGAGAATGTGCTGTGAAGGCATATCCCTAGCTAGCAAGGCTAGTCTGCAAAGGAGATATAACCTGAATCCCCCTTATTTGTTGATGTACCACATAACTGTAATATTGTCAGTAATCACTTGAATAGGACCTAGGGACCAAAAATGGTTCAAAGAGTTTAGAGCCTTGATCAGGTCAAGCATTTCCTTAATATTTATGTGCCTGAGTCTGTCCATTGTGTCCCACACCCTTTGCACTTTTATCCCTCCTGAAACTGCTCCCCAAGGACAGTGTGAAAGGCATGTGGTGACTGATTGTGTTGGAGCAGGGAATGAAACAGAAAGATCTGGATTTAAGGTTATTTGCTGTGCTCACCAAAAAGCCTCTCTTCTGACAATCCCCTGTACTGGGATCTGAAAAGTTGAAGAGTGTTAATGCTGGGAAAGAGATTTCAGATACCGCTTTCTCATGTGGAGTCTTGCCAGGGGTATCATGAGAACTATAAATGCAGTGACATCCAAAATCCTGATGTATTCCCTTGCAGTGATCGAAGTCTAAGTGGAAACCCTTAGAAATAGATCTAAATAAAGATCTACTTTTTTCCTCTGAAAGAAAAACTGTTTGAACTGGAGAGATCACAATCTTGTATGAGGGAGTCAAGAAAGACTTTGAATGTTCTTTTGGAATCCAAGCTTATGCAAGAAATCCCTCACTCAAGAAGAAATTCCTCTGCAAAGATAACTAAGTCATCTAAATATGGAAAAATGTGGATACACAATAGCCTGCAGTGAGTTATAATTGGAGTTAAATACTTTATGAACACTCTTAGTGCAGTCAAAAGTCAAAAGCATAAAGCAGAGAACTAATAATGTGATCCAGGAAAACAAAACCTTAAGAAGCACCTGGAGTCTAGATGAATATGGATATGATGATAAGCATCTTTTCAGTCTAGTGTTATCAGGAAACATGAAGGAGAAAGAAGAGGTAACAGGTAGCAAAGTGACATCAGTTTGAATTTGGTCACTGTCACAAACCGGTTTAGGAAGGAAAGATCTTGAAATGGTCTCCAAGTATTTTCTTTCCTTGGCATTAAAACATATTTGAATAAAACCCATTCCTACCTAGGAAGGAGGAATTGGTTCTATCACTCCTTTGGGACACTATCTAATGAAGAGCAGGTGGAAAAAAAGAGGCTAATATATAGGATGAGGAATGGATTACTGAAAAGGAGGAATTTCCTGCCATTGTCATCCGTAACCCTGATAAATGATTTTCAGAACCCATGTGTCTGAAACAATCTATTGACAAAAAGAAAAAGGGATATTCAGAATTTATAGAAGCGGAAGGATGGTCTTTTGAACAGTCATCAGACGTGTTGTACTATCCTTGCTTTTGGAAGGTTTAAGGCTTCTTTTTGGAACCTCTTTGCCACTTTTTCTTAAATCAGAAAGAAGCACAATAAACTATGAAACAAACTGGAAACCAGTCACGGCAGTGGTCAAAGTAACAAACAAAGGAAACTTGTATTAAAATTTAATTGAAGCGCGTTTCGTTTGCACAGTATGCAAACTTCCTCAGAAAGTAATTTAACATTCAAAAAACAAGTAATCTCCATGGTATCCCCGAAGTCTCAAAACAACCCACTAAAGTGTAGTGGGTCTAAAAACAAAACAGTGTAAGAAACTTCTCTGTGTGGAATATTTTCAGTCCATATATTTCTAGTTACTCACTGTATATTAATCAGATCAGACAATAGTAGAAGAAGTAGCGAACGTAAACTCGTCAAGTCAAAAAGTAATAATAGAAAATATATAATTCTACAGCATTACTAAGTATTCGAAAGTAATCCAAGCAAGGCAGACAGTCTGTTTCCAGTCGAAAATCCTTTATTAAGTACACAGACAAGTGATCCAAGTAAAACAAAAATAGAGTAATAATTTCCTCACAAGCTTTCTAAATATATATATACTTTTTATCAGGCATGGGAGTGGTTTATTGTGCTGTAAAACCAAGTGTTATTGGTACACATGTTAAATTCACATCCCTTCCCCCATCAGTGTCACATTCGAGCTGGTCCTGCCCTACCTAGTAGCTGTCATAATAATATATAGCCCTAATGTACTTTAATGGTACATCTTATTTAATCAAATTATTAAGTCTGTGATTTTATACAAGGCAATATATTACATGGCTGGAAATATATCAACCTTAGTTCATTTTGCGATCAAAAATTATATATAAATATACACATATACATTTTGCATGTAAAAATCAGTTTATATTTTCATAACCTATTGTTAACAAAGATCGCTTTCGTCCTTCTAGACTTCTTCAGGTCTGTGTACAAGAACCCTAAAAACCTATATAATTGTATAATTAGTTAGTATTGTTATTACCATCATATGGTGCTCATAAATTCTTTCACAGAGCCTCCGCTCCGTTTTACCAATGTAAAATGCAGGGCAGCATTGGCACTTAGCCACATAAACAACCATTTTTGAATTACAATTATACCTCCATTTTAGTCTATATTGAAAACCTTCCACTATGAGCATATTTGTCTCTTCTACATATTTGCAAAAATTACAACTTTTACATTTATACATCCCTGTTGTTTTGGGGTAAGTACGACGTTGTAATTCTAATAATGATTTCAAATTTTTACCCCTCGTAAATATGACACTTGGATTGTCACTCATTTTAGTGCAAATATTAGGGTTGGTTTTAAACAAACCCCAGTTTTTCCGAATAATGTCTACGCAGAAGTGACTGTGTATGTTGTATGTAGTGATAAACCTTGGTCCAGCATTACTAGATGAAACCGGAATATGATCTATATTGTTAGACATCATTACATCAAGATTTATTACCTGCTGCGTCAGCATATGTTTAATACCCAAGATGGGTCTGTACATGCTGTTTGATCTCTTATGTTTGACCTCGTCAATCAAGTTATCTAACAAAGTTTCAGGGTAGCCCCGATGTAAAAACATACATTTCAAAAATTGTCACTCTTCCACAAAATCTGTATCTTGACTCACTATGCATGCAGCCCTCACCAGCTGGCCTTTGATGACTGACCGCTTCTGGTGGTATGGGTGGCAACTTGAAAAATGCAGAAATGAATTGGAATATGTGCTTTTCCTATGAATTTTGGCCACAAAGCTACCCAATTCATTGTTCTTAGATAACCAGATGTCAAGATATGCTATTGCTTCCGTGTTGTATGTAGAAGTAAACCGCAAGAATTGGGTTGACGTGTTAAACTGATCCAAAACCAATCTACTAGTCTCAGCATCACTGTTAAGAAGGATGAAAATATCATCCAAATAACGTGTGTAGAAAACTATATGGTTGTAAATACCAGTATTTTTAAATACATATTCCGATTCCCAATGGGCCATTACTAAATTCGCTATGCTTGCCCCACAAGGTGAACCCATGGCTATACCAACTTTTTGTAAGTAAAAGTTGTCACCAAGCATAAAGTAGTTATTATAGAGTATAACCTCCAATAGTTCAATAACTAATGCTATCTCACTTTTAGTAGCACCATTTTTCTTAAGTACCAAGCTCACCCATTCTATCCCTATATCATGCGGAATGCACGTATACAAATCCTTCACATCTACTGTGAGGAAATTATAATTCTTGTTAAATTCTAAACTGTCTATTTTCTTAAGAAATGACCATGAGTCTTTACATATTTGATGCTCCTGTGTCAAATATTTTTGCAATATTGAATCAGCAACTTTGGCACATGAATATGTTGGTGAACCATGACCGTCTACTAATGGTCTCATAGGAGGGTTTGTCACATCTTTGTGAATCTTCGGTATACCAAACAAATAGGGGTATATAGGGTATAAAGTGGACATATAGTTAAAAACATTCTGTTCCACCCTACCCTCTATAAACATGTCTTCGACACTGTTCTTAATTATACTGTAAGCTCTATTAACTTCTAATCGTGAGCTCAGTATGTAAATTGGGTTGTCTAGTAAAATTGTCATACGTTCATAGTAATCTATATTGTCGAAGACAACGAGACTCCCTCCTTTGTCGGGTTTACAAATACAGATATCTCGGGATTTAATGTAATCAAGATGTTCACGTTCAGTTTTAATTATATATTGATTGCTGTTAGTACTAAATCCCTGTTTGAGACCTTGTCTGATGTCTAATTCACACATTTGTTCAAACACTTGCAACAACGGGTGCAAAGGAGGATTGTAAGTGATTTGAATGTTGAATTGGTCAATGTGTAGTTCATCAGTCCTGCCCCCCATCAAGTTAAAATTTAACTTCCTAGTAAACGTTTTAATATCTATTACTGTTACTTTCTGAGAAAATTTGCATACTGTGCAAAGGAAAAACGCTTCAATTAAATTTTAATAAAAGTTTCCTTTGTTTGTTACTTTGACCACTGCCGTGACCAGTTTTCAGTTTGTTTCATACTTTTTCTTAAATGTCTATTTAGCTGAATTCTGCTGAGACTGTTTATTCTGTTTTTTTAATGCCAAAATTGGATGAGGAGAAAGAAAATCCCTTAGACAATATCACCACTACAGCAGAGCAGGCAAACACTAAATCTCTACCCAAGGGAAAATTTGAAATCTCATGTTTTACATCATCTGGGAGTTTCTGAGAATGCATCCAAGCAAACCTCCTTAAAACAGTACCAGTGGACCTAACTCTGGAGGAAGTATCAACAGAGACATACGCACACTGTAGACAGTGAGTAGTGACCTTTGCAATAGAAGACTAAGTTATTTAAAGCAGATTTTCCTTCACAAGAACAAACTGTAGCTAAAACATTTCTCACACTTTCACAATATGTCAGAACAAACTTTAACATGAGGTTGACAATTTAAAATTCTGAAAATCAAAATGCAGATGTATACATTTTCCCCATACCTATCAATAGCTTACCCATCCGTATTAGAAAGAGTAGGATTAGAGTTAACTAAGTGCTTAGTAGCAGTGAAGTCGATTAAGGCTATAGCTGCTGGGTCAGATTTGGGAATAGTGTATAAAAATTTAAAAGACTGAGGAACTTTATACATCCTATATGTCTTTTTATGGACAGCTGGCTGACTCTCAGAAAAATTGCAGGCAGTATGACACACATCCTCTAAAGCAGACAGGACATGAGGAATGGATGTAGGTTCTGGAAAATCCTTCTGTAATGGGTCATAGCATTTTCTGAAGGACTGAGAAACATCAGTGTTTTCCTGCTGAAAAGACTGGGACATTCTGGTGACAGTCACTGTGACAGAGAAAGCCCATAGGGAGAATCAGAAACTGAGTTCTCTGCTCAGTCTGAATCAGAAATCAGTGAAAGAAACCTTGAATCAGTCTGCATCTTCCTGCTCAGATTCAGAATCTTGAAAATCTTCAAGAAAAGAGACATGCTTCTTTCTTTTACCAGAAACTACTCTACATGAAGGATCAACAGCCTGGATTAAAACCTGAGCCAGTCCCAATAAACTACTCCTATCCAAAGAAATTTGAGGAGGAGTAGATACATGCTTGGTTTTCTGTTTCTTTTTGATAGGAAATATGGGGCCATCTGTATTACTAATGGCACCCACTGCTTCCCGAGGGATGGGTGTAGCATTCTGACATAACAGGGAAACCTACCCTGGTCCCTCTCCCAGGACTGACAACAGTGTCTCTCCTTGCTCTCTGAGGGGACTCAAATAGCTGCAGAGGACATGGCTGCTGCTACAACAGAGGGAGCCAAGGTAAAAGAGAGTGGTCTAAGGGACAACAAATGGCCACAGCAGAATCACCCATCTTTTCTGTGAAGAACATCTAGTGTTTGCATGACCCAAATTTTGCTTTGGAAGTGTAAATGATTAATTTAAATGGATATAATTGAAACATATTTTCATAGAGAGACAGAGTTGCAATTAATTGGTTGTATACTTGTAGCTTTTGCATTCTGCCTGTTTAAAAAGGTGTTAATTTACTTTGGAATTTTAATAAAGATTTCATAGAATGTATATGATTTAGAAAGAATTTGCAAATTTTAGGAGGAAGAACTGAAAATTAGTGCTCTGTACATTTCAAAGAGATTCCCAGATTTTGGGAGCAAGCAATGGAAATTAGTCTTTTGCACATTTCAGTTTTGTTGTAACGGTTTGAAGGTCTGGGGTTGACTGTGAAAGGATCTTCACATTGTAACAGGTATATCTCTCTGACAGCCTAGCAGCAAAGTATGGGAAAGATTCTATACTGAGGCATTTACAGAACAGTGCTAAGAGAAGGAGGATTCTTCTCTGCAGGATGGGTGGCATACTGGGTTTTTGAAATTCAGGAGTAAGGGTGCTCCCTTTTTGTGCAAATGTTATGAATCTACAAACTTTATTTGAACTAGATTGTAGAAACATTGTGCTGATGTTTTTTAAGCCCATATGTGAGTTGAGATAGAATAACTCCTTTCCAGATCGCTGATCTGTGAACAGGAGTTAGAAAATCAGATATCTTTTTGGCCTAAAATGAGCTTAATAACTTTGGCTTTTGTAACTTTAGCATGCTTCTGAAAGTTTAGTGTGGTGCATATCTCTCAACCTCTTAGTGCAATAAATCTGGAGATTGCTATAAGTAAAGGGGAACAAAGGCCCAAAAATAAGGGCAAATGTTAAATATGTCTCTTTTAAACTTAGAAAGTTGACAAAATAACAGGTGTTGCATTAGCATGACATTTTTGAAGGGTATGACTTCTGAAACTGAAATGTCTGTCATTATTTTCTGGCTTTGATCCTCAATGATTTGCCAGAAATCAAAACTTTTATGAGGAACAGACCAAAAATATAAGTAAAAAATCTGGACATGCTGAGAAAATCTAGACAGTTGAGAGGTGTGGTTTGATGTCTGACCATATTCCTAGGTATGTATATTACTGGGCTGTTATTCCAGGCTGTTCATTATGGTGGACAATGGTGCATTTACTTGTGGCTGCAGAAGGATCATAGGGACACCAAAGTACATTGATTTTGTGTTTTTTGCGGTTCAATAAGAAAGAGTTACTTAGCTGGGAGAGATTTTGTGCCAATTTGTTTTCGCTGAGGGAGTGTAAGGCATGCAATATGTAAAAAAAAACTTTGCGTAAAGGATGACAAGACAGTGGAGGAGATGATGCACAGTTTTTTTATGAATAAAGAAAACATGATTAGGGATCGCAGAGAACCTTGAGGGAAACCCTTATATAGAGGTACGAGAAAGATGAGCTAGAACTTGTATGAACTCTGAAGTTCCGAGGAAGTCTTTGAATTATTTACTTGCCTGAGGGCTTATCTCAGAACTGATGAAAAAGTTTAGCATGACAGAGCCATCCACTAGGCAAAAGCTTTGGTAAGTTCAGTAAAGATTTATTCAATAAGAAGGCCTTTATGCATGTGTTGTTTAGTATGTCTTTTGCTAAGGTATAGAGTGCAGTCATTGTGCATCTCCCTGAGAAGATCCCATGCTGATGTTAAAAGAGTCTTGGCTGTGTTGTACTGAAATGTGTCTGAAGTAATTTGAAGTAGAAGGGTTGTGGGTGTTAGGAAGAAGATTAAGTTTGGTTATTTTACATTGAATGGTCATGACATTTTTGGATATACATAGGGCAGGATTCACGAAGCCTCCGTGTAAGAGTTATAACTCTTACACGGAGGCTGCAGTTAAACGGAGTGATGTCAGCATGCTCTGCATATTCATGAGAGCATGCTGAATCACACCTAAGTCTAACATGGTCTGTGTAAGACAGTAGGGGGCGTGTCCGTAGGCTGAGCCCTGCAAGCGGACACGCCCCCAGAAGAGTAAAAGTGCCCAAAGTAAACACCCACGACAGAGTCCACGGAAATGTGAATAAACACAACACAACACATGCCCCCACAGACTATGAACAGAAAATATAAAAATGAACATATGATATATTTTTTTTAAATTGTAAAGATGTTTAACCGTGAGTGCGCTCGTTTGCGCGGGCGTGCCCGTAGCACAGCTACAGTTAGCAGTCAGTGGGAAAGCATATAAGAACTAAATATGCAAAGTAAGCCAAGAAGCAATAGTGTAGCAGTAGAGACGTCAGCTGAAGAGCAGGCATTCATGGTTCGAGCCCCCACAACACCAACTTTTATTTTTAGAAAAATAAGCACGAAACAAGTCCCAGACAAACATGTACACATATAAAATCACATTTTATGTAAAATGTAATGAACTAGTCCATTTATTTTCAAGAAATGTGAGGTAACAAAACAATAAAAAAATGCCAGATGTGCCTATAGCTGAGCTACAGTTTAACAAGGTGAGTGCATCTGCCCGTAGGTGAGCAGTGGTTTAACAGATGCAAAATGAGTGCCCGTAGGTGAGCAGTGGTTTCACATGCTCAAACTGTGTGCCCCTAGCTGAGCTGAGCGTACTATGCATGCTGACAGCCAAATGAGGCGTAAGCCAGCGCACCCCGTTTGCGCGGAGCTGCGCACCGCGCCAACAAGCTAACCGATGGGCAACGTTGAGCAAGCTGTAACAAAACTGCCTTTACACAGACACACCCTATAGCCTGTCTAGACAGTCATAAAATATAAAAAGCAGTGGCCAGGTTCGAACCCAGGATACCATGCACCATAGTCAAGGTACTGAACCACTAAGCTACGACAGCTATACTCAGAAATGCAGTAATAGCAAATATATAGGAATGAATAGAAAGTGGAGCATGACAAAGCAGGTTTTGTGAAGTAGATACAATTCCAAAATGGCCAATCACAGATAAGTGCGGGAAAAACGGCATATATAAGCCCCATAGGCGGGAATACACAGCATAAACGATTGTAGAACTGACTTGCAGCCAGAATGTCAGGTGTAGGTGAGGGTAGTTGCTTTCGAGCACAGAGGTGGGGCATTGAGGAGTCCAGATACATGGTCTGGCTCCTAGTCCACAATCATGAGGCCCAACTCATGCAGGGCCAGGTCCTGTGGGGAGCATATAGGGCTGAGGCATGGGACCGGTTGGCTCATGATCTTACCAGTGGCACAGGGATTCCAAGGACTGGTGAGCAGGTCCATCACCACCATGTGGACCTGAAGAGATGCAAGCAGGACCAATTGAACCTTTGGATCCAGGAGGCCCGGCAAATGCCCAACGCCCCACTACTGAGTAAGTTACATTTAATTATGTATGTAAGAAATTAAATTAGCTGATATTATGGAGATGTGTATTCCAATATTACTTCATTTATATTACAGCTGCAGGTGTCTGTTTTGCGAACCGCAGACCCTATGGCGATAGGCTGGTGCGGTTGCGCCACCAGGCAGGTCAGTAATCCACTCCCAGTAACTGTAAAGAAATATAAAAGTATGACAGTTAGCAAAAGAGTGCAGTGTAGTCACTAAGTAATAAAATGTGCAATAAACAGTGTAAAAGTGTTTGCAAGTATTGCTTGATTACAAAAATGTGTTGCAGTCTGAAAACCAAACAGAAAAATGAAAATGTCTGAAATAAAGTCTGAAATAAAGATGCCTCACCTATAAAATCATAGTGCACAACCTGCAGCAGGCTGAAAAGTACAGCTGCAGAAGATGAGCAACTCACATGTGTGAAATATATCCCTGTTGAAATACTGAAACATGACAGAAGTGAGACTGCTGGAAAGGATTGTAATAACTACAGGTAAAACATGTCAATAAAGCCTAGAAGTAAGTACCATCCTGAATAGTAAAATGAAAACAAGTGAGAGGGTGTGAGAAAGAGTTATGAATCCACCAATAAAGTAGTAATAACCCCTGTATAAAGTATACTGCAGTCAGTGCAGAATGAAATGAATGTGACAAGTAGAACCAAACTGCAAAATGTGTCCAAAGTGTTGCTGCAGCTGGAATGTGTATCCCAAAATCTGGATATGTTGCTCTCAGTCTGCAATATGCAGATAGTATGATTGTCTGAAATATCAAACATCCACCGTTGTCTATAGCTATATAAAGCAAATGTAGCAGGATGATGTAGCTGAACAAAGCCAGATATGAATGTGTATGAATAACAATAAAATGTATATTGATGTAGCAGTAACAGTCCTATCACCAAATTGAAGTAGTTATCTTATAGGAAACTGTAGTTAGAACAGTAGTGTGTATATATCTGTAGCTATTAGAAATGTACAGCATATGTATTGGTATTCGAAGGTGTTAATAATATTTTCTTCACCCCACCCTATAACCACATATAATCCATTCCACGTGAAAATGGTATGTGCAATCACAGTTAACACCCCTGGACATTTGTCCTGATGGGTCATAAATATTTACATGTCCGTTAATGCATCTGCCCTGTTCATACATCCAAACCTGATGGCCAGTTGCCATCAATCAACCCTGCATGTTGTTGGACTGTGTATTGCTGTTCAAATTATGCATGTGTTATGCTTGCTGTTCAATGGTGTGAATATCTGGGTGTTTGGTTAATGGGAATACTAATGCATGCTGTTACAACTAATTGCGAATGGTATTGTATGTTACTATCCCAAACTGTCATGACATAATGCAAAACATAGAACGACAGGGAAGGCGGGTTCCAGCGGACCCACCTCTCCCACCTCAGCTGGCGAGTGCACCTGGCACTAGTGCCCAGTCTGGACCCTCCTCCAGTGGCCCTGTGCCTCCTGTGGGTGGAAGCGCTGCAGGGGATGGTGCCCATCCCCCCTCTGCAAGTGTGGCTGGAGGAGAACCACCACTCACCCTCCGTAGCGTCCAGACTGTGGTGCGTAGGGAGATCCGGGACTCTGTTCTTGAGCCCCTACGCCAGCTTGAGGCACAGGTGGCACAACTTACGGGCATGCCTGTTGCCTGGCCTACACAGCCCCCAGCACAGCCCCATCCTGGGCAGTGAAGGAACAGTGGCAACTCATGGGTGGGGATATCAGTTCCACTGTTGCCATTTGTGGGCTCATGGGCTCTGGATATCCAAACCTCCATCCCCGTCAATTGTGTAACCCCCCCACACGTGTCATACACCGCCCCTGTATGCGTCTTGTTTGTCTTCTCTGTTGACCTACCCAACCTACCTCCCCATCTATACCGACTTCCTTCACCTGACATACCACTCTCACCTGAAAAAAAAAAGGGCACTCTGTACCCACAAAAAAATTACGCCCCATACATAGCTGCCCATTCCGCACATATGTCTACCAGACATGGAAACTATCAATTACAATTGGCTGTACAACAAGTATTATTGTTGTATCTTACACCTCTCTCAGGAGTGGAAGGTATCAAATGTCACACAAAATTACAAACATATGCAAAGCTGTTGCTGATGAAGAAATGGGCAGCTATGGGCTTTACCTACATCCCTCCTGCAAAACCCAAGCTTGTTTCCCTACTGTCTTACCCTCTTTGTGACCACTTTTTCACCACTTTCCTGTCTCCCCATTTTCATTTCTTTCAAAGAAAACAGTGCAGGTGTGCGCAAGAGTAAGCACGTTTAAGCGGTTGTAAGCGGGTGTGCGCATGTGTGCATGGAGCTAAATGCCAGTGTGCATGCGTGAGCTCCGCGCAAACCAGTGCTAACCCGGTTACAACTGCTTAAAAGTGTCATTCTGATTGACAGGTCCTGTAGTCAGTTCAAAAGCAAAATAAAATCCCACTGTCAGTCCCAAACCCAGGACCTTGGAAACAGTAGTCTGCATGACTTATCACTAAGCCATGACTGTTATACAAAACATTGTGCTAAATTAAATATATCATGTAATGGTAAGAATGAATGTAAAGGGAATATAGGATGTGTAGTACACAAAGCATGTCATTTAGAATTACTGTCAAAACTAGTGGATTTCCATAATAGTAGTGTGTGAACAGAAACAGCCATGCTAGTTGGTAGCTAGTTGGTAATAATGTCACTGTAACACCTTGCAAGCCACACACATACTCACAGCAGGATAATCACTGCCCATACCCCACAACCTCTTACAGGAACACATCCGGACCAAGTAATAAAATATGTGGAGCAAAGGCCCAAAACCAGGGACACATTACAAATAATGTTACAACAAACGCAGAGAGTTCAGAGAGTAACAGGGTCTGCATTTTGTGGGATGTTTGGAAGGGTATGAAGTCTGAAACTTGAATGTTTGTCACTATATTCTGACTTGAGCCCAGAGTGATTTGCCAGAAAAAGCTGTGCATGAGATATTGACCAAAATATGAGGCAGAAATGTGGACAACCTGCAAATATTTGTACACATGAGAGGTCTGACACCACCATATTTGAATAGTTAAGAGCCTAGACATAGCAACAGTGAATGACTTACAGGGATGCCCCACAGACTCCATGTGAAATGTACAAACAATAGGCAGAAAGGTGTAACAACACATGCAATGGTAACTATGGAGTCCTAAAAGTATTCACCACTTGCATGGCAGAATAAGTGTAGTAATACATATGCTCATGCTAACCCACAGTCACAACTGCAGCATACCAGACAATTTAATGGGTGTACCCCACTGATATGTACCATTCCATGAGGCAGATAACAGATGAACCTGAGAGTCTCTGGGGCCTGCTCAGCAGCATACTCAAATACCCTAATAGATGTCAAGGCCCACACCATGGCCAGACCACACTGCATGCTGTAACACCCTAGCATATATAGCAAGCATTCCAAGGTGTGAATGTACATGGAAAATAGGAAAGCTACAGCAGCACACTACAGTCAGGACACCTAGCAGGCATACAAGTAGTGACTGTAAAGGGCAAATATTGAAGCCTTAGCAACAAAGTGCAAGCAAAAGTGAAAGGAAAGCACACACACACATTAACAGTAGTAGTAGTTGTAGGTGTCAGTGTACATACACAGTTAGTACAGGAAACTGGAGAAATGAATGGAGGAATGTTAATCTACAACACAGCTGGAAATATGAGAGAGATACCAACCTTTACACTCACAGAACATTGTCCACAGCATACCAGCATGGTCCCTGCCCTTAAAATCTGAAAGGGCTATGCCTATCTCACATACCTTTTTATAGCACTGTTCTGAAATCACAGTGAGAACTGCAATCAGTACACAACTGGCTGCATGCAATTAGCAAATGCTGGCTAACAATTGGTGTAGAGGCCATCACATGGACATATGCAGATACCTACAAAAGTATGCTGTACTCCCAGTCCACACATGCAATACTTTCATTGCACCCTGAGGAGGACGTGAGAGACAGACAGACAGAGAGAGAGAGACAGAGACAGAGACAGAGAAAATTGAAATTAAGCAGACACAAACAAAACTGTTTAGCAAAAGTCACTTGAAAGCTGACAACTGGCAAGTGGAGCAGCAGGACAGAAAACCAGATGGCAACACAAGCAGCTGTGACAAACACAGGTAATGTAAAGTAATACTATAAAGGTCTACATACTGTGAACCCTCCATATGTGTCATTGGTCTGTATCCATATGTATATGAAGACGTGTAAAGGGCAGGGGACATACAGCAACTAACAGTGAAGGCTGTACATACATTTATATGTGAGAGCATCTATGTGCACATATCAATGTAGGTTGACTGTAGGTTGTAGTGCAATGTACAAAGTAGGTTTCACAGTTATGTATGTTTAGCAGTATGTTAGTGTGTGTATACAGTATGGTAGACAAACATGTTGATATACCTGTCTATCATATGGATACGTATGTATGTCAAAATATATGTATGTATACATATCTATACATATATATATATATATATATATATATATATATATATATATATATATATATATATATATATATGATATGCATATATGTATACATACATAGAGAGATGTAGGAATACATAGACAGATGTAGATAGAATATGTACAAACATATATATGTAATGCACACATACAGATATAGATATATGTCGATACATATACATAGACAGACTGATCTGACTATCTACAGGTATGACTGTATATGACGACCTCAACACCCCTGTCCCTCCCCTCTGTCACTCTCACCCCTCTGTGTCCCCCTCTCCATATCTATAGCAATATATGTACATCAATATATATATGTGTATATGTATACAGACAAATATATATATATATATATATATATATATATATATATATATATATATACATATAGATATATCTATATACATATAGATATATCTATATGCATATATATATATATATATATATATATAGAGAGAGAGAGAGAGAGAGAGAGATGTATATATATTCTGAGTGAGGCACATGTGTATAGATGTATTGCAACAGGTGCATGGTGACAAAGGCATGGAGTGAACACCAGCGTCAAAACCGGAGTACCATACCCCATTTCAAATCCCCTACACCACCAGATATGTGATTGGCTGCCCACCACTGCATGTGTCAGGGGTGAACAGGGTCATAAATGTGTACAATAGTGCCCCCAATGATATTTACAGTGGCACACTATTCCTGGAATACCTGCACATGGTATGTGTCAGCAGACATGGTGTGTCAGCTATGGACATGTAGGTCGGTGTACCCCTCCACACCACATAATGGATGCCATGGTATGGACCTCACATGACAGCTACAGATATGGAGAAGGACACAGTGACATGTACAACACTGTGACAATGCACTCAAACACATTACCAATGCACAGTGACTGACAACACCACAGAGTACACACATACTACCCACATAGAGGGTACCACTCCCGGATTTACATACGTAAGTCACACCCATGACAGATGTCCAACAACCATAGTAACACCTCACACCATCTACAACCTAAATGACTGCTGTGTGTCGTCCATGCCACTGCAATAGAGAGCACATGTGTAGGTAAAAGTTCCTCCCCACAGATAAGACATACCCTGCAATAAACCACACAGTGTTATGAAGCAAGACTCCCCATGACTACATGTCACACATACCCCTGCTGAATGTTAGTCAGATAGGTAATATGCCATATGAGTCACCCTGTGTAACTGTGTGACAGCAGCAGGTACCATCACACCACATGTGTCACAATGGTCAGGGTAGCAGAACAGTATGCTGCTGTAGTCCCAGGGGCAATAGCATATTGTATAGTATTGTATTGTAATGTAATGTATTGTGTTGTATTGTATTGGTATGTTGAGGTGCCTCCTTCGTGGAGTGGAACCACTGCTGCTGTGCGCCAGTGTACAGGTACATATCCTGTAATCAGGCTAGTGTTACATAGCACTTCTATATGTGTGTTTAGCTCCTGTCAGAGTTTATGTAGCATGCAACTGAGGATACCATCAGGCCCCAGTCATGTTGTGTATTCTGCTTTCATGAGGGCAGCTGTCACCTGGACATCTGTGATGACAGGGAGGTTACAGTCAGCTGGGATAACTATGTCTTATTTTGGGGGAGAGGGCGGGGTGACACCTGCACTGAACCTGTCTGCCACAATGTTGTCAATATCTGTGGTTTCAGTGAAATATTTGTTGTTGTGTACTAACTATGGGCATAGAGGATGGATTCTGACCAGGTTGCTAACATAACTGAAGAAGGCCTTCTGGTTATCTGTAGTGTCCCTCTTGATTTCCCTCTCAAAGTTGCCCATGGATGTTTGTATGATGGAAAATAGACCCTTACTAGTGCTGCTCAGACATGCCTTCCCTTTATGGAATTATGCTCTGTCTTGCAGTAGCTTCCATCTTTGTAATACAATCTGTCTATGGCTGGGGTCCACCAGACAGGATGCTGTCCCTTTGTGGAGAGTGTCTTGGTCATATATGGGATTGCATGATCCATGCATTCTCGGAGATGTCTGTAGAAAGCATTTGTGTAGGGGTCAGCATTGTGGGTTGTATCTGCCACTGGCCCAGTGGGCTGAAAGGATACCATGTCACTGTTACAAAGTGTAAAGTTTGCATCTGCAATGTTATTCACTATAGTCGTTTGTGCTGGTGGTGGAGGTGGGATATGTATATCCAGGGCAATTAGTGTGTGGTCAGCTCACAGTAGTTGATGATGTAGGCCATACAGTACCTAGATACAACCTCCCAGAGTGAGGAGGTGCTCTGGACCTGAATCAGTGTTCTGACTGCTGGGTTTGGTAGTATGTCGTATGGAGTGTGCCAGGTACTGTTGCACAGTTGCTGGTTGAGCACTGATACCTGGCCATTTACAAGTGTATCCACCAATAGACAGACAGATGCTATATATGTGAGATATGTTGTATTATAACAGTCGAGTAGCATGTGTAGTATGTGTGCCAAATTCTGCTGACATATATTGCTGATATCAGGTTATTTTCTTTTTCAGGTACATGGCTCACCCGCGGAATCCCGCTTACTCCACAGCTGAGGATGAGGAGATACACCAGAGCCTAGTCCGGGATTATGCAATACTCTTTTCCTGCACCAGCCAGAATCAGCAGGAGAGGGCTGCACTGTGGCAAGACCTGGTCCATCGGGTAAATGGCATAGGCATGCATAATAGGACATATGAGCAGGTACGACATCACTGCAGTGATTTAATCAGAAATGTCCATCAGCGTGCATTGGATATCCACAGGCAACAGGTCGCCACAGGTGGTGGGGTGGCTACACATCCCCCACTCACCAGACTGGAGGGACTACTCATGAGTGTAGTGGCTCCAGTCCTCCAGCAACAACAACAGCAGCAGGCCTGCATTATGATGGAGGCTGGAGCTATGCAGCAGCAAGACAGTGGGCGTGCAGGTAATATGCCATATGTATAGTTGACTGTTGTGTACACTGGTAGTTAATGCATGCGTGAGGTGTGTCCTTGGTTTGTAGCTGTCACCATAGTATTTAATGTGCAAGTGTGATATCCTCAGTATTAGCAGCTGACCTGTGAAAGGCTACTGTTGTACTACTGACCTGTATCATACTCATTAACAATGGCACAGTTGTGCCCACTGACATTAGTTTCTTCACGTCTGCAGGTCCCTCCGGTGTAACAGCAATGCAGCCTATCCATGCTGGTGAGTGTGTATTAACAATACCTGTAATAGTCTTGATAGTAATAGTAATATTAGGCTCACTTAGTAGTGCTCTTTGTATGCATGTAGGCGTGTCTGTGTCTGTGTGTTCATATCACGCATACTGAGTAGTGTACAATTGTGTGCAACTGTGTGCATGTGTACGTGTGCATGTGTGCATGTGTGCACCTGTGCATGTGTGCATGTGTGCATGTGTGCATGTGTGCATGTGTGCATGTGTGCATGTGTGCATGTGTGCACCTGTGCATGTGTGCATGTGTGCATGTGTGCACCTGTGCATGTGTGCATGTGTGCATGTGTGCACCTGTGCAGGTGTGCACGTGCTGCATGTGTGCACCTGTGCATCTGTGCATGTGTGCATGTGTGCATGTGTGCATGTGCGCATGTGTGCATGTGTGCACCTGTGCATGTGTGCACCTGTGCATGTGTGCATGTGTGCATGTCTGGACCTGTGCATGTGTGGATGTGTGCATCACTGGTAATGTGTAGACATTGTAAACTGTGTTTCCCTCCCACAGGTTCTGGTGCTGCTCTGGTGTCATGCAGCAGGGAACCTGAATCAGGTGCCATGGGTACTGATAATGATGACATATGTGTAATGGCACAGGAAGGTATGCCAGGGTCCGCCATTGGTCAGCCGATTGACAGTACACAGCTATCGACCCCATCAATGCGCAGAGTTATCCTGCCAATACACCCTTTGCCACCCATGTCCCTAGGTGATGGACAGCATAGAGTGGGCATTGACCGGGGTAATGTGGTATCTGTGGCACATGCCTCCCCACACAGCAGCCATGGGCATGGCCCAGAGATGGTACCACACAGACAGATGTCCAGGGGTTCTCGTGGAAGCATCCGTGGGCGTACTGTCCCTGTCAGATGTGCCCACAGAGGTCTTACAACCTCAACTATGTTTCGGGCTGTCATGCTGGCACAGTCATGTATGGAACGGTACACCAGACAGGGTCTGAGGGAGCTGACAGCATGTCGCACAGCCATGACTGACAGTATGCGTGACATTGCGGCTACCATCCGTAATTTCACCGATGTCATAGACAGACGTTGTGTGGACATATTAGACCGGTTCCACAACTACATGTCCATGAACCAGGGCGATGGTGGACAGTTGAGGAATCGACGTGGGCGTATGCCAGCAACAGCAGCAGCTTGCAGTCGTCGCGGATGACAACAGGGCCGCGGCCGCCCCCATAGTGCCAGCAGCAGCCCCAGCAATGCTGGGTCTGTGCTGTCATCAGACCGCCCCAGGAGACCACGTGAACGTGGCTCTGGCCAGGCCCGACAGGGATCTGTGTCCAGTCAATGAACACCTGCTTCTGATGACAGTACCCAGTCTGGGTTGGTACCGGATACAGTCCGTAGCACCCCTACAAGGCACAGGTACCATGTCCGTGGCCAGAGACATTGATCTGTATGACCTGGCAGGTACAGTCTGTGGCTGTCCACAAACACAAGTATATGGCAGCCATGAGGTGGAACTGTGTGTATCCATACACGCATGCGAATTGACAACACCTAGGGCTACCGCATACACGCACACACTACATCAACATTGCCCCACCTTGTACTGCTGTCCCTCACCAACACACATACACATACATGTCAATCGGTGGTATCGGTGGCTGACTCAGGCATACCAAGTTCACACCCTGTACATATGATGAAACTGTGCCACCTCCTGCAATCTGTAACATCAGTGCAGGTACAGTTTAACATGTTGCTGATGCACAGGGTGACTACATAGACGTGTAGTAATAGTATCATGTTGTTAACAGTACTGTGTGCTGAATTAATTGTGGGTATATCAGAGCATGCCTGATTCAGTAAGGGTGTGATTGTCATGTACTGTTGTCTACACCCATGGTAAGTACCATAGTGTATCATCTGCACATGTTGGCATACTGGTGGTAAGGATGTCAACAAAAGGCTACATACATAGGTAGCACAGGGGATAAGGTAATGAACGTATTAATATGCAATGATGGACATGTAAACTGCAAGTGGCATGTTGCCCACACTGGACTCTGCAATGCGGATGTTTGAGGATGTTGATATGTGTGCAGTACTACACGACTGGTACAGGACACACAGGAGCACCCTAGCACTGCAAGCTCACATCTCATACCATGCTAGACAGCCCCAACATACAAAACTAACTGTCACAGGAGGGAGAGTCCCCATACATGTCAGGGATACTGTGGTGGCAGGCCAGGTAGCACACATCCTACTACGTATGGAACCACTGAGTGAAGGCTCAGTGTCTGTTATTTGACATGTGTATTACTGCAGGTATGAGCACATGGGTTTCCATCCAGTTATTGTACATCCTGACAGTACATGGTCTGTACACTTGTGTGCGCTGAGACTGGACCCTAGCCATCTGACCTGTGTATTTCCATGTACATGTGCATAGTGCCTGTATATTTGCAGTGTTACCTACTGGAAGTGGTACAGCTTGTTTGTTGTACAATGGACTACATGCAGCCCTGCTTACTGTAGCTTTGTTTGCATGCATGTTTGCTTGCAATTACCCTGGAATACTGATCCCAACTGCAATGCATAGTTACAGAGCTTCTGTGGACTCCTAGTGACATCTGCATAGCTTACTATATCTATGTCCATGTCTCACTTGACAGAATGTCACTGTTTGTCCTGTTCACATGTATGCTGCCTGTGAGACATTGCATATGACTTACCTGGCATTTGTCCATGTGAGCAGTCATATATGCTACTGCTAACTAATCACAGGCACTACACCCTCACATATTCATCTTCTGTTGAACCACCTGCTTCACTAGGGACGGCTTGCACCTGTCACCCCTGGGCTTTCAGATAATGGCAAAGGCTCTTGCTACCCCCATAGTGCCTATGTTAGGCAAGGATCAAATGACAAACCTACCCTCATAGGTTTCACAAGGGATAAGAAACTAAGAGTAATGCTACCCAACGCCAGAAGTCTAAACCTCAAGATGCATGCACCCGAAACTCTCCTTGGCATGGAGAACATCGATATCTGTGCAGTAACAGATGCCTGGTTCAGGGCTACCGAGAGCACCCCAGCACTACCAGGTTATACCTCATACCATGCTTTTCAGCCCCAAAACTTGGAAGAACCACAAATGGAGGGGGAGTATTGATATTCATCAAAGATACCCACACCTCCAGGTTGGTGGCAAAGCACCAAGCATCAGAGACTATCCATGTGCAACTAACAATGGGTGAAACTGCCTTCCAGGTTATAACCTGCTACAGACCACCCTCCCAAACCCAAGAACTGCACTCGGCCATCCTGTGAACAGTGGAAATATGAAGGTCTCTCCAAACACCATTATATTGGGCGACGTCAACTACCCAAACATGGACTGGGAGCATGACTCTAGCTCCAACACCCTAGGCCAAAGATTCCTAGAATATATGAGCTCAAATGCTATGGAACAACTTGTTACCACTCCCACAAGAAGGTGAAACATACTGGACCTGATCATCACCAACATGGGGACTCTATGCTCCAGACAAGAAGTGTATCCCTCACTGGTAAGATCGGACCATAAACTAATCTCACTGGATATTCACATCCCGACCCCACCCCCTGCCAGAACACCACAGTGAACAACTTCTCTAAAGCAAATTCACACTCCTCAAAACTGAGGTGGAAACCTTCAAAGCTCCCGGGCCTGTGGAAACTACAGACCAGACCGCAGATTCCTCCATAAACGCATTCTATGGACAACTTCAGGAATGCATGGGTCATGTGATCCCGAATAAAACCAACACCCAATCCTCCAAAGGCAGACATCCTGTCTGGTGGACCCCAGCCATAAACAAACTACACAATAGAAGGAGGAAGCTATTAATGATACAGCAAAATCCCAAAAAGGGAAGGCATCACTGATCAGTATTAGCAAATAACTGCAGGTACTCATAAGATTGTCTAAGGCCAGCTTCGAGAGAAATTGCACAGGACACTAAGGATAATCACAAGGCTTTCTTTAGTTATGTTAGGAACCTGGGTGGTAATTCCCAGATATGCTCAGAGGTAGTCCAAAATGTCAATAGAAACACCAAACCCACAGACATTGCCAACATTCTAGCTGACAGGTTCAGTACAAACTTCTCACCCACCTCAACACCAAAAGGGCAAATATGTATCCCAGCAGAGTGCTGCCCCCCTGACATCTCAGATGCTCAGGTAAGAGCCCTCTCCAAAGCAATACACACTGCATCAATGGGACCAGACAGTGTCCCGGGCTGTGTCCTACATGACCTCCAAGACGTGCTACAACCAAACATAAAACTACTGTTCAATCCCAGGCTTACTACAGGATATGTGTCCAAAGTGTGGCGTACAGCAACAGTGGTCCCTCTACAGAAAGGTGGTGCCTCAACGGATCCTGGACACTATCACCCCATAAGCCACACTAGCTTGGTCTGCAGAGCTATGAAAAGGATCATCATGGACCACATAAATATAGATATCGGGGACCTACAGACACTGGTTCATACCCAGTTTGGCTTTGCTAAGGGCAGATCCTGCCTCTCAAACCTGGTTGATTTCTTTGAAACAGTCACCAAGGCCATTGACGAGGGGAAGGTGGTCCACACAGCCTACCTGGACCTCACAAAAGCCTTCAAAACAATACTCCACTCGGGCATTCTAGAGAAGCTCACCAGCTTAAATATGAGCCCCTATGTCACTAGATGGATTGCACACTGGCTCAAGGACAGAACCCACATGGTTAGAACTGCTGGAGCCATGCCAGACTCCAAACCAGTTACAAGTGGTGTCCCACAAGGCTCAGTCCTGGGACCTCTCTTGTTTGGTATATATTTATCAGAGGTACAGGCCAACACGGAAGGACTGTGGCTGACCAAATATGCAGATGACTGCAAACTGGCCGCCATAATCGACTCTCCAGCTGACACAAGCATCTTCCAAAGGGGCTTCATAGAAACAGACAACTTGTGCCAGAGCCATGGCCTCCAGCTGAATGCAAAAATGTGTATAGTCATCCCCTTTGGCAAAAACAAAGTGCCCACAAAGTACCACATAGGTGGTACTCCATTACGTACAGAAGAAGTAATTAGGGACTTGGGGACCCAAGTTGATAGCAATCTCTCATTTGACAACCACGTGGCCAAAGTGGTTAGAAAGGCATTGTATATAGCCCACCCCATCATGAAGGGATTCACATCTACATCAGGGGAGGACATCGTGCCTCTTCACTCATCCCTCATCAGGCCCATAATTGAGTACAATCCCCCTGTTGGGATGTACCTTACCAGACACCTGCAGCAACTGGAAAGACCCCACAAGTACCTCACCAAGAGGATCAAAGTGCTCAAATAGATGCCATATGCTGACCGGTTAAAGAAACCCCAGCTCTACTCAGTGGCATACCGCCTGTTCAGAGGCGATCTGTGCCTAATGTATAACGCCATGTCAAACCCGGAATTAATGGCCATGCTGCACCTGAGAATATCCAAATCCCATCGGGCTACATGCTTGAGAGACCTGAACCTCAGCACTGAAATAAATAGGACATGCTGGAGGGACAGATTCATAACCCAGAGGCTCACTTCACTCTGGAATAAAATTTCCCTCACACACAACTGCACACACACTAACCCCCTTCATACAAACACACACACTTGCCATATGCAGGATTCAAACCCCTACCTGACTATGTTATGACACTCGAGACGGACGTATTAGCAGAGCACGTTATTTGCATTACTGGTAGGTTTTTCTTCTCCTGCTGTACTTATAGGGTGCTGACATCATCAGTGTTTAGAAAGGGGAATGTGCATCCTGTGGGGAGGCAGACGCAAAGCTCACTCTGGCTAAGCTGTCATTCCCCTAGGGCAAACAGCCTAGTGTTGACCTCTACACCCATATGTTTAATTGTCAAATGCACATTATTTGTTGCTGATAGACTGTTTGCAGGTCTTTATTGCCATAGCATTCCCTGTTTGTATGAACAACTTGTGTATCTGTGGAAGATGTTTGCATATGGGAGGGATCCACTATATCATGTATGTCTCTGTAGTCATTTAACTGTGTGCACTGGGCAGATTGCTGTAATGTGGTTGGTTCCTGGAATAGCACGTACAAATACCAGATATGTGTGGCCAACTGCTAAACTGAGATTTGGCCTAAGTGTGTGAGCATGCCCAGTTCAGCCTTCCCATGGCATGTTGTCTGACATATGTCTCATTTATCAAAGTGTGTGAGCATGCCCAGTGTGAGCTTTCCATATCTTTAACTCTGCAGCCCACCACATTTGTGGATGAATGTGAACTTCAACAAATATCTCCCGTTTATGGTTGTGTGTTGTGTGTCATGTTGTGTAGTTACTGTCCAACTGCTTTGTGTGTGAACAGAACAGGGATTATACTGTGCCTGCAGGGTTTGCATGGGATACTTTGCATACAGTTGTCAACATCCTTTCACACTGACCTAACCCTGTAGTACTGTATAGTGTACTGGTTCAGTACTTTGACTGTGGTGGACGGTATCCTGGGCTTTAGTCCTATCCCTGCTTTACATTTCCATAGTGAGCACAGCAGTTGTGCACATCTGACCATGTTGCATTATGTTCAGATATGAACTATTTAAACCAGGCTTGTCCAACATTGGTAGTGTATTCCACAACATAGGTGTACATTTGCAAACACTAGCGATGTGCCCTAGGCCATTTCTAATGCTAGTCGGAGAGTGTGTTTGTCCTTTGACACACATTGTAAGTGGAGTTTGCCATGACATATGTCATGGTTAGTATACTGTGCCTCTGTCTACCTGTGACATAACAGTGATACCCAGGGTAAAGCTACCATCTCCCATCCACTCATCAAGATTCCTCTTGAGGAGAATCGATGAGTGACTCTATGGATAGCCTGTACTGGGAGTTTACTCATGGGTGGAGGTGGCTTCTGTGTTATGGATCATGCAGTACAGCTTGTCCTATGTAAGTCAGTGCTGGGGTTCAGGTCTCTCATGTGCATAGCTCACTGCCATTCAGATTGTACAAGGTGCAGCATGTTTATTGATACCAGCTTGGACATGGCTTTTAAATCAAGCACAGCTTGCCTCTGGGTGGGCAGTATGGCAGTGTGTGTAGCTGCAGTTTGTTTAATCAGGCAACACATGGCATCTGTGCAAGCTCTTTGATACTCCTGATGAGATACTGTTGTGGACTTTACAGTTGATGGAGGTGTCTGCTGAGGTACATCCCACAGGGGTTATTGTAGTCAATTGTAACGCTGATGAAGGATGACTGCAGAGCCACAATGACCTCCCCTTATCTAGATCTGACAACCTTCATGATTAGGTGGGTATAAGGTATGTTTCTGTGAACACTACAGCCACATGTTTGTCCAATGCAGGATATCTATCACCTTGTGTCCCCAGGTCTCTCATTACATGTTAAGTGCGTAATGGGTTAACACCTATGTGGTAATTAGTGGGCACTTACTGTATATCCATGGGGGTTGACTATATACTTTTCTGCAATTAGCTTGCTGACATGGCTATGGCACCAGTTGTCTGTTTCTATGTGGCCCTTTTGTGGGATGCTTGTGTCAGCCGGAGGGTCATATATGATGAGCAGTTTGTAGTCCTCTGCAAACATGTTCAGACACAGTCCTTCCATGTTGGCCTGTACCTATGGGACATATATACCACACGAGGGAGATCCCAGGACCAAGCCTTGTGAGATGCCAGTTATATCTGGTTTGTAGTCTGACATGGCTGCAGCATGTCTGACCATATCTGTTCTGTCCTTGGTCTGGTTTGCAACCTCTCTACTGACAGAGGGGTTTATATTTAAGCTGGTGAGCATATCTATAATGAACACGTAGGGTATTGTATAGAAGCCTTTGCAAGGTCCAGCTACGCTGTGTGGACCACATTGCCCTTATCAATGACCTTAATGACTGTTTCAAATGAGTCAAACATGTTTAGGGGCAGGATCTGCACTTAAGAAAGCCACACTGGGTAGGGTCCGGTGTCAGTAGGTCCCCAATATCTTTATGTCTGCGGTACATGCTGATCCTTTCCATAGCTGTGCTTCTCAGGATTCTGGGGTGGTAGTTTTCAGTATCCATTCAGGCAACACCTTTGTTGAGAAGGACCACTGTTGTTGTACACTGCTGTTTGGGTACATATCCTGTGGTAAGGCTGACATTGAGCAGTAGTGTGATTTGGCATTCCATTCATCTTGGAGTCCATGTTGGACTCAGCCCAGGACACCATCTCATACCATTGCTGCTGTGTGTTTTGCTTTGTAGATGCTGGCTGTTACCTCAGCATCTGCAATGTCAGGGGGCCAGCAGTCTGCTGGGATAGATATTTTGCATTCTGTGGGGGGGGTGCACTGCACCTGTCAGGATGTATGTTGGCAATATGTGTGTGTGTTTGGTATGTTGTTTGTGATATTTGTGTGATTCAGAGCATATCTGTGAATTCCCAACACAGTTCCTACCATCAGTTGTGGAAGCCTTGGGATTATCCTTAGTGTCCTGTACAATTTGTATCTTCATAGGTTCATAGGTTCATACTAGGCTATCCACCCTAGGGCATTTGTTAGCCTAGCCAGAGTGTGTGTGGCTTTTGCCACCCCTTGCTATGTGAATATTATGGCCATTTATGATTTGCTTTGCTGTGCCTCTGTCTGGACGTGACACAGTGAAGACCCCCAGTGTAACTCTACGATCATCCATCCACTTGGCAAGATTCCTGTTGAAGAGTGTCAGTGAGGGGCTCTGCCTAACATGGAGTGGGATTCTGTTCCAGGGTGTGGGGAGTCTCTGGGTTATGTATCTGTCCCTCCAGCCCATCCTATTTCATTATGTGTTGAGGTTGACATCTCTCACTCTCACAGCTCCGATGGCTTTGAGTTTTCTGGGGTGGAGCATGTCCATTACTCCTGTGTTGGACATGGCCTTGTACAACAGGCATGCAATGCCTCTGTGTAGGCAGTATGTGACTGCATTCAGCTGGGGTGTCTACAGCCAGGCAGCATATGACATATATTTGAGACCCTTTATCCTCTTGGTGAGGTACCTTTGAGGTCTTTCTAACTGCTGCAGGTGTCAGGTAAGGTACATCCCATATGAGGCATTGTACTAGATTATGGGTGTGATAAGAGAACAGTATAGGGGCACAATGACCTCTGTTGACGTAGATGTCAATCCTTTCATGATACGGTGTCCAATGTAGACAGTCTTCCTAGCCACATTGGCAATGTGAGTGTCACATAACAGGTTACTGTCCACTTGTGTCCCTAGGTCCCTGATTACTCCTTCCGTACATAATGGTTTACCACCTATGTGGTAATTTGTGAGTACCTTATTTGGTATTTGGTGGGACATTCATACTGTCCAGTGTCTTCAGGATGGCTGGGTGGGGTTCCTGTGTGTGAGAGTGTGGTCTGTAGCATGCTACACACTGTACAGAAGTCTTGCCTATGGTTAGTTGCACATGGGTGGACTCCAATGCCTTGTGCATTGTCAGTTACCTGGACGTATGGGTGTCTGTGCTGAATATGGATACTCACCCTACTTTTATGTTTTGTTCCAGGTTTTGTGGTCATGATGCATGATATGTGGTATAACCTGGTAGTGCTGGTGTGCTGTCAGGAGGCTTGCAGCAGGTTTGTGTCACTGCACAGACATCGATGTTCTCCATACTGGGGATGGCCTCGGGAGCATGCATATTGAGGTTTACACATCTGGCATTGGTCAGCATGACCCTTATGTTTCTTTCCACTTATGTTTTGTAGGGTGGTGGGTTAGTCTTTTCAGCCTTGCCTATGAAAGGCTCTATGGAGGTGGCAAAAGCCTTATCCAATATCCAGACGCCCAGGGGTAACAGGTGCAAGCCATCCCTGGAACAGCTGTGTGGCTTGTCAAGCATGACATCCCAAGCAGACAGACATTGGATCCCCTTGGAATGACACCAGTAATTGTGCCACTTGTTATAACTGATCATTCCGTGTTTGTACTGTGGCATCATTCTTGGTGAGGGTAGGATGCTGCAAACGGTCAGTGTCATACCGGCCTGGACTACATAATCAGAGAGCTCATCTATGTCTCTTTTCATGTAGTCCGGGGAGGTACATCTCAGGTCATTCACACCAGCATGCACTATGACTGCATCATATTTCTACTTGCTTTGGGGTGACCTGCATACTTGTGTTATGTGGCGTATTGTGGCAGCCTACAGGCAGCTTACTGTACCCTTTCCCTTGTTCAGTCTGGTGTGCGGGACAGCAGTGTATCTCGCTATGGAGTCACCTATTACAACTGTATCAGGCATGTTGTTTCTCCTTCTGGCCTGTAACTGTTTGGCACATCAGCTTTGTGTACTATGTGTTGCATGTGCTATGTTTGGAGGTTGTTTGATTGGGTATCTGCTTTGGAGGCCTCTGTTGGTGTGGTGTGTTTGTAATTCGGGCCACCGTGAATGTTTTTTTGTGTTTATGTCTTTGGTTTGCAGTTGTGATAGGTCTATGTGGGACTGGGTTTGTGGTGTGTGTGGTTACCTTCTCCTCCTGACTAGTTTTGGGAGTACTGAGTTGAGGGAGCTCAGCCTCTAGTTTGGATAGATGGTTGCATCTCTCACATATATTTGTATTTCTTGGGGGGAGTTGGGGGTTGTCTGTGTACTTGGGGCAGGTGTAACATTGCCTCAAGATTCACAGATTCAACTTGTTGTGGCTGGCCTTAGTGGATTGTATGTGTGGACATATTTTATTGCCATACTACTGATCAGTGATTACTTCATTTTTTATGTTTGCTTTATCATGTAGTAGCTTCCTCATTCTCTTGCATGGTTTGGTTATGGCTGGTGTCCACCATGCCAGATGCCTGTGTGTATGGCATTGTGTCTTGTTTTAATTTAGGATTGCATAATCCAAGCATTCCTGGCAGTGTTCATGGAATGGCTGTATTACAGGTTCTGAGGTGTGGCCCATATTTTGCACCTGCACAGGACCTTTAATGGATTCCACATCAGTTTGGAGGAGTGCAAATATTGCTTTACACATGTTTTTCACTGTGATTTTCTGGCCAGGGACTGTGGTCAGGATTTGTATATCCAGTGTGATTACTCTATGGTCTGGTTTTACCAGTGAGCAATACACTTCTTGTCTTGCCATCCAGTACCAATGTTGCTGATTATCACATCCAGTATGCTTACCCCTCTTGTGGGAGTGGTACATTGTTCCTGGGCATTTTGGTTTATGGATTCTATGAACTTTTGTCCTACAGTGTTGGGGCTAGTATAATGCTCCCAGTCTATGTCTGGGTGTTTTCAGTCACCCGATATAATGTGGTTTGGAGGACTTGATATATTCATGTATTCCAGCATAGGCCAGGTGCAGTTCCTGGTGTTGGGATGGTAGTCTGTAGCAGGCTATAAACTGGGGGGCAGTTTTAGCCACTGTTACTTGACCATGGCTAGTCCATGCTGCTTCTTGTTGTGGTACCAACATGGGGGTGTGGTTATCCTTGACAATTATTGCTAGGCACCCTTCTTTTGTAGCTTGTTCCATGTTTTGAGGCTCTACAGCACAGTATGAGGTGTAACCTGGTAGTGTTAGGGTGCTGTTGTGAGCCTTGACCCAGTTTTCTGTTACAGCACAGATATCAACATTCTCCATACTGGGTGAGTTTAGACTGCATGCATCTTGCTGTTTTGACTTCTGGCATTGGGTAGCATTACATTTAGGTTCTTATCCCTTCTGATACCTATGGAGGTAGGTTTGTGTTTTGAGCCTTACCTATTCAGGGCATGCTGTGGGTAACAACAGCCTTTGCCAGTATCCATACGGCCTGCACTGATAGGTGCATGCCAGTCCTAGCAGGTGGAGCATCATGTCATGCTCAGCATGTCATCCTAGGCTGGCACACATTGGATCCCCTTTGACTAACTGTGATACTTCAGCCAATTATTGCACTTGATCATCTCATTGTCATATTGTGACATGATGCTTGGTGAGGGTAGGATGTTAGTCAGGGTCCTCAGGTGTGCATATAGTACATGGTGTTACATTACTTAACACATGGCATTCATGCCTCAGGTGGTGCTACAGGGCTGCCTCTGTCGGATGCACATATTACACTCCCTGTACATGTTTGTGTGCAGGTCATGTCATTTTAGGCATCCCTGTTATTATTTCAGTGAGTCAGAGGGGGTATCATTCCCAGGGTTCCTACTGAGCCAGTGTATGTGCTATGCGTTGCCTCTTTGCCAAGGCCAGGGCATACTGGGCATGCCTCCTTCTGCCTACTGGGGCAGGCTCAGGTTGTTCCTCCTCCGAGTCATGCTCTGCCTGTGATGGCCTTGGCAATGGTGGGAGGCTGTTTGGCCCAGCCCTATGCTGGTCCTGCTGCAGCTGTTTTCGCAAGATCATATTATATAGCATAGCACATACCATGACAATTTGGGTACATGTAGTTGGTGTGTACTGCAAGGCTCCACCAGATTTGTCCAGACACCGGAACCGTGACTTGAGCAGCCCAAACACATGCTCTATTACATTTCGTGTTTGTGCGTGTGCCTCATTATGGCGTTCCTGTTCAGGTGTGTGTGCGTTTCTGATGGGTGTCATCAGCCACGGCTCCCCCCCCCACTAGGTGTCCGTGTGGGATGTCCCCATTGGCAAATGTCTGGTACAGCTGCGTCAAATGCCAGATGTGGGAATCATGGTAGCTCTCAGGGCAGCCAGCACACGCATTCATTATTATGCCCTGGGCATCACACATGACCTGGCAGTTGATGGAGGGGAAGCCCTTGCGGTTAATGTAGGCCCTACCCCGCTCACCAGCTGGTGCTTTGATGCGTATGTGCGTGCAGTCTATTGCACCCACTACCTCAGGATATTCCGCTATTTGCTGGAAGAGACGCATATTGCTGGCCAATACCTCACGGGCATTGGGGAAATATACATAATCACCGACATGTGCTGACATGGCATCCAGGAACTGGTGCAGTACCCTGGAGGCTGATGCCTGTGATATCCCCATCATATCAAGAGTTGGTCTCTGGAAGGTACCTGTTGCTAGTATTCTTAGGCCAACACATACCTTGGTTTCCACTGGGATGGGTTCCCCTCTGTTGGTTCTGTGTGTTAGGCGTGGCCTGCACAGCTCCACTATTTGCTGCAGGAGGTCTCTGTCCACTCTATAGTGCTCTACTATCTCCAGCTCATGTAACCTGTGGTAGGTGACCCTGGGCCTGTACACTCTTCTCTGTCTCCTCACTGTGGGTTGTCTGGCACCATCTGCATTGTCACCACCCTCAGCAAGTCGCCTATGTCTCATTATGACAGCTATGGCACCCCCTAACATTTCTGCTCTGAGTTCAGCTTTTTCAGTTTTCACTTCTAATAGCTTACTCCTGTCTTGCAATGTCTCTTGAGAGAAACATCTTGCACTGCTGTTTGCAGATTTTTAAGTGTTGGGCTGAGCTACTATTCTGCCTGTGTAATTGCCTGCTTCTAATTGTTTTCACCTGCTAGCTCCAGCAGTATTCCCTGCTAGCTTCCTACTAATTCTGTTGCTTCCTTTTTTCCTTGTTGTTTCCTCAGGGGGGAGTAGCGTGTTTACCAGCAGAAACACACTCACAGTGGCTTACACGCACGCACAAATGCTTACACGGTTCAGAATCTGCTTATTCGGGTTAAAACACGCGCACACCAGCTCAAACAGTGTTACAGGTCTGCCAACAGGCTTCTACATGCTATGTCTGCCCTACACGCACGCACACCCGCGCAAACAGTGTTAAACATCTACCAACACACTCCCACATGCTCAGTCTGCCTTACACTCACGCACACTGTCTTACTCACGCTTCATGGTGCGCACACGTGTGCATGCATGCCCAGCAAGAAACTTTGGTGTAGGCAACAGTGTACACCTTCCATTTCTTGACTTTCCCATGCTTATGTTGTGCACTCCTCTTTCCATGATATTGTCTGACATCTGTCATGTAACTTTGACCTCCAATGAACTGCATTTCTTTCTGCCATTCCCCCCTGTGATGTCACCTATCTCCTACTCTGTTCCTCCCCCTTCTGTAACTCTTACACTACTCAGAATGTGCTCATTTGCTATGTGACAGTGGAATTCAGTATCTAACACTCATTTGCATCAGATTGCCTACTAATGCTTAGTTACATGTCTTAGACTCAGCTTCCCCCCTTAGCAACCACTAAACGGTGGCCATGTTGTTTTTGGTCTGCTGGTCCCTGCATTGTAAATCCATGTATTGCATAAAACCCACATTTGTGGGTTTATAACCTTCATTTTTATGTTTTATACAGCGCAGCCCGTTTGCTGGGCTGCGCTGGTTTAAACATCGGCGATCGCCAAAAAAAAATTATATTTTTATTTTTGCATCAGGTTACCTTGCCAATGGCCACATATTTGGCCATTGGCATGCTGCCTGACACATATGCACCCTTTATTTGGAGCTGACATGGCTCCATTGTGGTTTTTGCAGAAACGTACTCAGTTGTCAACTGAGTACATTTTTGCAGCTAAAACGGCTCTTACACGGGCTGTTTTGGGCTTCCTGGATCGCTAATCAACCTCATTTGCATGCTATTCGGCTGCAAGTGAGGTGATTAGCTTATCCACGCCCACTCCGTGTAAGGGACGTTTTAGCTGGTCTCTTACACGGACTTTGGGCTGTTCCTGGATTGCGAAGGCTGCATGGAGTCTTACACTACTCTTAGACTCCGTGCAAGCCTTCATGAATCCTGCCCAGAGTTATATAGGTGTGTCAGAGCATGTATGCTATAATATTCACAAAGAACGATTAACCAAGGGTGGGGCTTATCAGGTCTTGGAGGGGAATCTGTTAGGATTCTATTAACATAGCAATGTCTTTTGCTCTGAGTGACATAAAGTAGGAGAGGGCAATGTAATTCATTGAGATCACACTATTTTGTCCATTTATGTTAGTGAGAGGTAGAAAGGAGAATTCCCATAGAAAGCCATCTAGGGTAAGTGACTAGATTATACTAAGACAAAGTCTTCTTGTAGGGCGTATTTGGGGGGAATTCTGTCTGTTATTCTATTTGTTAGGTAACAGAATTTCTTTTGGTTGTTTTGGAGAAGGGGTTTGGGAGGAAGTAAGGATATTCAGTGACTTTGGCTTTTGAAACGTATTATGTTGTATTTCTTTAGCTTGAATCCTTAAGCTGTGCAAATTTATTTCTATTTTTAGTAGGGTGTGCAGTTTTCCACTTCTTCAAGCTTTATCTTGTAGAGTGAAGACAGATATAAACCCTTTGGTGATCCTTTGATTATGTGTTTTCAGAGCATTCACATTTTTTAAAAGTGATTCTCTTGGAGGTTGAGCTGCATATATGTAAAGAAGGTTGATACACTAGTGGGGTCATCAATGGACAACAGGCGGTTTCATTTAATTTAACTGAGGATATGTCACATTCTTTTGTTGCTCACTTGTAGCTTTGGTTTGAATGTTATTAATGGTGGTAGGGCTTGATGCAAGGTGAAGGAATGTTAAAAGTGAGTAGGTGGTAGTTGCTAATGAGTAGGGGCAGAATGGATACATTTGAAATTATGGAGGAATAGTCTGTAATAAGATTTAATAGGGAGTAGTTGTCTGATATAGTTTGGGTCTGGTGAAAACCTTAACTAGCTGAATAACACAATGATTAGTTAGGAAATCTTCCATTTTTATGTGGTTGGGACTTCAGAGGTTAATGTTTAAATCACCTAAGATGACTAGATTTTGGCAAGGTTTGGTGGCCTCTGGGAGGCCAAGTAGTGGGTAGGCAATAGCAATGGTCAGGGTATGTCTGTTATTAAGTGGGGTTGTAGTGGCTAACAGATTGTGGCCGTGATCATTATCTGCAGAGCTGCGAGGTTTGACTTAATTTTTGGATCATCTTTCATGAGAAGCAGGGTACATCCTACTACTCTTTTCTCTGGTCTAAAACTTAACAAGTATTTGTAGTTTGGAAGTGAATGTTAAATGATAATTTACAAGGATATTTTGCCACTTAATTCTTTTCTGAAATTATGCTCTAACCATGTAAAGTAGGTTTTCTGATTCTAAAATATGCAGTTTTTACTTCATTTACATCAGTGGATCTATATTTATCACATTAAAAAGCATGTGCTTGTATATACTCTATGCTCAGCAGCTGTCTAGTTACTTTCTGATTATGTGTCATCTGGCAGCACCTTCTTTTGAGGTCATAAGGGGGCAAAGAGTTTCTAGTTCAATATCGTAAGGTACTAAATTGAAGGAAGTCACGCTATATCAGGAATAGATACTGAGATCCCATAACATTCTATGTTAATGAATCTCTATAGCTTTTCTGAGTGTAGCCCAAACTTTTCAAGGGCTCTGTGAGGCCTTTGAATCTGGCTGATGTTCTCTGGCATAGTAGCTCCACCTTTATGTCAGATCTGGTATTGCTGGCAGAGAATCAGGTTTGACGTACAAATGGAGTTACATGGCCATGAGGCTGTCGAGTGCAAGAGCTCCACTTGTAGACTAGCATGGTTATCATGTCTGCATTCAACCCATCCAAGATGAGGTACAGGCCTGCAGGGTCACAAGCCAACTAGAGAATTAAATTTATTTTGAAAATAGAACACTGCAAGCAATCCCCCAGAGGTGCTTGGGGAATTTCTCACACAACATTAATCAATGTATGTGCTTAATCCCAGGCTCTACCCTCTCAACATTTGAAGAATGGAGTCCAGCTCCATTTGTATATGAAACTTGGTACTATGGGCAGACTAGCTTCCCACAGGAATGCCTCGGCTACCAAGTCCCATGTACAGACGGAGCTTCCATTGAGTTTAACTGCAGTGTTTATTCAAGCACTAATCCATTTGAAGTATAATACACATAAACATACTTTACTGGATGCTATTATCGAGATGATTTACATACTGATAGTTTTCTACCTTAGTGTGATCATTCTATAGCAGTCAATTATTGGCAACAATTTATTACAGCACATCATCTGTGTTATTGTACTATATGATAACGGATATAGATTTTACTAGGAATGCTTTCCTTTTCCACTTATCTTGTTACTTTTTATTTGAATATAAATGCATTCAGTTATTTATTGATTTACTCTCTGATTTCCTGATCTTCTCACTGACTGACAATTGAGGCTCCAGGTTCCATTTTTGCTAGGGGCAATTGGTAGCTGTTGGGGCACACAAGACATGTGAAAAAAAACACCAAATAACCACACCAGTGAAGCCTAGATTACATGATACATGGTATCAACTCACCCATAATCCACTGTTAAAAATGAAAGACAATTTCCCTACAAAAGATACAGTGAATGTTATTATTTTACAAATCTTCGCAATGTTTACAACACAGTAAAACTACTAATTTGTTATTCTCATGGATTACGGTTTGGATGAAGTCATGTTAAACTACAGTGTAACTAGTCAGAGGTGTGTCTATCAATACAACTTAGGTAAGAAAATGTCATGCACAAGTACATGTATTTTGTTCTGTGTTGAATTGTAAAGAAAATAATTTTAAACAAATACAGCACATTTTTTGCCAACATTCAAGATAATACGCATATTTTCCCAGTGCAGAAGCTGGTGAATATCAGAAGAAGTTTAAATGTATTTTAAAATTTCTTTGAAGTGGAAGCAAGAGTGATCAGTTAACAGTTCCTAGATTACACTGATAGTTTTGACACCTCAATAAGATTGTGGGAGAAGGTATGTTAGCACTTGCACTAAAACACCGGACATCTTAATATATGCAATTCAGTTTGTTTATTTTGCTGAACATTTATATCTACTGTTAAGAGGTAAGAGCTACTCTGAGAACACAAATCACACAAATCAAAGTAATTCAAGCAAAAAAGTGAAAACAAAAGTAGATCTGTGAAACGGCAAGATACATGAGACTCACACTAATGCCACTTTGTTTACATGAAAGTTAAAAAAAAAATAATTATATCTATCATGACTCCCATAAAGAGGACATGAAGTGGATTCCAAGATCATTTTACTATGGCAGGTCCATTTAATGATTCTGATACATTAAAAAAGTCAGAGTGCAGACATATAGTGGAATTAACAGTGATACAGTTATAACTATAAAAGAACACATGATATAAGATGTCTAGCCCCCTCCAAGTAGAACAGCACTGCGAAACAGAAAACTTTACCAAGTAAATGCAGCAACATAAACTGCCTGGTATTCTATTTCTGGTTTGCGATAAAAAAAACACCAGTAGAAATCATTTAGATTTAAATGTTTTGGGGTAGCACAATATTTTTTTAATTTATTTGGTCACGAATTCTGGACAAAACCAAAATTAATGGGGGGGGGGCAAAAAATCAGGAACAAATTTATAATTATTACTGTAATGCACTTAAAACTTTAATATTATATCATGTTTCATATCACCATGGATTTTTTTTGAACAATATGAAGTATAAAACTCTAGTCACTGGCGTTATAGGCTGACTGAAATCATGAATAATATATCAGGAAGTCAAAAAATTTATGAGAGGCAGGCAAGTATTTAATGCAAATCAAGAACATTCCGCAAATACAAGAACAGCTAGCAGGTACAGCTGCAGTCAGAATGGAATGTCTCTTCACAATAGACATTCCTGGACTTGAATACTTTTTTGTGGGTGCAAGATTTTAAATGACATAGTTATGATTTGTGGAATGTTATTATAACTGTCTAGGAACAAATCTCAGAAGACTTTCTGAATGTGTAGATTTAATGATCTAGATAATTAAAAATACATAGTCTTAAGTTCTTATACTGAGGCTTCTTCATTTTCAAACAGTTTAGTATGGGTTGACATTGCCATAACATCCATAACTCCAACAGGCTAAAGAATTAAAGAACCTGTAGCCATAGTCAACTTCCGATCTTCAAAATACGGAACACAATGGGCAGGATTCACGAAGCCTCCATGTAAGAGTTATAACTCATACACGGAGGCTGCAGTTAAAAGGAGTGATGTCAGCATGCTTTGCATATTCATGAGAGCATGCTGAATCCCAACTAAGGCTAACACGGTCCGTGTAAGACAGTAGGGGTGTGTCCGTAGGCCGAGCCCTGTAAGCGGACACGCCCCCAGAAGAGGAAAAGTTCCCAAAGTAAACACCCACGACAGAGTCCACAGAAATGTGAATAAACAGAACACAACACATGCCTCCACAGACTACGAACAGAAAACATATAAATAAACATGTTATATATTTTTTTTAAATTGTAAAATGTTTAACCGTGAGTGCGCTTGTTTGCGCGGGCATGCCCGTAGCGCAGCTACAGTTAGCAGTTAGTGGGAAAGCATATAAGAACTAAATATGCAAAATAAGCCAGGAAGCAATAGCGTAGTGGTAGAGATGTTGGCTGAAGAGCAGGCATTCATGGTTCAAGCCCCCACAACACCAATTTTTATTTTTAGCAAAATAAGCATGAAACTAGTCCCTGACAAATATGTACACATAAAACCACAGTTTATGTAAAATGTAATGAAATAGCCCATTTATATTGAAGAAATGTGAGGTAACAAAAGAATAAAAAATGCCAGATGTACCCATAGCTGAGCTACAGTTTAACAGGGTGAGTGCATCTGCCCGTAGATGAGCAGTGGTTTAACTGGTGCAAAATGAGTGTCCGTAGGTGAGCAGTGGTTTAACACACTAAATCTATGTGCCCCTAACTGAGCTAAGCGCAATATGCGTGCCGATAGCCAAATGAGGCTTAAACCAGCATACCCCATTTTGCGAGCTGCGCAGCACAAAACAAGCTAACCGACGGGCAACGTTGAGCAAGCCGTCTCAAAACTGCCTTTACACAGACACACCCCTCAGCATGTCTAGACAGTCATGAAAAATAAAAAGCAGTGGCCAAGTTCGAACCCAGGATACTATACACCATAGTCAAGGTACTAAACCACTAAGCCATGACAGCAGTACCTAGAAATGCAATAATAGCTAATATATAGGAATGAATACAAACTGGAGCATGACAATGCAGGTTTACTGAAGTTGATACAATTCCAAAATGGCCAATCACAGATATGTGTGGGAAAAACGGACTATATAAGCCCCATAGGCGGGAATACACAGCATAAATGATTGTAGAACTGACCTGCAGGCAGAATGACAGGAGTAGGAGAGGGTAGTTGCTTTCGAGCACAGAGGTGGGGCATTGAGGAGTCCAGGTACATGGTCTGGCTCCTAGTCCACAATCATGAGGCCCAACTCATGCAGGGCCAGGTCCTCTGGGGAGCATACAGGGCCGAGGCATGGGACTGGTTGGCTCATGATCTCACCAGTGCCACAGGGATTCCAAGGACTGGTGAGCAGGTCCATCACCACCATGCGGACCTGAAGAGATGCAAGCAGGACCAACTGAACCTTTGGATCCAGGAGGCCCGGCAAACACCCAATGCCCCACTACTGAGTAAGTTACATTTAATTATGTATGTAAGAAATTAAACTAGCTGATATTATGGAGATGTGTATTCCAATATTACTTCATTTATATTACAGCTGCAGGTGTCCGTTCTGTGAACCACAGAGCCTATGGCGATAGGCTGGTGCGGTTGCACCACCAGGCAGGTCAGTAATCCACTACCAGTAACTGTAAAGAAATATAAAAGTATGACAGTCAGCAAAAGAGTGCAGTGTAGTCAGTAAGGAATAAAATGTGCAAGTAACAGTGTGAAAGTGTCTGCAAGTATTGCTTGATTACAAAAGTGTGTTTCAGCCTGTTAGTTAAACCGAAAAATTAAACTGTCTGACATAAATTCTGAAATAAAAATGTCCTACCTGTAAGAAAATAGTACACAACCTGCAGGAGGCTGACAAGTATAGCTGCAGAAGATGATGAAATCACATGTGTGAAATATATCCCTGTTGAAATACTGAAACATGACAGAAGTGAGACTGCTGGAAAGGATTGTAATAACTACAGGTAAAACATGTCAATAAAGCCTAGAAGTAAGTACCATCCTGAATAGTAAAATGAAAGCAAGTGAGAGAGTGTGAGAAAGTGTCATGAATCCAGCAATACAGTAGTAATAACCCCTGAATAAAGTATACTGCAGTCAAGACAGAATGAAATGCATGTGAGAATCAAAACCAAACAGCGAAATCTGTTCAAAGTGTTGCTGCATCTGGAATGTGTATCCCAAAATCTGGATATGTTGCTCTCAGTCTGCAATATGCAGATAGGATGATTGTCTGAAATACCAAACATCCACACTTGTCTACAGCTATATAAAGCAAATGTAACAGGATGATGTAGCTGAACAAAGCTAGATATGAATGTGTATGAAGAACAATAAAATGTATATTGATGTTGCAGTAACAGTCCTATCACCAAGTTGAAATAGTTATATAGGAAACTGTAGTTAGAACAGTAGTGTGTATATAACTGTAGCTATTAGAAATGTACAGCATATGTATTGGTATTTGAAGGTGTTAATATTATTTTCTTCACCCCACCCTATAACCACATATAACCCATTCCACATGAAAATGGTATGTGTAATCACAATTAACACCCCTGGACGTTTGTCCTGTTGGGTCATATATATTTGCATGTCCGTTGATGCATCTGCCCTGTTCATATATCCAAACCTGATGGCCTGTTGCCATCAATTAACCCTGCATGTTGTTGGACTGTGTATTTCTGTTCAAATTATGCATGTGTTATGCACGCTGTTCAATGGTGTGAATATCTGGGTGTTTGGTTAATGGGAATACTAATGCATGCTGTTACAACTAATTGTGAATGGTATTATATGTCACTAACCCAAACTGTCATGACATAATGCAAAACATAGGACGACAGGGAAGGCGGGTTCCAGCGGACCCACCTCTCCCACCTCAGCTGGCGAGTGCACCTGGCACTAGTGCCGAGTCCGGACCCTTCTCCGGTGGCCCTGTGCCACCTGCGGGTGGAAGCGCTGCAGGGGATGGGGCTCACCCCCCCTCTGCAAGTGTGGCCGGAGGAGAACCACCACTCACCCTCCGTAGTGTCCGGACTGTGGTGCGTCGGGAGATTCGGGACTCTGTTCTCGAGCCCCTACGCCAGGTTGAGGCATGGGTGGCGCAACTAATGGGCATGCCTGTTGCCCAGCCTACACAGCCCCCAGCACAGCCCCGTCCTGGGCAGTGAAGGAACAGTGGCAACTGCCTATGGGTGGGGATATCAGTTCCACTGTTGCCATCTTTGAGCTCATGGGCTCTGGATATCCAAACCTCCATCCCCGTCAATTGTGTAACCCCCCCACACGTGTCATACACCGCCCCTGTATGCGTCTTGTTTGTCTTGTTTGTTTACCTACCCAACCTACCTCCCCAGCTGTACCAACGTCCCTCGCCTGACATACCACTCTCACCTGGAAAAAAAAAAAGGGCACTCTGTACCCACAAAAAAATTACGCCCCATACATAGCTGCCCATTCCGCACACATGTCTGCTGGACATGGAATCTATCAATTACAATTGGCTGTACAACAAGTATTATTGTTGTCCTGACACCTCTCTCAGGGGTGGAAGGTTTCAAATGTCACACCAAATTACATACATATGCACAGCTGTTGCTGATGAAGAAATGGGCAGCTATGGGCCTTACCTACATCCCTCCTGCAAATCCCAAGCTTGTTTCCCTACTGTCTTACCCTCTTTGTGACCCCTTTTTCACCACTTTCCTGTCTCCCCATTTTCTTTTCTTTCAAAGAAAATAGAGTGGGTGTGCGCCAGAGTAAGCACCGTTAAGCGGTTGTAAGCGGGTGTGCGCTTGTGTGCGCGGGGCTAACCGCCAGTGCGCATACGTGAGCTCCATGCAAACCAGCACTAACCCAGTTACAACTGCTTAATAGTGCCTTAGTCACTTTGATTGACAGGTCCTGTACTCAGTTCAAAAGCAAAATAAAATCCCACTGTCAGTCCCGAAACCAGGACCTTGGAAACACTAGTCTGTATGACCTACCACTAAGCCATGACTCTTATACAAGAACATTGTGCTAAAATAAATATAACATGTAATAGTAGGGATGAATGTAAAGGGAATATAGGATGTGTAGTACACAAAGCATGTCATTTAGAATTACTGTCAAAACTACTGGATTTCCATAATAGTAGTGTGTGAACAGAAACAGCCATGCTAGTTGGTAGCTTGTAGATAATAATGTCAGTTAAAGTACATATATAAATGTATGTATATGTACATATATATATATATAGAAATATATATCTATATATAGTTGTAGGAGTCATTGTGCATACACACTTGCTACAGGGAACATGAGAGAGGAATGGAGAAATGTGAATATACAACACAGCCTGAATCATGAGAGAGATACTAACCTTTACACTCACAGAACACTGTCCACAGCATACCAGCATGGTCCCCGCCCTTACAATCTGAAAGGGCAATGCCTATCCTACATACCCTTTTATAGCACTGACCTGAAATCACAGTGAGAACTGCAATCAGTACACAACTGGCTGTATGCAATTAGCAAATGCTGGCTTACAATTGGTGCAGAGGCCATCACATGGACCTATGCAGATACCTACAAAAGCATCCAGTACTAACACTCCACACATGCAATACATTCATTGCACTGTCTGGAAGCAGACAGAGGGAGAGAGAAAAGAGAGAGAGAGAGAGAGAGAGAGAGAGAGAGAGAGAGAGAAAAAAAAATTATACACTGTGACTCTGTCACCCGAAGCTGTCAGCAGTGACAGTAGCAGCAGCAAGCAGAAGCAGTGGTAACGCAACCAGCTGCGACAAACACAGGTAATGCAAAGTAGCTGGTTAATAGTGTGCATACTGTGAACCCTCCAAATGTGTCATAGGTCTGTATCTATAGGTATGTCCATGTGATATGTTGTGTGTACGTAGTTCCACCAAAAGGGGATGACCATACATTACATGTCAATCAGTCTTAGGCCATGATCCTGGCAGCAGTTGTCTGTGCGTTGCCCCAGCAATGGCTGTAGTGACTGCTTTGAAAGGTCAGCCAGATTCAAAAGGCAGGATCAGCCCATCACAAAGGCACACTGGCTGGGAACAAGTGTCTGCAGGTACCCGATATCACTGCATATGCATCCCATACTGCATAATTCCATAGCTTATCAGACCAGGCCGGTTATGCATATGATGTGGTAGTTTCCAGGGTCAGTCGATGTGGCTCCTTAGTGGTGTGGGACCACTGTCGCTGTATGCCACTGTCCAGGTACATATCCTGTAGTACGGCCAAGATAAATTATCAGTGTTATATGTGGTTGTATGTCCTCTCGGAGTGCAGGTAGCACACATCCAGGAATACCATGAGGTCACAGTGATGCTGTGTGTTCTTCTCTGCTGAGGGCGGCCCTCACCTGGACATGTGAGATGATAGGGAGGTTACATCCAGCTGTGATAAATATTTCAACTGGTGGGGGAGAAGGAGGGGGGATACGTGCACCGAACATGTCTGCAAGATTGTTGCCAATATCCGTGTGTTTGGTGAATGTTACGTAGGTGTGTATTAACACAGAGCATATCTGAGGCATGTGGTCCATATGTGTAACATAACTGAAGAAGGCCTTGTGGTCATCCATAATGTTTGTGGCCATTTCCCTCCCAGAGTAGGCCGTGGCCGTTGTTATGACGGACCGTAGCGTAGTACCAGTGCTGACCACAGATGCCTTCCCTTAATGTGAATGTGCTCTGTCCTGCATTAGCCTCCTGCTATTGTTATACAATCTGCCTCTATCTGGGGTCCACTGGACAGGATGCCTAACCTTTGTGCATAGGTTTGGGTTAGAAATGTGTGTGCAAGTTCCATGCAATCTGTGGTATGTCCATGGTAAGCATTTGCAAAGGGGTCAGCAGTGTGGCTTCCACTGGCCCAGTGTGCTGCATTGATACCATCACAGTCCCAGCAAGTGAATAACTATCTAATCACATACATATCAAAGTAGTCTACTGTGCTGGTGGTGGTGGTGGGATATGTATATCCAGGCCGAGTAACTTCTGTCCGCATCACAGTAGTGGATGGCGTCCCACATACAGTACCTTGGGATGAACCCAAAGAGTGAGGTTCTGCATTGCACCTGTCAGTGTGTGCTGCTCGATGGGGCATGCTACTATGTTGTGTGGAATGTGGCAGGTATTGTTGCACAGGTGTTGGCTGAGCACTGATATCTGGCCATGTACCTGTGTATCCACCACGACTCACACACATGCAACATATGGGAGTAGTAGTATATCACTACACATGAGAATCATGTATAGTATGTGTGCCATATATTGCAGATATGGTCTACTGATATCCTGTTTGTGTTCTCTTCCAGGGAGATGGCGCATCAGCGTAACCCCGCCTACTCTGTGGTGGAAGACGAGGAGATCCACCAGAGCCTGGTGCGGGAGTATGACATCCTGTTTTCCTGTACCAGTCAGAATCAGCAGGAGAGGGCTGCACTGTGGCAAGACCTTGTCCATAGGGTAAATGATATTGGCACGCATAACAGGACATATGAGCAGGTACGACATCACTGCAGTGATTTAATCCGAAGTGTCCGTCAGCGTGCATCAGATATCCACAGGCAACAGGTTGCCACAGGAGGTGGGGTGGCCACACATGCCCCCCTCACCAGACTGGTGGGGCTACTCCTAAGTGTTGTGGCTCCAGCCCCGGAACACCAACAGCAGTACACCTGCATTATGATGGAGGCTGGTTCCACACAGCAGCACGACATGGAGCGTGCAGGTAATATGCCATATGTACACTTGACTGTTCTGTACACTGTATCATATGCAATATCAATGGCACAGTTGTGCCCACTGACATTAATCTCATCATTTGTGCAGGTCCCTCCGGGGTTACAGCAAGGCAGGCCATCCATGCTGGTGAGTGTGTTTAACATAACCTATAATAGTCCTGATAATGCTAGTAACAGTAGTGTAACTCAGTAGTGCTCTGTGTGTATACTGCGGGGTGTGCATTTGTGCATGTGTGCAGGTGTGCCTGTGCCCATGTGTGCAAGTGTGCATGAGTGCATGTGTGCAGGTGTGCCTGTGTCCACGTGTGCATGTGTGCCTGTGTCCATGTGTGCATGTGTGCATGTGTGCCTGTGTCCAAGTGTGCATGTGTGCATGTGTGCATGGGTACACGTGACCATGTGTGCATGTATGCATGTGCCCATATGTGCATGTGACCATGTGTGCATGTGTGTATGTGTGCATGTGCCCATGTGTGCATGTGTCCACGTGTGCATGTGTGCATGTGTCCACGTGTGCATGTGTCCACGTGTGCATGTCTGCATGTGTGCATGTGTGCCTGTGTGCATGTGTGCATGTGTGCCTGTGTGCATGTGTCCACGTGTGCATGTCTGGATGTGTGCCTGTGTCCATGTGTGCATGTGTGCCTGTGTCCATGTGTGCATGTGTGCATGTGTCCATGTGTGCATGTGTGCATGTGTATAGAAGTGCATCACTGGTAACAATGTCTGGAGACTGTAAACTGTGTTTCCTGTCTTCCTCCCACAGGTTCTGGGGCTGCTCTGGTGACCTGCAGCAGGGAACCTGAATCCTGTGCCACGGGTACTGGTAATGATGATATTTGTGTAATGGTACAGGAAGGTGTGTCAGGGTCCGCCATTGGTCAGCCAATTGACAGTACACAGCTGTCAACCCCATCATTGTGCACAGTCATCCTGCCAGTACATCCTTTGTCACCATTGTCCCTAGGTGATGGACAGGATACAGTGGGCATAGACCAGGGTAATGTGGTACCTGTAGCACATGCACCCCCACACGGCAGCCATGGGCAGCGTCCTCCGATGGTACCAAACAGACAGTTGCCCATGGGTTCTCGTGGGAGCATCCGTGGGCGTACTGCCTCTGGCCGACATGCCCAAAGAGGTCTGTCAACCTCAGCTATGTTGCAGACTGTCATGCAGGCACAGTCACGTATGGAAAGGTACACCAGACAGGGTCTGAGGGAGCTGAGAGCATGTCGCACGGCCATGACAGACAGTATGCGTGACATTGTGGATGCTATCCGTAACTTCACCGATGTCATAGACAGACGTTGTGGGGACATATTACAGCAGTTCCACAACCAGATGTCCATGAGCCAGGGCAATGGTGGGTGTTTGCGGTGTCGAAGTGGCCGTATGCCAGCAGCAGCAGCAGCTGGCAGTCGGCACGGACGACAACAGGTGCGTGCACGCCCCCATTGTGCCAGCAGCAGCCCCAGCAATGCTGGGTCTGTGCTGTCATCGGAACGCCCCAGGAGACCACGTGCACGTGGCTCTGGACAGTCCCAACAGGGACTTGTGTCCAGTCAACACAATCCCGCTTCTGATGACAGTACCCAGTCTGGCTTAGTACTGGATATGGTCCATAGCACCCCTGCCAGGCATAGGTACCGCGTCCGTGCACACAGACACTGATCTGTATGACCTGCCAGGTGCAGTCTGTGGCTGTCCACAACCCCCTGTATATGGCAGCCATGAGGTGGAACTGTGTGCGTGCATACACACATGCAAAATGTTAACACCTAGGGCGACCACATACACGCACACACTGCACCAACACTGCCCCACCCTGTACTGCTGCCCCTCACCAACACACATACACACACATGTCAATTGTTGGTATCAGTGGCTGACTCAGGCATACCTAATCCACACGCTGTGCATATGATGACACTGTGCCACCTCCTGCAATCTCCAACATCATTGCGGGAACAGGTAAACACGTTGCTGATGCACAGGGTGACTACATAGAAGTGTATTAGTAGTATCATGTTGGTAACAGTACAGTGTGCTGCTATGACTGTGTGTTTATCCCAGCATGCCTGCTGCAGTAACTGTATGAATGTCCTGAATTGTTATCTGCACCCATAGTACATACCAAAGTATAACAGCTGCACATAATTGCATGCCGGTGGTAAGGTTGTCAACAGATAGCCGCATACATGGGTAGCACAGGGAGAAAGCTAACGCAAGTAGTGATATGCAATGGTGGACATGTACAGTAATGGTGTCAAGTTGCCCACAGTGACTATGCCATGTGGATGTTCGCGCATGTAGATATGTGTGCAGTACCAATGTAATCCAAATCACAAATAACTATGACATAATATCAGTTCTACCATGGGCATCTGCGCAGTGTATTCCTGGGTACATGTTGATAGTGCCTACATATTTGCATTGTTATTTACTGTTATTGTTACCCCTTCTTTGTTGTACAATGCACTACTTCCAGCCCTGTTTACTGTAGCTTTATTTGCATGCATGTTCACTTGGGGTTCCCTGGAACACTGCTTACACCTGCAATGCAGAGTTACAGTGCTTCTGTAGACTTCTAGTGACATCTGCATAGCGTACGATACGTATGTCAACTTTCCACATGACAGAACGTCACTGTCTGTCCTGTACGCATGTACGTTGCCTGTGACACATTGCACATGTCTTACCTGGCATTTACCCACATGTGCAGTCATATATGTCAGTGCTATGAAACAGTAGCGGTACACCCACACATACACACCTTCAGTATGTTGTTCCCCATTGGCCCTATGTGTTGGTACTCACCATGGCAATCACACTACTAGGGTAGCATGTGCAAAGGTAATCTTTGAATCACCTCTATGGTCCAGTTGTGGTTTATGTGAGTCATGTGTCAATGTCACAGCTGCCACATGTATGCAGTCAGCCATCACCCTTGGCCAGGAACGTACAACACATGTGTGGGATGCCAGCACACAGCCAATCTGGGGACTGGACTCTCTGAACCCAGTAATGCCATACCCTGTCAGGTGGCATGTCATATATACTACATCCTGGACAAATGTTAACCCCAATCCCTGCTGCTACTATTGATAATACCCCTGAAGATGTTCCTGATAGTTTTGACCAATTCTTTACTGAGACATTTCAGGCCCTAGCTAGCCATCTACCTCCTAGCTCCCCTGGTCCTGAAAGTAGCACCCCTAGAAACCTACTTGCATTCAGCTGCCAACCAGTCGCCACTTCATTTCTCCATACCTTGACTGAAACAGTGAAACCCACTACACTTTCTGCTGATCAACTCCCTGCCGAGTACCTATCAAAATCAGATGATGCTATTGCTTACCCAGTCTCAAAGGTAATCAAACGAACCATGGTAGAATCTAAATTTCCCACAATCTGGAAAATGTCATATGTAATCCCACTTCACAAAGGAGGCAGCTCTACTGAATTCTCCAATTATAGGCCAATAGCTATACTCTCTCCACTTGCAAAGATTATGGAAACTTTAGTCATAGACAATTCATGCACCACCTAATCCAAAATCGCCTTATGGCAGACACTCAGCATGGCTTCCGTCCTCATCACAGCACTACTTCAGGCCTCCTAGCCTTTACTAACACCATAAACCATACTTGCAACACTAATTATATATCCTCAGCCCTCTTTTTGGATCTTTCCAAGGCATACAATATGGTTGATCACCAACTTGTAATCCACACTCTGCAAACATTCTGTCTAGATACTGGAGCCTTCCAATGGTTTCAATTCTACCTGCATGGTCGACAGCAGGCTGGCCTCTGGCAGAACAAACTCTCTAACCTTCTACCTAACACCCTCAGAGTACCACAAGGTTCTATACTAGGGCCCTTGCTGTTCTCCATCTTCATTAACGACCTTTATACTGTCATCCCAAAAGTCAGCTGTATCCAATATGCTGAAGACTCTACTCTGATCTGCTCAGCCACATCTCCAGTAGAGTTATGGTCAGCTACCCAGACCACCTTTAATACAATAGAAAACTGGCTTTCTGAACATCATCTGATCCTAAATCCTAAATAAACTAAACTGCTGTTATTTCACCAACATGTAGGTCTACCGCTTTCACCGTTACCATAACATCAATTGATGGCACAATAATCTCCCCTGACCCATCTACTAAACTATTAGGTGTCATCATAGACAATAATCTCAAATGTGACCTACATGTTAACCAAATTATCAAAGCCATCAATAGAAAACTAGGGTCACTTTACAGAATTAAAGCCTTCCTAGCCCTCCAGCTAAAGGTGCCATAGCTCGCTCACACCTTGTTTCAACCCTTCTGTATGCATCCCCTCTACTCTCGAATATGAACAAGACTGTCTTTAACAAACACTCAATTTGCTACAACCACATTGCCAGGTTTGCCACTGGGCTGCCTTTTAGGACACATCATTGCATCAATCTAAATCAGCTTGGTTGGCTTGCAATACCCAGCCTAATACAGTATAACCAACTGATTATGGCCTATAAAATCCTCTATAATCCAGACAATACTCCTGCACTTCAAATATTATCACCCCCTATAACAATCCTAGACCGCTTTGATCCTCTAACAAACTACTAATTCAGACTAGCAAATTTAATAACACAGCCGGTGATTCTCTCTTTACAAACTCTGTAAGTAGATCCTGGAACTCACTTCCAGCTGATATTACCCTACTGTCCACCTTAGGTCAATTTAACACTAGACTCAAACAACATTTGTCACTTAACTGGCTATGTCAATGTATCAAGCCTGGCTAACTCGAATGTGTAAAATCTGTGAACCACTTTACTGTGTAATTTAATTTAATCCTGACTTGTGCTCAGGACTAACATTAACCTGTGGAACATGTTTAACTTGCTTACTTATGTAATCTCTGTAAATAATCTGTTTGTAATATGTAATGCTGGTATTATGTAATGCTGTATCTGCTACCCTCGTAGCTTGTCTCCCCGGGCCTCCCCTGGAAATGGACATGCATCCAGTCGGACTATCCCGGTCAACAAATGTAGGATAAATAAATAAATAAATAAATAAAATATATTACAGTGACTACAATACAAGTCAGACATTGACACGCACTGACAGCAAGTTGAACACACTGGGGCATATATGGGGACTCAGAATAGCAGCCTGCCTGAGCATCACACACCTCTGCAGTTGGCACACAGGCATATGTTCCATTGGAACAGAGCACATGCCACACATGGCACACACATCCACTGTGCCACACACTCACAGCCTGTAGGGCTACACAACACACCTGCTACAGACGTGTCAGGTACCTGTCTTGTGTGCTGCACTGGGGTCCCGCTCAACAGGCTGTATCTGGTGAAGGTCACAGTGATATGCCTCAGGGGCACTATGGTCCACCACAGAACACATGCATACAGGTCAGTCAGAGGCATGGACACATATGACTCACTCATTGACCATGCCAGTATGGCTGCCTGAGACATACCTCCCTGAACTACATGATAGGGAACATAGAATGGATCTCTCAGCATGTGGCACAGGCCAGTATGAGCCTGATGTTGGTTGCCAACATACCCTAACCAGGTATGCTACCACTATATGTGGGAAGGGTGTTGTATGTCTACATTATGCTCAGTCTCCACTGTCATTCATGGGGTATCCGCTGGCTGTCAACGTGTGCTTACATGCTAGGGAAGCTAAAATGATGTGCAAGGGTCATCTTGCACGTGACACCCATGGCCCGATGTATAATGGCAAAGCTCCTTGGCACACACATACTGCCTTATGCTGCAGGACATGGTTTACATAGCCACCTCTGTGGGTATCATACAGGTAGCACACTAACAGTGCTGCTACACAACAACAGCAGTGTACACCGGAAGATGCATGCACCAGACACTGTCCTCAGCATGGTGAACTGCAATGTCTGTGCAGTACCAGATTCATGATTCATGGCTCACAGGTGTTACCCATCACTGACAGGTTATGCCCCATACCATGCCTGTCATCCCCTACACATGTAACACACATGGATAGGGGGTGGTATCCCAAGGTACCACAGATACACACACCTCCAGGTTGTTGGCACAGCACAAAGCATCAGGGCCTAATCATGTGCAGCTAACAGTGTGTCGGACTGCCATCTGGTTCATAGCCTGGCACACACAACCCTCCCATACACAGGAAGACCACCTATCCTCCATAACAACACTGGCAATATGACAGTCTCAAGAACTGTGTTTATATGGCTAGACTGCATCCAGCCAAACATTGTGTGTGAGCATTACTGTAGTTACAACACACTAGTTGAAGGGTTCACAGCATGTGGTCACTGAATTGCAGTGGAATGACATGTTACCACTACCACAACAGGTGGGAACATGCAGCACCTGTACATCGACTACATGTACACTATATGGCCCAGACCAGATGTGTATCCCCTGCTGTAGGTATTTCACCATATACACCCACACTGTATAGAGACATACCACGTGCGGACCCTGCACATTAAGACACAGTCATATTGGTATACATTGCAAATACCATTTATCCACTCAAGGCATGTGTCAGACATGGTAACTACTGCAGGTCACAGGTATTTATGTGTATGTGTCACACACGTACATCATGTGTACAATGCCATTGCTGGTTTAGGCAATGGCATGCATTGCTATGTACAAAGACCCACACAAGGTCATCCTGTGTGACACAACCACACGTGGCAGTTGTGGGTTACCAAAACATACCTATCTGTACTCTGAAAATGGTAATAGACACAGTAGCAGAGCGCAGTATTGGCATTACTAGCCAACTAGCCCTGTTTGGCTGTGCTGATAGTGTGGTGACATCCCCTGTGTTTATTGGGGGAGTATGCAGCATCTGGTGTATTGTAGTATTTGCCAAAAGGATCTGTTCTCTCACACTTGCATTTACACACACCCTACTACCCCCACACACAAGCACACTTGCCATTTGCAGGATTCATTCCTCTACCTAACTAAGTCATGACATGTGAGAGAGATGCATTAGCAAAGCACACTATTCGGTTTGCTAGGTAGTGCCTCTTCTCTGGCTGTACTTACAGGGTGCTGACAACATCAGTATTTTGAAAGGGTAATGTGCATCAGGTAGTGTGATCTCCTGATTGCCAAAACTAACATGTTTTTCATACAGAAATGCACACACACAAACTCCCCACATCCAAACACACACACATGCCATTTACAGGTTTCAAACTCCTACCTAACTACATTACGATACTCGGGAGAGATGCATTAGCAGAGTGTGCTATTCACATTACTGGGAGGCTTCCCTTCTCCTGCTGTACTTATAGGGTGCTGACATCATCTGTGTTTAGAAAGGGGAGTGTGCATCCTGTAGTGTGTTCTCCCAGTTGCCAAAAGGGACATTTCCCTCACACAAAATTGCACACACACTAACCCCCCTCATCCAAACACACACACTTGCCATTGGCAGGATTCAAACCACTACCTAACTATGTTATGACACTCAGGACGGACGCATTAGCGGATCGCGCTATTCGCATTACTGGGAGGCTTCCCTTCTCCTGCTGTACTTATAGGGTGCTGACATCATCTGTGTTTAGAAAGGGGAGTGTGCATCCTGTAGTGTGTTCTCCCAGTTGCCAAAAGGGACATTTCCTTCACACATAATTGCACACACACTAACCCCCCCTCACCCAAACACACACACTTGCCATTTGCAGGATTTAAACCACTACCTAATTATGTTATGACACTCGAGATGGACGTATTAGCAGAGCGCGCTATTCGCATTACAGGGAGGCTTCCCTTCTCCTGCTGTACTTATAGGGTGCTGACATCATCTGTGTTTAGAAAGGGGAATGTGCATCCTGTAGTGTATTCTCCTAGTTGGCAAAAGGGATACTTCTTTCAAACAGTCTTGAACACACACTAACCCCCTCCGCACACACTGAGCACGTACAAGATTCAAACCCCTACCTAACTATGTTATGACACTCAAGACGGACGCATTAGCGGAGCACGCTATTCACATTACTGGGTGGTTTCCCTTCACCTGCTGTACTTATAGGGTGCTGACATCATCAGTGTTTAGAAAGGGGAATGTGCATCCTGTAGTGTGTTTTCCCAGTTGCCCAAAGGGACATTTCCCTCTCACAGCCTTTCACACACACAAACCTCACTCACCCACACACACACACACACACACACACACACACTGAGCATTTGCAGGATTCGAACCCCTACCTAACTATATTATGACACTTGAGGGAGACGCATTAGCAGAGCGCACTATTCGAATTGTTGGGCATCTGTTCTGCACCTGTAGTATTAATAGGGTGCTGACATCTTTATTTCTACAGAGGTATGTAGATGTAGTACTACCTGTCAGGTGGGGGATAGCATATATATGCATTTGCAGCCACCTATGTCAGGGTCAGATATGCACATCGCACTGGCAGGTTATGTTCTATACCATGCTTTGGGACCACAGGACCTGTAACACACAACACAACCAGTACAGAACACCACACCCACATCCAGGACACACACTTAGCTTCCCTGGGAACAGTGCCAGGATATGCAGGTATTCACATACACCATTCCAGTTGTTAACATCAGGTACAGGCATATTGTGTGTGACAACTACTCAGGCCTCTACCACTTTACCCTACAGCCACTACAATTTTTGGGTCCGTGTGCTATGGCAGAACCACACACCACAGCCACATGGGTGAATACGTATTGCACCTGTCCATCTGCAACGTGGGTACTCACTGTTCCACACCAGAGGTAGACCACCATTGTTGATATCTGACCATACCCACCTTTCCCTGGACATCCATATCTCATCTCCACCTCAAGGCAAGGTTGTCACTGCACACAAACTGTGTTTAGCACAAGCAGACTCTACACTTGTGTAGACTGGGGTGGATGACTTCAGAGGACCCATGCTGGAGGACTATACTGGCCATTCAGCATAATCCTTGACAATTGCATTCTATGAGCATGTGTACAGTTTGCATTGGTCATGCTATCCCACATATACCCATGACTGCTCCACAACAAGACACCTGTCAGCTGTACACCAGCCATATATGTGCCGTACAACAGACAGAGTGACCTAATACATTGCAGAGCTGTAGCCCACAGAGGGAGGACATCTGTGGAGAGTTCTGACATGGCACTTCATTCACACATACTCATTACAACACAGTGTTGACAGTGGAATTGTCTAGAGAATGCAGATAGGGCTCCCCTCAGTCTGTTATTGACGGACACCTACTGTCGGAGATCCTCAGCAACCCTCTCACAGCACACACTGACAACATGGCTGTGGCTTAGCACATTCAATCCCTGAGACCTCCACGGTGTCCCTGCTTGACAGAGGCACAGCTCACTAACCTCACATGTTGCCTTCTGTGACCTACTTTACAGTGGCACAGTAGCCTACTATCCTGGGGATGCAGATGCCAAGCACACTCTGGCTGAGCTGTCATTCCCTGGGGCAAGAAGCCTAGTATTGACCTCTACACCCATATGTTCAATTGTCGGATGCACAATATTTGTTGTGCTGTTCTACTGTTTGCAGGTCTTTATTGCCATAGCATTCCCTGTTCCTATGACCAACTTGTGTATCTGTGGAAGATTTTTGCATATGACGGTGATCCACTATATCACTTATGTCTCTGTGGTCATTTACTGTGTGCACTGGGCTGATTGCTGTGTTGTGGTTGGTTCCTGGACTGACACGTACAATTACCAGATATTTGTGGCCAACTGCTAAACGGAGATATGGCCTAAGTGTGTGAGCATGCCCAGTTCAGCCTTTCCATGGCATGTTGTCTGACATATGCCTCATTTATCAAAGTGTGCGAGCATGCCCAGTGTGAGCTTTCCATATGTTGCACTCTGAAGTCCACCACATATTTGGGTGTGTGTGAACTTCGACAATATCGCATGTTTATGATTGTGTGATGGGTGTCATGTTGTGTACTAACTGGTCAACTGCTTCGTGTCTGCCACAACAGGGATTACACTGTGCCTGCAGGGATTGCATGGGATACTTTGCAGACAGTTCTCAACATACTTTCATAATGACCTAACACTGTAGTACCGTATAGTGTACTGGTTCAGTACTTTCACTGTGGTGGACAGTATCCTGGGCTTTAGTCCTATGACTGCTTGACATCTTTATAGTGAGCACAACAGACTGTATAGGGGCCAGTTGTGCACATATGACCATGTTGCAATATGTTCAGATATGGACTACCTACACCAGGCTCGTCCAACATTGCTAGTGTATTCCGCAACATGGGTGGACATTGGCAAACACTAGCGATGTTCCCTAGGCCATTTCTGATGCTCGTCACAGGGTGTGTTTGTCCTTCGACACACATTGTAACTGGAGTTTGCCATGACATATGTCATGGTTAATATACTGTGCCTCCGTCTACCTCTGACATAACAGTGATACCCAGGGTAGCCTACCATCTCCCATACACTCATCAGGATGCCTCTTGAGAGGTGTCGATATGTGGCTCTCTGGCTGACCTGCACCAGCAGTTTACTGAAGTGTGGCGGAGCCTTCTGTGTTATGGATCATTCTGTACAGCTTGTCCTATGTATGTCAGTGCTGGGGTTCAGGTCTCTCATGTGCATAGCTCACTGGCATTCAGATTGTACAAGGTGCAACATGTTCAATCATTCCAGGTTGGACATGGCTTCATACATCAGGCACAGCTTTCCTGTAGCTGGGAAGGATGGCGGTGTGTGGGGCTGCAGTTTGTTTACTCAGACAACACATGGTATCTGTTCATGCTCTTTGCTACCCCTGGTGGGGTACTGTTGTGGACTTTACAGTTGATGGAGGTGTCTGCTGCGGTATATCCCACAGGGGCTATTGTAGTCAGTTGTGACGCTGATGGAGGATGGCTGCAGAGCCACAGTGAGTTCCCCTTATCTACATCTGCCAACCTTCATGTTTGGGTGGGTATATGGTACATGTTTCTGCAAACACTACAGCCACATGTTTGTCCAGTGCAGGATATTTATCACCTTTTGTACCCAGGTCTCACATTACATGTTAGGTACCTCATGGGTTAACACCTGTGTGGTAATTTGTGGGCACTTACTGTATATCCACGGTGGTTGTCTATACACAGTTCTGCAATTAGCTTGCTGACATGGCTATGGCTACAGTTGTCTGTTTGTAGGTGGCCCTTTTGTGGGTTGCTTGTGTCAGCTGGGTGTTGGATATGGTGGGCTGCTCAGTCACAGTCCTTCCATGTTGGCCTATACCTATGGGACATATATACAGAACGGGGGGGGGCCAAGACCAGGCCTTGTGGGATGCCACTCATATCCGCTTTGTAGTCTGACATGGATGCGGCATGTCTGACCATGTCAGTTCTGTCCTTGGTCTGGTTTGCAACCCCTCTACTGACATAGGGGTGTATATTTAAGCTGGTGAACATATCCATACTGAACTCGTACGGTATTGTCTAGAAGCATGTGCATGGTCCAGCTACGCTGTGTGGACAACAGTGCCCTCATCAATGACCTTAATGACTGCTTCAAATGGGTCAGACATGTTTAGGGGCCGGTTCTGCAGTTACAACAGCCACAGTGTGTAGGGTCCAGTATCAGTAGGTCCACAATAGCCTTCTGTCTGCGGTACATACTGATCCTTTCCATAGCTGTGCAGAACAAGCTTGTCAGGATCCTGGGGTGGTAGTTTGGAGTATCCATTCAGGCAACACCTTTGTTGTGATGGACCACTGTTGTTGTACACTGCTCTTTGGGTACATATCCTGTGGTAAGGCTGACATTGGGCAGTAGTGTGATTTGGCATTCCATTATTCTTGGAGTCCATATTGGCCTCAGCACAGGACACCATCACATACCTTTGCTGCTGTGTGTTCTGCTTTGCAGATGATGGCTGTTACCTCAGCATCTGCAATGTCAGGGGACCATCAGTCTGCTGGGATAGGTATTTTGCACTCGGGGGGGGGGTGTTTGCAATACACATGACAGGTTGTATGTTAGCAATATGTGTGTGTGTTTGGTATGTTTTTTGTAATATCTGTGTGATTCGGAGCATATCTGTGGATGCCCAACATGGTTCCTACCATCAGTTGGGTAAGCCTTGTGATTATCCTTAGTGTCCTGTATGTTTTGTATCTTCATAGGTTCATGGGTTCATACTAGGCTAGACACCCTAGGCCATTAGTAAGCCTAACCAGAGTGTGTGTGTCTTTCGCCACCCCTTGCTATGTTCAATTATTGCCATTTATGAGGTTCTTCACTGTGCCTTTGTCTGGTCGTGACACAGAGGGGACCCCCAGTATACATGTACAGTCATCCATCCACTTGGCAATATTCCTGTTGAGGGGTGTCAGTGAGGGGCTCTGCCTACCATGGATTGGGATCTTGTTTCTGGGTGTGGGGAGCCTATGGGTTATGTATCTGTCCCTCCAGCACATCTTATTTCATTATGTGTTGAGGCTGACATCTGTGACTCTCACAGCTCCAATGGCTTTGATTTCCTGTGGTGTAGCATGTCCATTACTCCTGTGTTGGACATGGCCTTGTACAACAGACATACAATGCCTCTGTGTAGGCAGTGTGTGACTGCAGTCAGCTGGGGTGTCTACAGCCAGGCAGCATATGACATATATTTCACACCCTTTATCCTGTTGGTGGGGTAACTATGAGGTCTTCTGAACCGCTGCAGGTGTCACGTACGGTACATCCCATATGAGTCATTGTACTAGATTATGGGTCTGATAAGGGAACAGGACAGCGGCACAGTGACCTCTCTTGATGTTGATGTGAATCCTTTCATGATACGGTGTCCAGTATCAACAGTTTTCATAGCCACATTGGCATTGTGGGTGTCACATGACAGATTAATGTCGACCTGTGTCCCTAGGTCCCTGATTACTCCTTGCATACATAATGGTTTGACACCTATGTGGTAATTTGTGTGTACCTTGTCTGGTATTTGGTGGGACATTCATACTGTCCAGTGTCTTCGGATGTCTGGGTGGAGTTCTTGTGTGTGAGAGTGTGATCTGTCACATGCTACTGACTGTACAGCAGTTTTGACTACAGTTATGTGCGCATGGGTGGTGTCCGCTGCTTTGTGCATTGTCAGTTACCTGGCAATATGGGTGTCTGTGCTGCATATGGATACTCCCCCTCCTTTGATGTTTTGGTGCAGGTGTTGGGGCTATAACACGTGATATGTGGTATAACCTAGTAGTGCTGGTGTGCTATCACTAGGCTTGCAGCAGGCTTCTGTCACTGCACAGACATCAATGTTCTCCATAATGGGAAGTGCCTCAGGGGCATGCATATTGCAGTGTACACATCTGGCATTGGTCAGCATTACCCTTATGTTTCCTACCACTTATGTTTTCTAGGGTGGTGGGTAGTCTTTTTGGCCTTGCCTACATACGGCTATATGGAGGTGGCAAAGGCCTTATCCAGTATCCAGACACACACGGGTAACAGCTGACAGCCATCCCTGGAACAGCAGCATGGCTTGTCATGCTTGACATCTCAAGCAGACACACATTAGACCTTCTTGGACTGACAGCTGTAACTGTGCCAGCTGTTAAACATGAGCATTCTGTGTTTGTACTGTGGCATCATTCTTGGTGAGGGTTGGATGCTGCACACAGCCAGTGTCATCCCGCCCTGGGGTACATACTCAGAGGGACCATCCATGTCTCTTTTGATGTGGACCAGGGAGGTACATCTCAGGTAATTCACACCAGCATGGACATTGAGTGCATCATATTTCTGCTTGCTTTGGGGTGACCTGCGTACTTGTGTTATGTGGCATTTTGTGGCAGCCTACAAGCAGCTTACTCTACCCTTTCCCTTGTTCAGTCTGGTGAGTGGGACAGCAGTGTGTCTGCCTATACAGACACCTATTACGACTGTATCTGGCATGTTGTTTCTCCTTCTGGCCTGTGACTGTTTGGCACACCAGCTTTGCATACTATTCGTTGCATGTGCTATGTTTGAAGGTTGTGGTTGCTTGTGATCTACTTTGGAGGCTACTGTTGGTGTGGTGTGTTTGTAATTAAGGCCTCTGGAAATATTTGTCTGTGTTTATGTGTTTGGTTTACAGTTGTGGTAGGTCTATGTGGGACTGGGTTTGTGGTGTATGTGGTTACCTTCTCCTCCTGACTAGTTTTGACAGTACTGAGTTGTTGGAGCTCAACCTCTGGTTTGGATACATGGATGCATCTATCACATATATTTGTATTTATTGGGGGGTGTTGTGGTTGTCTGTGTACTTGGTACTGGCGTCACATTGCCTCTGGATTCACAGATTCTACTTGTTGTGGCTGGACTTAGTGGATTGTATGTGTGGACATATGTTGTTGCCATACTACTGGTCAGTGATTACTTCCCTTTTTATGTTTGCTCTATCATGTGGTAGCTTCCTCATTCTCTTGCATGGTTTGGTACTGGCTGGAGGCCAGCATGCCAGATGCCTGCGTGTATGGCATTGTGTGTTGTTGTTATTTGTGATTGCATACTCCAAGCATTCCTGGCTGTGTTCATGGAATGCCTGTATAACATGTTCTGTGGTGTGTCCCATATTCTGCACTTGCACAGGGCCTTTTGTGGATTCAACATCGGTTTTGAGGGCTGCAACCTATACTTTACACATGTTTTTCACTGTGGTATTCTGGCCAGGGACTGGGGTCAGGATGTGTATATCCAGTGTGATTACTCTATGGTCTGGTCTTACCAGTGAGGGGTACACTTCTCATCTTGCCATCCAGTACACATGTTGCTGATTATCACATCCAGTATGCTTACCCCACTTGTGGGAGTGGTACATTGTTCCTGGGCATTTTGGTTTATGGAATCTGGGTAATTTTCTCCTACTGTGTTGGTGCTAGTACAATGCTACCGGTGTATGTCTGGGTATTTTCAGTCAAGCAATATAATGTGGTTTGGGGGGCTTGATATATTCATGTATTCCGACACAGGCCAGGTGCTGTTCCTGGTATTAGGACAGTAGTCTGCAGCAGGCTATATACTGCGAGGCAGTTTTAGCCATTGGTATTTGACCATGGCTATTCCATGCTGCTTCTTGTTGTGGTACCAACATGGAGGTGTGGTTATCCTTGCCATTTCTTGCTAGTCACCCTCCTTTTGTAGCTTGTTCCATGTTTTGCGGCTGTACAGCACAGTATGAGGTGTGACCTGGTAGTGTTAGGGTGCTGATGTGAGCCTTGCCCAGTTCTCTATTACAGGACTGGTATCTACATTCTCCATACTGTGTGCGTTTACACTGCACACATCTTGCTGTTTATACATCTGTCATTGGGTAGCATTACATCTAGGTTCCTATCCCTTGTAGAACCTATGAAGGTGGGTTTGTGTTTTGAGACTTACCTATTCAGGGCATGCTGTGGGTACTGACAGCCTTTGCCGGTATCCATGGGGCATGGCATGATAGGTGCCAGCCACCCCTAGCAGGTGGTGCATCATGTCAAGCTCCGCATGTCTTCCCAGCCTGAAACACATTGGCTCCCCTTTGACTGACTGCATTACTTCAGCCAGTTATTGCACTTGATCATCCCATCGTCATTTTGTGGCTTCATGCTTGGTGAGGGTGGATGTTCGTCAGGATGCTCAGGTGTGCATATAGTACATGGTGTTACATTACTTAACACATAGCATTCATGCCTCAGGTGGTGCTGCAGGGCTGCCTCTGTCGGATGCGCATATTACACTTCCCTGTACATGTTTGTGAGCAAGTCATGTCATTTTAGGCATCCATGTTATTATTTGAGTGAGTCAGAGGGGGTATCATTCCCAGGGTTCCTACTGAGCCAGTGTATGTGCTACGCGTTGCCTCTTTGCCAAGGCCAGGGCATACTGGGCACGCCTCCTTCTGCCTACTGGGGCAGGCTCAGGTTGTTCCTCCTTCGAGTCACGCTCTGCCTGTGATGGCCTTGGCAATGGTGGGGGGCTGTTTGGCCCGGCCCTATGCTGGTCCTGCTGCAGCTGTTTTCGCAAGATCATATTATGTAGCATAGCACATACCATGACAATTTGGGTACATGTAGTTGGTGTGTATTGCAAGGCTCCACCAGATGTGTCCAGACACCGGAACTGTGACTTGAGCAGCCCAAACACACGCTCTATTACATTACGTGTTTGTGCGTGTGCCTCATTATGGCGTTCCTGTTCAGGTGTGTGTGCGTTTCTGATGGGTGTCATCAGCCACGGCTCCAGTGCATAACCTGCATCCCCCACTAGGTGTCCGTGTGGGATGTCCCCATTGGCAAATGTCTGGTACAGCTGTGTCAAATGCCAGATGTGGGAATCGTGGTAACTCCCAGGGCAGCCAGCACACACATTCATTATTATGCCCTGGGCATCACACATGACCTGGCAGTTGATGGAGGGGAAGCCCTTGCAGTTAATGTAGGCCCTACCCTGCTCACCGGCTGGTGCTTTGATGCGTATGTGCGTGCAGTCTATTGCACCCACTACCTCAGGATATTCCGCTATTTGATGGAAGAGACGCATATTGCTGGCCAATACCTCACGGGCATTGGGGAAATATACATGATCACCGACATGTGCTGACATGGCATCCAGGAACTGGTGCAGTACCCTGGAGGCTGATGCCTGTGATATCCCCATCATATCGCCAGTTGGTCTCTGGAAGGTACCTGTAGCTAGTATTCTTAGGCCAACACATACCTTGGTTTCCACTGGGATGGGTTCCCCTCTGTTGGTTCTGTGTGTGAGGCGTGGCCTGCACAGCTCAACAATTTGCTGCAGGAGTTCTCTGTCCACTCTATAGCGCTCTACTATCTCCAGCTCATGTAACCCGTGGTAGGTGACCCTGGGCCTGTACACTCTTTTCGTCTCCTCACTGTGGGTTGTCTGGCACCATCTGCATTGTCACCACCCTCAGCAAGTCGCCTATGTCTCATTATGACAGCTATGACAGCCCCTAACATTTCTGCTCTGAGTGAAGCTTTTTCAGTTTTCACTTCTATTAGCTTACTCCTGTTTTGCAGTGTCTCTTAAGGGAAACATCCTGCACTACTGTTTGCAGAGTTTTAAGTGCTGGGCTGGGCTACTATTCTGCCTGTGTAATTGCCTGCTTCTAATTGTTTTCACCTGCTAGCTTCAGCAGTTATCCCTGCTAGCTTCCTATTAATTCTGTTGCTTCCTTTTTCCTCTCTGTTTCCCCTGGGGGGAGCAACGTGCATACCATCAGAAACACGCTCACAGTGGCTTACACGCGTGCACACGTGCTTACATGGTTCAGAATCTACTTATTCGGGTTAAAACACGTGTACACCCACACAAACACTGTTACACGTCTTCCAACAGCCTCCAACATACTCAGCCTGCCCTACACTCACGCACACCCACGCAAACAGTGTTAAACATCTCCCAACACGCTCCCACATGCTCAGACTGCCTTACATGTGCGCACACTGTCCTACTCGTGCTTCATGACGTGCACATGTGCGCATGCATGCCCAGCAAGAAACTTTGGTGTAAGTAACAGTGTACACCTTCCATTTCTTGATTTTTCATGACTTATCTAGTGGCACACCTCTTTCCATGATCTGTGCCTGTCATCTGTCATGTTACACTGGCCTCCAATGAACTGCATTTCTTTCTACCATTCCCCCCTGTGATGTCACCTATCTCCTACTCTATTCCTCCCCCTTATGTATCTCTTACACTACTCAGACTGTGCTCATTTGCTATGTGACTGTGAGATTCAGTATCCGTACCCTCATTTACATGAGATTGCCTACTAATGCTTAGTTACATGTCTTAGACTCAGCTTCCCCCCTTAGCAACCACTACACGGTGGCCATGTTGTTTTTGGTCTGCTGGTCCCTGCATTGTCATTCCATGTATTGCATGAAACCCACATTTGTGGGTTTATAACCTTCTTTTTTATGTTTTTATACAGCGCAGCCTATTTGCGCGGGGCTGCGCTGGGTTTACATATCGGCGATCGCCGAAAAAAAAAATTATAATTTTATTATTTTGGCATCGGGTTGTATTGCCAATGGCCACATATTTGGCCATTGGCATGCTGCCTGAGTCATATGCAACCTTTTTTTGGAGCTGACATGGCTCTGTTGTGGAATTTGCAGAAATGTACTCAGTTGTCAACTGAGTACATTTCTGCAGCTAAAACGTCTCCTACACGGACTGGTTTCTGCTTCGTGGATCGCTAATATACCTCATTTGCATACCTTTTGGATGCAAGTGAGGTATTTAGGATGTCCACGCCCAGTCCGTGTAAGAGACATTTTAGCTGGTCTCTTACACGGAGCTTAGGGCTGTTCCTGGATCGCGAGGCTTGCATGGAGTGTTGCACGTCTCTTACACTCCGTTCAAGCCTTCGTGAATCCTGCCCAATGTTTTCCTGTTACACTATTTATAGGGTAAAAACACTATACAGCAGTTATAAACTATTGTGTTTTACCATAGAACCAGTGTTTCAAACATTACAGATTTGAGTATGATTTGCAAAAGTCCACCCCCCCCCCAAAAATAAGCAAATTATTTGTATACTCTCTCTTAGCATCTCTATTTACAGATTCTGCGTGACAAACAAGTTTAGCATTTCTCCACATCTCAGTTATAACTTTATTCTACCCACTACATTGCTAATATATTGACCTTTGACCCCCACAAGTGCATGCACACACACTCACATTGTCACAAATGTATGAGTGTAAATCTTGCATATTTGCTTGAGATCAAATGAATGAATGAATGAATGGATGAATTCATAAATATGACCCAGAAATTATGTCGGACCTATACAGTGCAATTAACCTCTGCCCTCTCAACTTCTTAGCCCAAAAATCAGAAACAGACACAAAATTATGAACAGCTTTTATATATTTCTCTTATATCCACATAGCGGTGATAGAACAAGTTTTGCATTAGCAAGCAGTTTTTCAAAGCATAAGTTCACATGCCTGTCATTATATAATAGCCAAAATCCACAATAATTTGCCATAAAACTACAAATTCTACAAGGATCATAGTAAAATATCTCACAATTTCTTTGCTCAAGAATTCTGGACAAAGCCAAAAATAACAAACAGGGACAAATTTTAAATATTATTTTATGTGTATGTCAACCAGGTAAACCCACTGAGAGAAGTGTCCCTTTTCAAGGGTGACCCAGGAGCACTAGTTAAATGAGTTGTTCAAAGCCACACACCAGGCAGATGTAGGTGAAAGGATTCAAATGCTGTACCTTTTACTGCAGGATGCTGTTCATTCAAATAAGTATCAGTCAACTCCAAGTCACTTAAAAAACTAACAGAGCAGTAAGTGTTGTAAGGACATGCATTTTCTAAACAATAAGTACTATGAAACTGTAATGAATGGTATTATTGACTGACAGTAATCATGAGTGATATTCCAGAGTAGTTATAAAATCCATAAGATTAAGTTATTGCCAGCGTTTAAGGAGCTCTGGATAGGCATCTTTAAGACTCGCAGACTATAGTAAAATGGATACTACAAATTCCGTTAAATCTTTCCTTTATAAGGAGGGTAATCCACTTATGCAGTTAATGCCATGGGTTACAAATGCCTCAGCTATAGCCTCAGAAGCTGCAATGGACTTCAATAAGAAACTGGAGTTACTGGAAAGAAAGGTGGGAACTTATAAATGCTTCCAGTGGCAGCGTTTTAGCTTTGTGGCTTATCTGGATATGGGCATTGTCCCACAAGGATTGCGAGTCTTAAAGATGCCATCTTATGGTAATGCCTATCCAGAGCTCCTTAAACGCTGGCAACAACTTAATCTTAAATTAAGCCTTGACTATATGGCCATGATAAATGATTTTTTTTCACAAATTGAGAATGACCTAAAGGAAGAAATATTAAATATGGAGAATGCTTTGATGGAAATGCCCTGCTTCTCCAGTATGCTTACTACCTATCCGAAAATGCTTGATAGATTGCAACAACTAGATGAAAGGCTTGAGGCAGCCAAAAAATGAAAACTCTTAAGGGATATAACAGATTTCCAAATGGGCCATATATTTCCTTGGCCCAAGGTAGATCAACAAAATAATATAAAAATGAGTTTTCGCAAGCATAACTCTATAAATGAGTTAGATGACTTTTCGGAGAAGAGAACTGTAGCAGCAGCCTATCAGCATGCGGTTCCCATGGATTTTACAACTACGTCGGATGATTTTGTTAAAGACACACCCACAGCCTCCAATACTCCAGCAGCCAATATGGTGGTAGAAGCTAGTTCCATGGCACGACGTAGTTCTGGGACAACAGAGAATGGAAAAGAAAATAGTAGTAAAAAAAGTCATTGGCTGATATTAAATGTTTCTGCCCTTGGACCACAGAAACGTTTTCAGTTAGAACATCCAGAGAAGGTGCAAGAATGGAGCACTTCAAGGGGAAGGTCATCACAGAGACAGACCCCAAACCGGACCAAATGGAAGAACGAGAGCCCAATGGGTCAGGGCAAGTTGGTCCGATGATAATCCACGGTAACAGTACCGTATTTTTCTCTATTACAGAAAGGTCTGAATTTTATACTGACTGCCATGGATGGTTTGGTGACTGCTTTAACTGATTTAAAACAGTTCATTAGAACAGTGAGCCTGAATGTCTTATTTAAATGTAATATGCCTGAACACTTAGTGGACTGTAAAAGAAGAAGTACTTTTATACCTGTGAGTCTACCAGTATTAACAGCCTTTCATGATATCTGTGAGGTTGAATTGAGAAAGTTATATTCTGTAAATGATAAAAAGAAAAAGTATAATTTAACATATGAGGAGTATTTGGCTCTGAAAACATTAGAAAAGGATGATAGCTTGGTCATAAAACAAGCCGATAAGGGGGGCTCTGTGGTAATCATGGATAGTGATAATGATATATAATCTATGAAGTTGTTGTTAGGAGAAGGGAATATTTTTAAATGTATCACCCCCATGGATGTTAAAAGATACATAAGTGAAGTAAATATGTTAGTTTATGACCTACAATTAAATGGAGATATAGATTTGGATTTATTTAACTTCTTCACTGTACCTTGCCCTATAATTCCACAGCTATACGGGCTCCCTAAAATGCATAAATCACTTTCCAACCTCTCTATGAGACCAATAGTGTCTGGAAAAGGCTGGGTAACCGAGCTCATCTCCATATATTTGCAGAAAAAATTGTGCCGTTTTCTACCTGGTTGCACAAATATATTGAAAGACACAACAGACATCATTGTAAAGCAGCGAGACTGGTATGACAATTTAGATGAAAAAGAATTACATCAAGGTGAATATTTACTTGTGACATTAGATATAATGTCACTATTCACCGTTATCCCTAATGAAGATGGGGTACAAGCCACAAGGGACTTTTTAGTTAGTAAGGCTGTAATGTCTGCAAGGGAAGTGGAAAATATTTGTTCCTATTGGATATAGTTCAAAAATTTATTTTTGTTTAACAATGATTTCTATCTTCAGCTAACTCGGGTAGCAATGGAGACATCAGTAGCTAATACCTACACTAACCTTGTCCTTCACCAATCGGAGACTAAATATATATGTAGTAATTTGAATGTTTTGAATCAGAAAGTTTGTCTATATCAACATTTTGCTGATGACTGCTTTATTATTTGGAAAGGAACAGCTAATGAGCTACATGAATATGTGGATTATTTAAATAATACTACTACCTTCTTAAAATTTAAGATGGAATACTCTGAAGCCACTATTGTGTTCCTGGACTTGCAATTAGAGTTGAAACATGGTGCTTTAGAGGCTAGTATTCATAAGAAGCAGGTAAATGCTGAAAGATATATAAACAGATGCAGCATGCATGCCCCACGTGTTTTTAAAGGAATAATGACAGCACAATTTAATAGGGCTAGCAGGTTAAATGCAAATTAATCTGTTTTTTTAGCACAATTGGAAGATATGAAGACAGATTTTTTAACTAGTGGATATGATTATGAACAAGTATTAGAGTTAAGTGACAAAGCTATAAAAGAGAGGAATACAGCCCTTAAACCCATTTTTAGGGTAACAGATGAATATAGTAGATCTATGGTCAATAATACATCAGAAATAGAAAACATCTGATACGTTACAACATATAGTTAGAACTCATTTAGTAAAACAGGTTATAGAAAACAATTTGTTGATTTTAATGGCCTCACCTGATGTTAAGAATGTATTAGACTCAAGATCATATTTCTCATATAGAAATTTGATAAATTTGAAGAGCAAATTGTGCTATAAGGATTTTAACTCTAAGTCTACACCACAAATGGAAATGAGAATTGGTACGTTTAATTGTATGGATTGTACATGTTGTGCTGATATATTAGGTAAAGGCAGTGACATTTTTCAACACCCCACTACTAGCGTGAATTATAACTTTAAGGTGACAGCAAACTGTACCAGTGTCAATGTGGTTTATTTGGCAACTTGCATTAAATGTCCTTCATTTTATGTGGGTAAAACCACAAGAAAATTAAAAGAACGTATTGTAGAACATAAATCGGATCTACGAAGGACCAATGAAAAAAACACACTATGTAAACACGTTTTGAACACTGATAGTAGCTATAAGTTCAAGTTTAGAGTGATAGATGTAGTTTATAAATCTATAAGGGGGGGTGATCTGAACAATTTATTTGAGGTTAAGGAATATGAGTGGATATTACGATTAGCTGCAGATGCTCGACCTGGTCTTAACACTGCTGTAACTTTGAAAGTTACTTTAGTAAAACTACAACATAGTAGACTTTAAAGTTTTAAATTATCTTTTTATATTGGTCATACATTTTCCTTTGAATGTGAGGATGTATTTATATAAAGCACTGATATATTTTACTCTTTATATATTTTTTATGTATAACTTTTTTTATATACATAATATCTTGACTATCTGGTTGTAGTCATGTGGTACAGTTGGCTCCTATTTATATTTCAATGCTTTGGTGTTAATTGTGTTTTAGTATTGAAGAAGGGAGTAGACCCAAAAGCTTTGCTTTGCGAATAAAGAAGTTTTCTTGACGTTGGATTTCTTCTTCAACTATATTTATTGTCCAGTTTTTACAGCAAGAACTTTGGTTTATTCCTAAAAAAAAAACACAGGAAACAGATCTGTTTACATTTGAGCACTGGGTATGCGCAACGCACCTCGGGGCTTAAATAGGGAGGAAGTGGGAAGGGGAAACAGCAATATGAAGGCAATCAAGGAGAACTATCATAGCTGGCAGGTGGAATTTATCAGAATCAGCCAATTACACATGCAGCAGCCCAGCACGCTAATATAAACCACGCAAACACCCTACAGATTGTTTTTTCCCACAAACTCTACACCACCGGTGTACACAGATGGGGGATTTTTAACTGGCAAAAATAACTAAATATGTTAGAGGCTGCTGCTGCTTTACTCCATCAATATGTGCTAGAGACAGAGGGTGGTGAGGAGGAGAATGCTGACATCCGACCCACAGTGAGGAGGAGGTGAACAGTGTACAGACCCAGTTTAACCTACAAGGACATACATGAGCTGGAGATAGTACAGTGCTATAGGGTGGACAGGGATATTCTACAGCAAATTGCTGAGCTGTGCTGGCCACACCTTACGCACAGAAGTAATAGAGGGGAACCCATTCCAGTGGATACCAAGGTATGTCTAGGCTTAAGAATATTAGCCACAGGTTCCTTCCAAAGGCCAACTGGGGATATCATGGGGGTCTCACAGGCATCAGCATCCAGGATACTCTACCAGTTCCTGGATGCCATGACATGACATGCTAATGAGCACATATATTTCCCCACTGCCCATGAGACACTGACCACATGTATGCGTCTCTTCCACCATATAGCAGAATAACCTGAGGTAGTTGATGCTATAGACTGCATGCACATCTACATCAAAGCATCACCCAATGAGCGGTGCAGGATCTACATAAACCACGAGGGCTTCTCCTCCATCAACTGTCAGGTCATGTGCGAGGCCAAGGGCAGTATAATGAATGCGTGTGCTGGCAGCCCTGGAAGCTATCACGACTCTCACATCTTGCACTGCTCACAGCTGTATCAGGCATTTGCCGGGGGGGGGGGGACATCCTATATGGCCATCTAGTGGGGGATGCTGGCTATGCACTGGAGCCGTGGCTGAGGACACCCATCAGAAATGCACACACACCTGAACAAGAACACCATAATGAGGCACACGCACAAACCAGGATCATTGTAGAGTGTGTGTTTGGGAAGCTCAAGTCATGGTTCCACTGCCTTGACATATCCGGTGGAGCCTTGCAGTACTGTCCGGCTACATGTACACAGATGTTCATATTATGTGCCATGCTACACAATATGACCCTGTGGAAACAGCTGCAGCAGGAACAGCATGGCACAGGGCCACACAGCCCCCCACAATTGCCAAGGCCAGCACAGGCACAGAGGGACTCAGAGGAGGAACATCCTGAGCTTGCCCCCGTAAGCAGAAGGAGGCGTGCACAGTATGCCTAGGCCCTGGCAAAGAGGCAATGCATAACACACACATGACACTGTAGGGACCCAGGGACTTATACCTCTCTTTTTGACTCACACATACAGTAAAAGGGATGCCAAACATGACACTACCTGAGATTTACCATGTACAGGGTGTGTACTATGTGCATCCAACATAGTCAGCCCTCCAGCACTGTCCTCAATACTGGCCCAGCAACAAGGTAAGTCACTCTTCCTATCAATAACTGAATGGAGTAGTATGTTCTCAGACTTGTATGTATGATATGGATGTAAGCATGCAAGGGAATTGGGTGGCTGAATGGGATAGCAGCAGACAGCTATATGGGACAGCAGGAAATTCATAACAAATACTGGTGTCAACATACTAGGCAGCACTACAGAAGGTGACAACCCCCACTGCAGTACATGTGATGGCTCAAAGAACTGTGGGTGTCAATAGGTCACACACATGGATGTCATTGAGGGTCACATATCCACCACCAGCCTCACCCAGCAGGGCAGGTGTAGAGGACTATGAAGAAAGGTTGGGCTAAGGTCCTCAAATTATGGCAATGGTGAACAGCCCCCCACCAGACCTACACAGAGATACTACAACAGGTCTGGCAGTTGCATTGCAGTTCTGAAGTGTAAGAAGTCTGAAACTGAAATATATGCCATTAAGATCTAACATGTGTACTCTACTATCACAATACGATATAAAATGGAAGCCAACAGAGTAACCGAAATACCAGTACACTCATATCAAATGTTAAAGTCTGCAGGTGAGCACCCCCCCCCCCAATCCTACGTAGAAATGCAGTAACAGATGGCCTGCAGCACTCTCAAATGTCCTACTGTCCTCTGGTAAAGGCCCATGCCACATGCGTAGTGCAAATGTATAGGTTCATAGGTTCATAGGTTCATAGGTTCATACTAGGCTATCTGCCCAAGGGCATTTATAAGCCTAGCCCATAGTTATGTGGCTTTCGCCACCCCTTTAGTTTGAATAAAAACTATGCCTATCATTTTGCTGTGCCTCTGTCAAGCAGTGACACTGAAGTAATCCCTGGGGTATATCTGCAATCTCCCATCCATTGGTCAAGATTCCTCTTGAACAAGGCCAGAGAGGTGCTCTGCCTCACATGTACCGGGATTTTGTTCCACAGCATAGGGAGTCTCTGGGTGATGAATCTGTCCCTCCAGCACGTTCTATTTATAACCGTGTCAAGGTTTAAGTCTCCCGCCCTTGTGGTTCTGAGGGATCTAGATTTTGTGAGGTGAAGCATATTCATCAAATCTGGGTTTGACATGGCCTTATATGTCAGGCACAGGTCACCTCTGAGCAAGCGGTATGAGACTGAATAGAGCTGGAGTTCTTTCAGTCGGGCAGCATAAGACATATTTTGAGACCCTTTATCCTTTTGGTGAGGAACTTTGGGGCCTTTCAAGCTGCAGCAGGTGTCTGGTCAGATACATTCCGAACGGGCATTGTACTCAATCATAGGTCTAATGAGTGATGAGTACAGGGGACGATGACCTCCCTTGATCTAGATGTGAATCCCTTCATGATCAGGTGGGCGATATAGAAGGTTTTCCTAACTACTTTAGCAACATGAGTGTCAAGCGAAGGCTACTGTCAACCTGGGTCCCCAGATCCCTGATTACTTTTTCTGTGCTCAGTGGATTGCCACCTATATGGTAGCTAGGGGTAACCTTGTTTTTCCCAAGGGTATGACTATGCATTTTTGGCGTTTAACTTCAGGCCATGGCTCTGGCACCAGTTATCCATTTCTGTGAGGCCCTTCTGGAGGATATCTGTGTCAGATGTGTTTTCGACTATGGCCCAGTTTGCAGTCATCTGCAAACTTTGTCAGCCATAACCCTCCTGTGTTTGCTTGTACTTCAGAAAAGTAGATGCCAAACAAGAGTGGACCCAGGACTGAGCCCTGTGGGACACCACTTGTGACAGGCTTTGAGTCTGACATGGCTCCAGCAACTCTGACCCTGTGGGTTCTGTCGCTTAGCCAGTTTGCAACCCATCTTGTGATGTATGGGTTTACATTCAAGCTGATGAGTTTTTCGATGATACCTGAGTGGGGTATTGTGTCGAAGGCCTTTGCCAGGTCGAGGTAGGCTGTATGGACTGCCTTTCCCTCATCAATGGCCTTGGTGACTTTCTCGAAAACGTCAACCAGGTTTAAGAGGCAGGATCTGCCTTTGACAAAGCCAAACTGGGTTGGATCCAAAGTCTGCAAGTTCCCTATGTCTTTATTTATGAGTTCCATTATGATCCTCTCCATGGCTTTGCAGATAAGGCTTGTCAAGCTAATGGGGCAGTAATTTCCAGGGTCTGTGGAGGCACCGCCCTTATGAAGTGGGACCACAGTCGCCGTGTGCCACTCCTTGGGTACGTATCCTGAGGTGAGGCTAAGATTAAACAGCTGTCCTAACTGTGGAATGTCAGGTGGTCCCAACTAGCAACCTAACAGTATACAGAAAACAAATGCAAGGCTATGTTGACAAATGCCAGTAGCATGCCTCCCCATGTGCTACTGCAAGGACTGTGGATTAGGCCATAAATACTACTGGGATAAAGGCCCAGCTATAGGGATACCTCTGAGATATTGCCTACATAATGATAGGTAGAGGAGAGAATAACAGAGGGGGGGGGGGGTGTAAAAGCATGGATGTCATGGAGTGTGTGAAGTCTGAAACTCCATTGTCCACCCATACTACTCCTGACTGCGAACCCATGAATGAATAGCCACAAAATCACTTTTAAACCACAATGTGAAGGTAAATTGACCATATATATGAGTCCTGCCTCTGGATAACCTGGGTGTATCTGTACAGCTGAGATGTATGGTCCCAGCAAGTGAAGTTTAGAAAAGCACAAGGAGGGGAACCCCTGCCAGCATACTAACAAGGTGCTGCACCATTTGCACAGAAACAGCAGTCTATTGTCTATAGCTACCCCTCCATAATGGCAGGTGTGTGCCAGAATGTGTAGTCTATATGCCTCAGAATATTGGTCTCAGCTTCATTCATCTTATATTTCCTGGTAAATAACTGTAAGCAAAGAAGGATAACAGTCAGTATAACTGTCAGTAGTTGATGACATGACACATCACAGTGTAAAACAGTACATATGTCAGAATATCTATGCTACAACCAAACATGTCACACAAGCAGCACAGACAGGAATAGTTACAGTATCCCCTGTATGATAAGCCCATTGTGTCTCCATATTGGCAACCTATCTACAGATATCCAGCAAAAACAGTTTGCTAGGTGTAGCTGTAGCACACAAAACCCTGAACTGTAGTCCACCCCTCCCTGGAATGGATGCACACACTCAGTATAGAAGGTCATACTGGGCATGCTCCTACACTTACAGAAATGAAGCCCATAGGTTCATAGCTTCAAAGTTAGGTACTAGGCTATTGGCACTAGGACCCATACAAGCCTAGCCAAAAAGGTAACCTGGCTTTCGCCACCCAAGAAAATTATTTTCCTGTGCCCCTCTCGAGCAGAGCCCCTGAGGTGATCCCCGGGGTAAATTTCCTTTTTCCCATCCAATCATCAATATTTTTCTTGAAGAGTGCTAATGAGGAGCTTTGTTTGATATAGATAGGTAGTTTATTCCAGAGTATGGGAAGTCTCTGGGACAGGAATCTATCCCTCCAGCATGTTCTGTTTATTGTGGTGACAAGGTTTAGATCGCTAGAATGTGTAGCTCAGAAGGATTGGGATTTCTTTAAGTGGAGCATGTCCAACAGCTCTAGGTTTGACATTGCTTTGTATGTTAGGCAGAGACTGCCTCTGAGCAGGCGATATGCGACAAAGTAAAGCTGGAAATTTTTGAGATGGTCTGCATAAGGCATCTGTTTGAGGCCAGTAATCCTCTTTATGAGGTGTTTCTGTGGCCTTTCCAGTTGTTGTAGATGTCTTGTGAGGTACATACCAAAAGGAACATTGTACTATATAATGGGTCTAATGATTGATGAGTAGAGGGGAGCAATGACCTCTGTTTTCCTGGATGAGAAACCTTTTGTGATGAGGTGTGCCATGTAGAAGGATTTTCTGACTACACTGGCGATGAGATTATCAAAGGAGAGACTACTGTCCACCTCTGTCCCAAGGTCTCTTATCACACTTTTGGTGTTAAGTAGACTACCAGCTATGTGGTAGCTAATGGGTACAGAGTTTTTACAAAAGGGGATCACAATGCACTTTTTGGCATTGAACTTGAGGCCATGGCTTTGACAACAGGCATTTGTCTCAGTGAGGCCTTTTTGTAGGATGTCTACATTGTTAGGAGTTTCGATTATGGCTCCCAGTTTGCAGTCATCCGCGAACTTCATTAGCCAAAAACCTTCTGTGTGAGCCTGTACTTCAGAAAAGTAGATACCAAACAGGAGAGGACCCATGACTGAACCCTTTGGTACTCCATTTGTCACTGGTCTGAAGTCGGATTTGAAGTCTGCTACTTTCACAGTCTGGGTTCTGTCAGTGAGCCCGTTGGTTACCCATCTTGTGACATAGGGAGTTATACCTAGTTTAGTGAGTTTATCTATAATTCCAGAGTAGGGGATGGTGTCAAAAGCCTTGGTGAGATGTAGATAGGCTGTGTGAACCACCTTACCCTTGTCTATGGCTGTGTTGACTGCTTCAAAGAAGTCTATCAGGTTTTGCAGACATGATCTGCCTTTTACAAACCTGAACTGGGTGAGGTCCAGAGATTGGAGATTACCAATGGATTTGTTTATAAGTTCCATGATGATATGTTTCATGGCCTTGCAGACCAGGCTCATTAGGCTAATTGGGGTGGTATTCCTGGGGTCTGTGGTGGCTCTCCCTTTGTGGAGTGGGATAACCATTGTTGTGCACCATTCAGTGGGCACAAATCCAAAGGTGAGGCCATGATTGAGCATGGTGCTTAGGTGGCATGCCAGTTAATTCTGTAATTCATGTAGAATGCAGCCTGGGATGTTGTCAGGTCCCATGGATGCTGTGTTCTTGGCTTTGGAGAGTGTGGTTTTTACCTGTGAAGCTGTGATTACAGGTACTTTGCATTCTTCTGGTATAGAGATAGGCCCTTTATGGGATGAGAGAGGGGTAAAGTTAGCACTGAACCTATCTACCAGGCTGTTGGCAATATCAGTTGGTTGTGTATATTTAGTGTCATTGTGCTGTAACTCAGAGCAGATCTGAGTGTTACCATTGAGATTCTTGACATAGCTATAGAATGCTTTGTGGTTGTCTTTAGAATTAGTGGCAATTTTGTTTTCATAACTAGCTTTGGAGGATTTTATGAGGGATCTCAGCTTGTTACTGATGCTGACCAGGGAGTTCCTCCAATCATGAGATTTTACCCTTTTTTGCAACAGTTTCTTTGTCCTGTTGTAGGGTTTGTTTATGGCAGGGGACCACCAGTTTGGCTTCCTTTTTTTGGAGGAGGCATCTTGGTTCTGTTAGGGATAGCACGATCCATGCACTCATGTAAGTGCTTATAATGTGCATTTGTGTTGGATTCAACATCGTACCTCTATTGTCAATCTGCATGAACGTCATGATGTTTGCCACTTCTGTCTTAAGAAGAGTGAAATTGGCTTTGGAGAATTTTTTTTTTTTATGGTGGTTTCCCTAATGGGGGTGGGGGTGAGATGCGGATGTCTAGAGTGATTACCTTGTGGTCGATGTGACCAATGAGGAACTGACCTCCTGTGTGGAACACTGGTAGTCCCATGTTGGTAATGACCAGGACTAGGATATTGCTGTCCCTGGTGGGAGTGGATGAGTTGATCCAAGGCACTGGAATTTATGAATTCCAAAAAATGTTGAGAAAAAGAGTTGGTACATTAGTAGTTTTCGCAGCTAATGGTGGGGTGGTTGAAATCATCCATTATGAGGGTTTTGGTTGTACCCTAATATTTTCCAGTATATCAAGAAATGAAGAGTGAGAATTCTGGGGCATGGTGGGGGATCTGTAGCAAGTTGCAATTTGAATTGCGGTCTTGCCCAGAGTTAGTTGCACTTGGATAATCTCAGATGCATTATGGTAAGAAACTAGCCTGGAGGTGTGAATATCCTAAATGAATATGGACACACCTCTACCTTTAATATTTTGATCCAGGTTAGGTGGCCAAAAGGTGTAGTATGAATTATAACCTGGTAATGCAGGGGTGCTCTCTGGAGCCTTGAACCAGGTCTCTGTCACTGCACAGATGTCTATGTTCTCCATTTTAAGTAGTGCCTCGAGTGAATGCATTTTGAAGTTTAGACTTCTAGCATTGAGTAGCAATACCCACAGATTTTGCTTGCTTGCACCTATTACGGTGGTGAATTTGTCATTTGAACCTTGCCTAAAAAAATGCACTATAGGGGTGGCAAGAGCCTTAGCCAGTATTTGGATTCTCAAGGGTGACAGGTGCAGGCCATCTCTGGCAAAGCATCATGGTCTGTTGATCATGTCATCCCAGGCAGACAGATACTGGATCCCCTTAGAATGACACCAGAAGCTTAGGCAATTGTTGAAGTCAATCATTTTGTCCTTGAACTGTGGTATCATTCTGGGTGATGGCAGGATGCTACTCAGAGCTAGGGTCATACTTGCCTAGGCTACAAGATTCGAGGCTCCTCCATGTCTCTTTTCATGTAGTCCAGGGAGGTACATCTCAGATCATTCACACCAACATGGACAATGACAGAGTCATATTTGTACTTGTTGTGGAGTGATCTGAGTGTGTGCGTTATGTGGTGGATCCTGGCACCCAACAGGCAGCTGACAGTAACTTTCCCCTTGTTTAGCCTGGTGAGTGGAACATCAGTGTGCCTGACTATAGAGTCACCCATGACTAGAGTGTTGGTACGTTGTTATGCCTTATGGGCTGTGGTTGAGTAGCACACTGAGTTTGTGGGATATGTGTCATTTGAGTTGTGTTGGGGGGGTGGAGTTTGCTTTTGTTTCTGCTTTGGAGGTCTCTGTTGATTGAGCAGATTTTTACTGAGAGCCTCCGCAAATGTAGGTGTGTGTTTTGTCTTTTTATGTGTCTGTTTTGATGGTGTAGGTTTTTACAGACTATGTGATGTGTGTGGTGTGGTGCAAGTGTTTACCTTCTCCTCTTGACTGTCTAGTCCAGTCTTGGGTGAAGAAAGCTTTGCTTCCAGTTTGGCTATATAAGTACATCTATCACAGGTTGTAGTGTTGGGTTTTAGGAGGAGAGGGTTGTCTGTGTGCATGAGGCAATTGCTGCATTGCCCCAAGATGCCCAGATTTATCAGGTAGACAGGAGAAAACACCGGGAGCTGACTCTGAGAGATGCCTGGATAGGTGCTAATTTATTAAGTGCTAAAAACTGTTTTGCTCTTGACAAGTGAGGAAAGTTGAGTGCTGTAGTAATTTGTAGCTTATTTAGCACTTACAATGAGTTCTGAACAAGTGCTGAGCTCAAAGAAACAGATTTGAGTGCTAAAACTAAAAAAAACTGCCTAGTTTTAAGGGAAAATTTAAAGAGCAGACTTTATGGTGCTGGGAATAGTTTAACCCTAGCTAAGCGGTGATGCATAAAGTGTATTATTTTTTTATAACAGTAGCAAATGAGCAAACTGATTTAAACAAATTAACCAATTAACCAATGAAAAGCTAAAAACTGAACCCCGTTCCAGCAGTCTTCAATCAGACAAGATCCAACTGCACACTCCTGCCACTAGGGTGCAGGGGAACCTTCTCCAAAAAAAGATGGGCTGGATTAGTGCTCAAGATATACAACTAAAGCTAGATTCAGCAGGTCTGAATTTAGTCTATGCTACAGCAAACAAGGTGTACCAATTTCAGAAAGAAACAGTTCAAATAAGCAGGCACAATAAGCCTTTAACCAGAAACTCCCATCTCACCATACCATGCCATGTCTCACAACACAGTGGACTACAGATATTGGTTATTCGCAGCTGTCTGTGCACACACACCAAATTGTACACGATTGATATGACACACATGCACACACATTGGCTAGGAATACACACATATCGAAGCCAACATAATATAATATGTCAAACATACACATACACACAGATGTGGGGAAGAGAAAGACAGACAGCGATAGAGAAAATCCCATTATGAGGCCTGTCCCACCCACTACACATCCCATTGGCCTATATCACATGATGTGCTGATGTCACTCACTGTAGAAATACATTTGGTTAGCCCTCAGCCCATAGTGTGTGTGGTGCTTGTGATAACTGTGTAACACTACAGTACTAATAGGTATCCATGTAGCAGTTGTAATCACAGTCCTGTCAAATGTAAAGTGTATGACTGCGTGTGTTTGTGTTTCTTCATGAATGTGGTTGAGGCCATTCACACTCACTAACTCTCCTATACCCCTCCTTCAGCACTGCTGCTGATGTCACTCACCTTCAAAGATGCCTTTTGTCAACTCTCCACCGTATAAGCCCCATGGCACTTGTAATAACTGTGTAATGCTATAGTGTAGCAAGCTAGTTATGTAGAAGTTCCAGTCCTGATCCTGGCAACTGTGTGAGAGAGTGTGTCCATCCTTTTATAGACCTGATTTTGTGGTCATTCACACTTACAACACTTCCCTTACCCCTCCTTTAGCACTGCTGCTGATGTGACACACCTTCAAAGATACCTTTGGACAGATCTCCAACATATAGGCTCTGTGGCACTTGCAATAACTGCATAATACTATAGTGTAGCAAACTAGTTAGGTAGGAGTTCTGATCCTGGCAACTGTGTAAATGTGAGTGTGCATGTGAGAGAGTGTATGTATCCTTGTATCCTTGTAATGACCTGATTTTGTGGTCATTCACACTTACAACACTTCCCTTACCCCTCCTTTAGCACTGCTGCTGATGTCACTCACCTTCAAAGATACCTTTGCACAGTTTTCTAACATGTAAGCTCCATAGCATGTGTGATAAATGTGGAACAATGTAGTAGCAATAGCTACACAGGTATGAGTTTGAGTCCCATCCCTGTCAAGTGTTTGTGTGTGTACATATATCTACATATGTATGTCTGTACCACAAAGATTTTGACCCCATTTACACCCAGTACACATCTCAATGCCTGACTTTAGCAGTCCTGCAGATATCATCCACCTTAGAAGTACCTGTTGGCAACCCTAAACCATGTAAGGTCAGTGGTGCATGTGTTAAATGCGTAACTATAATAGTCCGAAAAGATGGTTAAATAGAGGTTTGAACATCACTCCTGGCAAATGTGGATGTGTGTGTGTAGGGTAAAATATTTTTTGGAATCTCCCACACACTACATCACCCAACGCCATTATTTACAAGGGCTAGTGATGTTTCTCACCTTAGAAGTACCTTGAGACAACATCCCTCCTATAAATTATGTGGTGCATGTGATGAATGCGGTACACTGTTGTAACAATACATAGTTATGTAGGGGGTTGAAAGTCAGTATTGGCAAGTAAGTGTGTGTGTGTGTATGTGTGTGTGTGCGTGTGCGTGCGTGTGCGTGTGTGTGCGTGTGTGTGTGTGTGATCAGTATCCTGTGTGAGGGGCTGTTTGACTGTGTAATAACAGAATCCATTGCGGGGTGGGTTTTGCTAAATTATTATGTTGAGGACCTAGTATATGTCACAATGTCCACAATTACAAGGCCAACAGTTGTAATAGAGAATGGTGTAGACAATACACAGCCCTAAATGTGATAGTAAGGATTAATAAACAATATAGGCAACCCTTCTATTACTCAGAGACCACTTTCTACTCACGTACCATACACAAACACACTTGGCTAGGCAACAACCACTATATCAGTAGTTCCCCTGCATATTGTTCACAGATAGTACCCACGGTGTGATTGCAGTGAAATACATGCCTGTTGACCACAACAGTGCCACTGACATCATAAAGTACTTTGATGTGTTACATCTCCTGGCTCAGTGTGTGTTATCCATCAAGTAAAAGGACATGGTACCCTGTTCCATTCACTCAGTAGCCCAATCAATGTGTACAGTGGCCCATTTGCCATGTTCTCCACTGGATACCTGCAACAACTGTAGAGTCTGCAAACATACTCCACAAAGGGAATACCATGCCTTATACACATGCCCTGAATGGACAGATGCCAATAACTCCACTGAATACCCATATCATATTGTCAATGTAGGTGCAATCACTACCTCAGTTACATAGCCAGATCTCACCAAAGGAGGTCAAGAATACTACATCAGAAGATACCAATCTGTCCACACAACATGCCCCACAGACCTCAAGCACACTTCCAAATGTCAAAGAACATGCATGTGGGACATGTGCACAACCCATACACTGTTCATGTTATGGAATATAGATCACATACATGGGAAGCAGTGCACATCACTGGCCACTCACAATAGAAACCTGGATGAGTGATGGGGAATACAATACCCACCCTTGGGGACCACTCCAGTGACTATACACCTGAGCCACACTGGGGACTATTGCCATGTGGCCTGATGCCAAGCTATTCCCTTGGGCTAACCTTGTAGAGCCTTCAGGGCCATTCACCTACTACACACCTATAAAACAATGAACCTATGGCTATCATTACTGGCAAGTGTGCTTGTGTGTGTGTGTGTGTGTGTGTGTGTGTGTGTGTGTGTGTGTGTGTGTGTGTGTGTGAATAGTAATCCCAGTGTGTTTGGTTGATAAATATCCCTTGTGGCTGTGGTTATTAGCAATCAGAGGTGTGTCCAAACCAGAACATGTACCATTCTCCATTCTACTACAGATGTTGTACATCAGCATGTACCTATGTACAACCCTCATCCCTATAATCTGTGAGGCATATGCAATCACTGTGTTACAGACCGAGAATTACAGAGCACATACTGTACCCTGCCTATGACATGGTGGATGTGTCACCACACTGCCATAACCTGTGGCCTTGCTGCAGGGCTACATCCTGGTGACACATGGATGCCTAGAACAGAAATGGGAAACAGCATGTGAGAACACATTCACTCAGCACTTCACTTGTCAGGGGAGAGAGTGGTAAAGCTGGCACTGAATGTATTGCCAAGACTGTGGTGAATATCTGTTGTCTCAAGATAGGTATTAGCTTTGTGCAGTAACTTGCAGCACTTGTGTTTAAAGCTGTGGAGGTTGTTGATGCAACTATCAAGGCTGTGGTGACTGTCATCAGTGTCTACTGTCTCTGCTGCCATAGATGCCTGTCGGAGACACCATGAGGGATCCAAAGTTGAGTTTGAGGCTAATAAGTGAGTTCAACAGTCATGGGACACCACCTTTCCCTGCAATAGTGTCCTCAATCTGATGTACACTTTAGTAATGCAGAGGACCATCACATTGTCTCCCAGTGTTTGGAGAACAGTGTCTGGGTTCTGTTGGCTCTGGCGAATACCAAGCATTCATGTACCTGTTTGTACAGTGCCTATGTGTATGATTCCACAGTCATGAAGCTGCATCCCATTGCCATGGGTGCAATGAAGACATCCACCCCTGTTTTCATGGCTGCAAGGTCAGCTTTGGAGAGTTTTTTCCAGGTGGTTATTTTTGTGGAGGGTGTGGCTGACATGTTGAGTTCCATGTTGATTACAGCCTGTGTGAATCTCACCATGCAGGGATTGACGTCCTGGGATGAGCAACAGTCCCATATTTAAGTGGTCAACACGAGTCAAGATTGTTACATCCCCTATCAGGGGTCAGTATGAGCTGGTCTAGGGCATTGAAAATGATGAATCCCAGAAGAGTTGGGCCACTGTACTGGCAATTGTCTACATTCCCCAGGTGATGGAGGGGTAGTTGAAGAATTGTACTATGTCAGTGCTGTATTGGACCATCAGAGATGGCAGGGTGAAGAGGAATGTGTATTGACAGTCTAGGGACATAGATGTGGACCCATAGCAGGCAATGGCCTGGATTGCACTATTACCCTAAGGCAGTTGCACCAGAAGTATCTCCAATGTATTATGATGGGATACTAGTCTGGAGGTGTTCCTATCCATAATGAATATGTAGTCAATAACACCTGTGGAGGTGTGGTGTGGTCCATATTTGGGGGCTGACATCTGCAGAATGCTTCATAGCTTGATATTGCAGGTCTGCTGTCTGCTACTGTGAACCACCTCTCCATTACAGTAGACATGTGTCTTCCACTTGAACAACTGCTATGAGTGACTGCATCCTGATAGTTAGATGTCCACTGTTGAGCAGCATGACCCTCAGATTGCATACATGTGCAGCTGTTATGGTGGTAATAACATTAGGAACACTGCCTAATAAGGCATCATAGGGGTGGCAAGACATGTAGCCCGTACCTGGCAACCCAGCGGTGACAGATGTAGGACATCCATGGCAAATCATTGGGTTCTTTCAATCATGCCATCCCTAGCAGAGAGGTCCTGGATCCCCTGAGAATGACACATAACACGTAAGCCAGTGTTCTAGTCAATCATCTGTTGATAGTACCGCAGCATCATTCTGGGTGACAGCGGTACACTGCCCAGGGCTACTGTTATACCTGCCTAGACTACATAATCAGAGAGTTCAACCATGTCTCTTGTCATGTAGTCCATGGAGGTATATCCCAAGTCATTCACACCCACATGGATATGGAGTGATACTCATAGTTGTTGTGGAGTGATATGACTGGCTGTGTCATGTGTTAGATGCTGACATGTGATTGATATTTGGCTGTTACCTACTCCATATTTAACCTAGTGAGTGGGATGTGTGTGCCTCAGTATTGCGTTACCCATGATCACTGTATTGTGCAAGGTGGTTAGCCTTAGGAGTTTAGGTTAGAGACACACTGTGTAGGTTAAATATATGTTCCTTGGCATGTGCCATGTCATGGTGTATGAGTGGGTGTCTGCCTTGCTTGTCTGTGCTGTTTGGGTAGATGTCCATTGAGTGCCTCTGGGAAGGTGGGTGTGTGGCTTTTCACTGCATGTCATGGCTGTCAAGGTGGGTGTCATGGTGAGATACATGTTCCACATGGTGTGGTGCAGGTGTTGATCTTATCCTCTTGACCTGCTAGTCCATTCCTTGGTGAAGAGTGCATGTGTCCACATTGGGTGATATATGGGTAACCCGCACAGGTCTGAGTGTTTGGAGTTTAGAGGCGAGGGTTGTCGGTGTAGATGTGGCAGTTGCAACAGTGCCCCATGATGGACATGTGCGCAAGGTTAATGGGTGAAAGCATAGATAACCACCCTTCAAACATGCCAGGAGGGATGAACATAACTAGTAAATACTGTGGCAACATCTGTGATGAACGAGTACTGCTGATGGCTCACAGCTGTGCCACACTTCATGATACAATAACTGGTGAAGTGCCAAGCCATAATGCTAGTTGAATTGCAAGACATAAAGAACTGGCATGATGTACAGGTGGAACAGAAGGCAGACTGTCTGCCACCTGTAATACTTTACCACAGCTGTGTAGCTATTATGAGCTTTGGGCATGTGAAAGTTCAGAAAGCTCTGTAGTGGGTGTGGTAACTGCATAATACTATAGTAAACATACCTAGGGAGGCAGGAGTTCTAAGTTTGTGTGTGTGTGTGTGTGTGTGTGTGTGTGTGTGTGTGTGTGTGTGTGTGTGTGTGCGTGTGTGTGAATCATCTACTATCTGGCTCATACCATTTTTGACATGTGTACTACCCTTTACACTTCCCTTCTTCTTCCAATTTAATAGGCCTGTCCATGTCATCCACCTCAGAAGTACCTTTGATAGAGTTGGACATGTATGAGCTCTATGGTGCATCTCATAACTGCGTAGCACCATAATAGGAATGCCTAGATAGGCAGGAGTTCTAATGCTGGCAGGTGTGTGTGTGTGTGTGAATGTATGTATGTGTGTGTGAATGATGTACTATCTGGTTCATTCTTTTTTGATCTGTGTACTAGCCTTTACACTTCCCTTCACTCCAATTTAGTAGACCTGTTGATGTCATCCACTTAAGAAGTGCCTTTGGTAGAGATGGCTATGTATAAGCTCTGTGGCGCTTCCTCATAACTGCGTAGAACTATAGCAGGAATACCTCAATAGGCGAGGTATAATCCCAATACTGGTAAGTGTATGTGCGTGTAAATATGTACTGTTTGGCTCATTCCATTTTTGACCAGTGTACTACCCTTTACACTTATCTTCACTCCAATTTAGTAGACCTGTTGATGTCATCCACCTCAGAAGTACCTTTGGTAAAGTTGGATATGTATAACCTCTGTAGTGCATCTCATAACTGTGTAGCAGTGTAGTAGGAATACCTGGATAGGCAGAAGTTCTTATTCCATGCTGGCAAGTGTATGTTTGTGTGACTCATGTACTGTCTGGCTCATTCCATTTTTGACCTGTGTACTACCCTTTACACTTCCCTTCACTCCTGTTTAGTAGACCTGTTGATGTCATCCACCTCAGAAGTACCTTTGGTAGAGTTAGATATGTATACGCTCTGTGTTGTGTCTCATAACTGCATAGCACTATAGTAGGAATACATAGATAGGCAGGAGTTCTAATCCCAATACTGAAAATTTTGTGTATGTGTGTGTGAATCATGTACTGTCTGGCTTATTCCCTTTTTCACCTGTGTACTACCCTTTACACTTCCCTTCACTCCAGTTTAGTAGACTTGTTGATGTCATCCACCTTAGAAGTACCTTTGGAAGAGGTGGAAATGTATAAGCTCTGTTGTGCATCTGCTAACTACATAGCACTATAGTAGGAATACTTAGATAAGCAGAAGTTCTAATTCTAATGCTGGCAACTGTGTGTGTGTGTGTGTGTGTGTGTGTGTGTGTGTGTGTGTGTGTGTGTGTGTGTGTGTGTGAGTGTGTCTGTGTGTGTGTGTGTGTGGGTGTGTGTGTGATGATCATATCATGTGTGGCTTATACCATTTTGTTATCTATACCATACACGGCTGGTGACCACCTCCCACTGCCATTACTTTATATAGTGTGGTGACAGCACCTGCCTCACATACAGCAGGTTAAACCATTGTACAGTCCTCTGTACAGATGTGTTTGGAATATCCATATGTTTGAAACTGATACATGGATGGAAGTGGTCTGTGTGCCTTAATGCCCATATATGTGATATTACAGCCAAATAGTCCACAGTGAGTGTACTGACACATATGGCAGCATGAGCTATCATACCTGACAGAAACATCCTGCTGACAGGACATCTGCCACCCTCACAGGTGACCTGCCTTGTATGTGCAATACATGAGTACAGATGCTTGGTTTTACAAGTGAACTGTATCTGTTATGGGTCACATTAAAGGCTGGACGAGGTGTGGACTGTCATATTGTTGTCCTAATTAGTATGTAACAGGAACACCTTGCATCTTTAGAGGGTTGTGTACACAATCCACTGTATCCGGTAATGTGCCATGCATGACCTTACCTTAGGCCGTTTGTGCAGCACAATTTGCTGGCCTCTGTCCAGATGTCTTGCACTGACAAGTTGTGGGGTATGCTACAGGACTGTTGAATTCACATCAGATAGGTCCCAGTGGTGACCACTGTGATGCAATACAGTTAACCCCAGCACAAGTGAACATGCACAACAAGCAATATAACCATTACATAATTACATAAAGCAATATAGCTATTACTGATGGTTGTGTGCATGGTAAATTGCATGCACTTCATATGCCTGTGGTATTGCCAGGCAACAACAGAACAATGTAATACTCACCAGCTTCAGGCTGCTTTCCCATATGCAGACCAAAGGCTCCTAAGTAGTTGAGAGAGGGAGTTATTGTCAGCAGACACACATGTGGCCTTGGTATATGATGGATGTAGCATGTCTGCACATCTACAGTACTAACCACAATAATACACAATGTCCTGTCCTCACCATAGACGTGCACCTCTGTGCATTAGAAAACCCCATCCACAACTGCAATTGGATGTGACATATGCTGATAGATGTAATACAGATACATGTATGTCTGATACATTAGTGTACTAATCCCCACTGGGACCTTACCTGCACGCTCCTCATCCAGTGTGTGTGTGTGTGTGTGTGTGTGTGTGTGTGTGTGTGTGTGTGTGTGTGTGTGTGTGTGTGTGTGTGTGTGTGTGTGTGCAACCCACTTCCACAATGCTTCCCTGAGCATCATGGCTTGTGCATTCGGTGCATGGCCCAAGTGTGGTGAGGAGCTCCTCGGTGGATGTCAGTGGGGGCTGAATGACTGTGCCTCCACCTGTGGCTAGCCAGTCCCTCACTACAGCAACAGCCCATTGATGGGCATGGCATTTTGAGGTCAGTGGCCCAATGCTGCACATGCACATAAGTTCTGCTGTGCAGGTCGGCATCATTTACCCTGTGGACAACACTGTTCCACACGGCAGACCTCTCCCTCACATCTTCTGCTCTCTGTCCACATGACAGGGCATAATGCCCAATCACATATTGGGTGATGATGTCTGTTTCCCCAACAGAGAATGCTGGTAGGTGAGCACTCTGCATGTTTATTTATTATTTATTTATTTCCAGTTTGATTACCGGGGAAGTCCACTGGGCCAGAACGTACCCATTTTCAGTGGAGGCCCGGGGAGAAAAGCTCCAAAAGCAAAGCAAATACAATCTAAGTTACATAGTGTAAAAGATAGTAATAAAATATATACATTTGGAATAACATACATTGAATACAGTTAGTAAAAAAAAGCAAATACATGCAGTATACTTCAAAAAACATCATTCAGGAAGGAAGGTACAATAGATTTAGTAGTTTCCTTCAAGTAGCAGGTTTGACTGTATGAAAAGAAGGTGTAAGGTTACATGCTATTTACAATATTTACATATGAGGAGTAGAGAGGGAGAAAGTACATAAACTGAGAGTAGAATATAGTTTGATCAAGCAATGTTACCTGGAAAACATAAATAAAAAAGGTCACAGGACCTCATACGATTGTCAAAATGCACATCAACAGTGGATATAACTTGGAAATAATCCAGACTACATCGGAACCCTCCAAGCTATCATGGCTATAGCAGCTTGCATTACACGCCTGTCCCTGAGATATCTTATTCCCCTAATGTTGGACACTTGATTGCATAATCCTCTATCCTCCATTCATTTCTGTGTAAGAGGGTTGACAGTGGTCATCTTCCATGTGGATGGTGTGTGTGTAGGGTGGCAGGTCTGTGTTTGTGGTGTGTGATGTAGCTCTGAGCACATGCCTGAGTTCATGTAGGAGGAAGACACTGATGTTATTATGCCCCATGGAGATATGCTGCTGTTGCCATCAGTAGGCAATATGTACATGCTCACCATTGCTGAGGGAAGGAGTGTGGTTAATGTGCATATCTCCATGTGCAACTGGGGTGGATAGGGTGGCGATTTTCCCGCCTAACCTGTGTGATGCAGGTTGCCTATATCCATGGCATGTGTGTGTGAGGTGCTCCTTACCCCCAGTACAGGGTGAATTGTGTTTAATCTGAGACTTACAACATATGTGGAGACAAGGTTGCAATTGTCCTTGGTGGTGTGGATATGTCCGATTAATAATCATAGCAGCCTTACAGGACATCACCTGTGAACTTACCTGCTTGCTCAGATATAGGTGAACTTGCTTCAAAGTTATTGCCTGCACCTATGTCTCCCTGTACAGCCAATGTAGCAACCTATTATGTGGTTTGTGTATTGCTGCCGTCCTCCAAAGGGAATTACTCTACCTTGGTGGAGGCTGGATATACAGCTCAGGTACTGCTGTGTCCATATAGCTGCAGTGGATATAAAGGGAACACACGCCTGATACACTGCCTGCTATTTGTGCAATTGAAACATGACACCACAAGAACCCATTTCTTAACAATTCTCACCTGTAGTGTGACCTATAGCCTGTACAATTCAATTGAAAACATAACAATCAGGTCAGTGAAAACATATGGAAATAATACTCAGTACAATAAGACAGTTGAATGAATGGGCACACTCTTAAACTGATATGTCGTGTATGCACCTCTTGAGATGGTTACAACATTCATCCGTCTTGGTCTGGACTCTAACGTCATGGCACATCTTCACTTAGCAATATTTGGTCACCTTCCCAGAAACACCTTTGATTGTATTTCAATGGAATTGTACAGGTTAGGGGTCACATAAAGATGAGAAACATTATTAAATTATCTGTGGTCTGATTGTCATACAGCACACATACCTGGCATTCTAACAGGGGTGTGTACACTTGTGATATCCACTGTATATAGGTGTGGCTATAGTTGGTAGTGGTAGGCATGGACAGAGGGTTATAACACAGGTGGACACTTCTCTGATTGATAGCTGAATATCATGCCTACTCTAGTACCCATATCACTGTCAGGGCACTGCAACAACCAGTAGCTGTACACATTTCTGTCTGTTGTATGCACTGCCACAGATATTACACACATGCAACATGCACAACCTATGTACCTGAATGCTTGACACCCATGTAATCTAGTTTTGTGCCTTCCAGCTGAACATAAGCATACATACATACATGTGCTCATGGGATACCTGGTATACATTTCTGTTGTATGTTAGTATGGCACACTGTAGTTACAGTCTTGTCGCTCAATCATACTTCTCAACATGTTACAGCAGTACTTCTGGACAATAGCACATATAAAATGGGTGTCAAAGGGTACATCAGTATTAATACTGTATTAATATAGCTGCACCATACATTAGTACATTGATTGCACAGTAGGTTTTGAAATCAGGATGATGCAGTGGTGCAGCAGTAGCATTGTCACCTCACAGCAAGAGATTTTCTGGTTCGATTTTCAGCTGGGGCACCTTCTGTGTGGAGTCTGCATGTCCACCCTGTGTTTGTGTGGGTTTCATCCGGGTGCTCCGGTTTCCTCCCATGTTACAAAGATATGCATCTGGAGCATTTCTCCCTGGACTTCCACTGAGAATTGGCTCTGTTCCAAGTTGGACTTTCCCTGTTAATAAATGTTAAATAAAATAAATAAATCACTGTGAAAACCTGGAAGATGTCCAACAGTCATAAGTAGGCTATTATGTTACAATGTCATAACTCAGAGATCTGCCAATGGTTTGGCTGACATAACACAGGTATATGTGTATGTGACTACAGATATCAGTCAAAAATGTGCTTATTTTCCAGCAGAACACTGTACAGTTGAATGTTATTAATTTGATATATCACATGCAGTTCAACACATGTCTGCAACGGTACTTTACTATGCATATGCCTTCTATAGGTATCGTAGCTTTACAAGGCAAACATGTCATATTCATAATCATAGGTAACATGTATATAGAAAACATCCCATTAACTGGACTAGCAGTAGCGCAGTCACAACTGTTTGACAGACACCCCTGTGGTTGGCATATATGAGCTGTCCTTTCCCAGGGTGAGTCAGGATCCTGAGCTGTGATCCCACCTCACAATCTCTCAGACCATCACATCTGGACAATGCCTAAAATGATGGGGGGATAAATAGGGGCAGGCTTTAAATATCCCTGTTACAAACATAGGAAGTTCATAGAATAATACATTTAGCATTACAGTGAATATTCTTAAGGA
>NC_056730.1:132429649-132447149 GCF_019279795.1 Protopterus annectens | reverse complement strand
ATTTGTTATACTGCCAGATGACATTTTACTCCTTTATATTTATTTGGCATGACTGCTACAAGCAGGATTGTTATTCACCAGCCTCATGACACAGCCTTTCCAGCCTACTGACATGGGCTTCCTGGTACACAGCCCACTCAGCTGGAGCTGTAATGAAAATAGACAAGCATGGAGCATTTCTCCCCGGGCCTCCGCTGAAAACAGGCTCTGTGGAACCTAGTCGGACATTCCCGGTCAACAAATGTTAAATAAAATAAATAAATAAATTTAAGCATACTTATCCATCACATACACAGGCTTGACTTTGGTAAACAGTTATTGCTATGAATACTTACACACTGCTTGGACATCTCCCCTCTCTCTTGCTTCTTGGACCCACTGTTCCAAGAGCTCCCTCTTCCTCTGTTTCAAGTCAGCATAGTAGTGCCAGATCTGCTCACCAGTCCAAGGGATACCAGTGGCACTGGTGAGATCATGGGTGAGACTTTCCCAGGCTTCTGCTTTATATTGGGAGCCCTGGTACTGGTCCTGCAGCAGTCTCACGTCATGTTTTTTTACCAGAAGTCCTACCATGACCTTGGACTCCTGTATGCCCCAGCACCCAAAAGCACATGCCCTCTCCAACACATACCATACTGCCTACAGTGGAGAACTACAACCAGTTATGATCTGTATTCCTGCCTGTGGGGTTTAAATATGGCCAATTTCCCACCCTTTGCCATGATTGGATGGTTTTGAAAATTTGTTTTATTTTTATTTCCAGTTTGATAACCGGGGATGTCCACTGGGCCTGAAAGCCCATTTTCAGTGGAGACCCGGGGAGAAAAGCTCCGATTTACAAACACATTGCACACTTAAAGCTCCATATTACAAAGACATTGCACACTTAAACAATTTACAAACAAGAAAAATAAAGTTTTTATACAGATTGTATTTGTAGCACAGAAAAAAAAATACACAGTTTCATTTTATGTTTGAGGTGAAAGATACATTTTACGGAAATGGTGAAAGATACAGTTGCAAGAAGAGGCATATAGACAGTGGGGAAGTGAAGATATAAAAGTATTTACATAGATGAGCTAAGCTAAGCTACGGGCAAACCTGCTTAGCTATGGTTGGCAGTGCTTAAAGGGGCAGGTTCAGCATTGCTTATCAATGGGCAAATCCACTTAGTTGGGCTACTCATAACTTAGCATTCATATTTACACAATGCTTACACCTGGTCAGCATAGCTGTGCAATACTTTGCATTGCTTATGTTTTATTTTATTGGACTACCACCTGTATGGGATTGATTCATCATTGATTACATAATATAGATTTATTTACCTTCCCTGACATCCCCCAATGTGCTGCAATTACATTTATTCTTGTGTGACTATACTGTATGGGGGACTTGTGCTTACATGGAGATTTCACTACTTTATTACACTGACACATCACATCTGGGCCTAATACAATACTGATTGAGAAATATAAGTTACTTCCTACATAAATATACAATTAAATTTAAATTGTAATGTTTACACATATAAAATGGAAATGGCTTTGATAAACTCAAACCATGAATGACTACATGTAAGGCATACACTCTAACCACTATACTATTGCATTTATGGTTATGTCGGATGTCTACTGCTATTTAATTTATCGTGCCATTTTAGCTAGGCTAAGCATAGATAAGCAATGGGCACACCCACGCAGCTACTCTTAAACTTTATTGCAGATGTGAAAAAAAATATTTGTTGTGTTTTTTACGTCATACCCTTCAGAATATCCATGTTAATGCTAAACCTGTTATTCTGTGAACTTTCTGGATTTGTAGGGACAATTGTCCCTTATGGCTTTGTCCAGATTTTTTACTCTGACAGGTTGGGAGGTGTGCATTTTATACTTCATACCATGCCGAAAATTCATACTTATGTTAAACCTGTTATTCTATCTACTTTCTGGCTATGTAGGGACCATTGTCCTTTTGGCTTTGTCCAGATTTCTTGTCCTAATGGGTTGGGGGTGTTACAAGCATTCTTGCTCTATTTACATTGCCATATGGCAATTCTGGTGTGCAGGGGGCATGTGTATTGTGAAAGCACTGCTCTCAGACACACACCCTGCACTCGTACATGGAACCATGTCTGTTTTACAGCACGGCAGCACACCTTCATGACTATGCATGGCACGCTGCCATGCTACATGGGCACTGACTCTTCTGTGCAGGAATAAACTATTCCTGCACAGACGTTTACTGAATCTGGGGGCATGTCTTGCACCAACATGCATTTCCTGACCATCCGAACAGCAATTCTATTAACTGGCATTATTGACTGATTATAAATCTCTGTGATTTTTAACCCCAAGTGGTTTATCAAAAAATGAAGATGTGGTTGACGGCCTGGAAATTAGTGCTGAGGATTACAAGCCTTTAGTGAACTGTTTCCTGTAGTCAAGGTTACAGGGTTTGATTCTTTCTACTTCCATTTACCTACTCTGCAATGCTGAGTATGTCTCTTAACCAGACACTACTCCTGGGTTGCCCCTTTACCTGGTTTAAAAGAAAGGAAAACAAAAAAGACAGAGCATAAAGATGAGGCAAAATACTCATGTGCAGATTCTGAACAATAAGAGCAAAGTTGAATTGTGGTCAAATGGGGCCCGAGGCAAGATAATGGGCCAGCCTCCCCGGCAGTCACACTAATATCTCATTACTAAGTTTTCTCATCCTAATTACCACAAACACGATCTTCTTCTTTATTTTTACAATGATCAATAAGATTTGGATTTAATTTAAAACAGTTATTAAAACTGTTACAGCAAAAATGACAGACATTTTATGACCAAAACATTCTCACATTGAAAACAAACAGCATAAGCAACAGCAAACTTCTCTTCCATTGAAACTCACATTTATTGGAAATGCATCTGTCATTCCATTAAACTACCTCAGATGTCCTGGGATTCAAAATCAACCAGCATATAGTGACGTACTAATTAGTAACTGTCTGAATGATGCAGGAATTCAAAAGACAAATATGTAATGCATTTGATAAAAGCTTGGCTCATGCCATTGGTTGTGTCCCTTTTCAGGGCCAACCCAGGAACACTGTTTAGTGAAGTGACTTGGTCATACTCACACTAAATAAATGAAGGCTAAGAAAATCAAATGCTTCACTACTAGAATCAGCTCATTAACAGCTCTTAGCCTTGCTCATCTGCACCATGTACCAAATAAACTGTAGAAGCCAAACATAGTGCATTTCACACTCATGTGCTTGCAAAAAAAAAGTCAATAGTATAACATTAAATTCAAACTTCATGTTGTCCAGTGTACTCATATCCAGAAAATAAATACACTGTCAACAGTTAACAAAACAAGGAAGACAAGTATCATACCAAAATGTTTCTTATGATGAAGCTCCATTTTACTATTAGTGATTTCTGCCTTCCTTTACACTATAACCACTTTGGGATGTGCAGGAGACACACACACACACACACACACACACACACACACACACACACACACACACACACACACACACACACACACACACACACACACACACACGTGTCCAGCAGTTATAGACTCTTGTACAATTATGTCCATTCAGATGTTTGCTTGCAATAAAATGAACAAAGAAATATATTAATAATGGCTGAGAAGTGTATTTCAGCTCACCACTGAAAGAACCATATAGTATATCATATCTTATCCCCTGTGTCCTCCCAACCTCAGAGCTCAAAAATCAGAGACAGCAATGCAAAAATCAGGAATAGTGTCTAGACATTTCTCTAATATACTAAGCAAGTTGCATTCTGAAACTCACGTGACTGTCATTATTTAGTGATTGCAGTCCACAATAGTTTTCCAGAAAGCTACTTGTTATAAGGAAAAGACCAAAATAATTCAAAATGTCTTTGCTCAAGAATTCTGAACAAAGCCAACAATAATGGGGGGGTGGGGGTAAAGGCCCCAAAAGGGACACATTTTAAGCATATTTTTATCTATTATCAACCAGGGAAGTCCATTAGAGAAAGCTTGCCTTTTCAGGTGTGACCCAAGATTACTAAGTGATTTGCTCACTGTAGGGACATAGATATGGAAGGATTCATTTTTATTTTTATTTTATTTGTAAACCAATATAGAACACACTGACCTTCATGGACCTTTGCAATGTTGGTGAAGTGACTTGCTGAGAGTCACACAGGTAATACAGGATGAGGAAATCAACGCTGGACCATAGCACCATGGGAAACAGCTTGTTAACAGATCCTTAATCCGCTGTGACAAGCCCTGTACTTTAAACTACAGGAATTAGTTCATTGAAATCTCAGAGCTTTACGTTTAAGAAGTTCAAAGAACAACAGAAGGTGTTGCATGGACATGCATTTTCAGAACAAAGAGAACTATGAAACTCTAATGACTGACTGTAACCTTCAGTGATTTAACACGTTAAGGACTGGAAGCTGGTGTAGATAATTAAGTACTGAAGCTCTTAATGAGCTGCCTTCTGTGATTAAGGGTAGAGGTTTGATTCTTTCTGCCTTTTTTTGTCTACTGTGTGGCTTTGAGCAGGTCACTTAACTTTCTGCTTCCTGTCAATTCACTTAGCTATATAGTGCTTTAGAAAAAATCTAACTATGATGGGTGGGACATTACTGATAAAATTAATGCATCTAAAGTGTAATTCTAGTAGCTAGGACATTGTGTGTAGACACACACACACACACACACACACACACACACACACACACACACACACACACACACACACACACACATACACAAAGATACCATTTCTCTGTTCATCCCTTCTTAAAAAAGCCCAGTATCTGTATCAGTAGACATCCTTACATTCACTGCTGCAGTATTCATAACTTATGGGATTCCCTACCGTGAAGCATATCACCCGGTCAATCTACCAAAGCCTACCATTGCTTTAATGTACCCTGAACATCAAGTAAACACTCCTCACATAGTGCAGGGCGTAAAGGAGGCATTCTGGTATACCAGCATCAGAATTTCTTTGCTGCCAGTTCAAGCACTGTTTTTAACCATCGGTTTGTATGCCTCCATCCATTTTTTGCTGTTTTTATCTGTATGTTGGAATTCTGGTGATTACTCCTGTTTGATGAAGTTCTCACCATTGCAGTTAAGTACCCAGTTGGGGGTTTTGTTCTTTTTCTTGATTTTTTTTTTGTGGTGTTTGGGGGGTTAATGTCATCCAGGAAGGGTGAATGCCAGTGTGGGAGATAGATTCCACATAAAGATAGCCACAATAAATGCCTTTTTTGCCTAGAAGCTTCTTACAACCATATATCTTGTTCGATTTGTCAGGCGTTTGTCCTAAAACCCTTCGTAGTAGGCTTTCTTACCTTTCATTATATCTTGAGAACCAGCATCTTACGTTTCTTGCTTAAGATACTATGGATGGAACTTCCTTACCAGAGGGTCAGCCATCAGTGAAGTATAAGATAAAAAAAGTTAGACTGGAATCTTTTACTCTGCAGCTTCTGCTGGGTGTTTCTCCTGAGGTTGTTACAAACCCATAGACTCACCTGCCTCTGCGGTCAGATTCCTCTGCTACGTCCGGGTTGGAGTACGTCAAGGATTAGGTGGGCAGTACGTCTGACAAGGCTTTGCAGGTGTCCATTTCAGGCATTCAGGGCGAACCATGGTTTATTGTTTCTGAGTTGTCTATTGGGGTTCCGCAGTTTCTTCTTAGGGAAGAAGTTCCTATTACAGCTGTGGAATGCCATCCTGAGTCAGAGCCTTCTCAGTTCTTTAGTATGGATGTTCCCTTAAAACAGAAACAGAAAACTAAACATGTTTCTTCTGCTCCTAGAGATCCACAAAGTGAATGCCAGGCCTTTACTCTGGGTTTTTTTAATGCTTTACTGTCATTAAGGCCTCCTTAAGGGTTTTTTTTCCTGTTCCTCCTTGGTCCTCTTCTTCACCTAAAAGGCCCAGGGAATTGAATTCTTCTGAGAAAGAGTTGGATTCTGATGAAGAATTCCTTACTTATTCTACCCAGATTCCTTCTCCTTTGGACTATTGCTCTGAGGAGGAGGAATCTAATAGTCCAGATACCATTTGTGAGGAAAGTTCTTTTGTGAACACAATCTGTAGGATGACATAATTTTTTAAGTGACATTGTGCCAAGGTTTCTGATATCCATAAGAGGTACTATGAGTTACTCCAGATTGAATCTGCAAATCCTGCAGCTATTCATCCTGTCTTGGCTCCTTTACTGGATTTTTTTTGCAATGCCTCTAAAGCACCTGATTCTCTGCTCCCTGCTCCCAAGAAGTCTGATAGGTTTAATAGGGTGCCTGAGAATTGTTCCTTTTTGTTCAAATGTCCTGCTGCTGACCCCTCTGTGGTGTCTGTAGCCTCAGATAAGCCATCTCAATTGCTTCATTCATTCAAGTTACTGCCTTCTGACAAGGACAGCAGAACCATGGACAGGCTGGGTAAGAAAATTTATACTTTGGCTACCCTAGCTTTTAGGGCTATTAACTATCAACCCCCTATGTCTAGGTATGTGTTGGCTCTTCTTTCTTAGGCTTGTCAGCTTTTTTCTGATCTTCCAGACTCTGAGAGTATCTATCAAATGTAGTTATGATGCAGCAGATGCCTTTTCTAGGGCTGCTGATTTTGGTTCAATACTGAGGAGGTTTTCTTGGTTTAGGCTTCAACTTTTACCCAGTTATATTAAAGATAAGTTGATGGATGCTCCTCTGGATAATACATTTTTGTTTGGAGAAGCAGCTGCTGGTTTAAGTCTCTTCAGGGCAAGGGGAAGGCCTTACAGGAGCTTAAACATGTATTTTTCTCTTGTGCCTACATTTCAGATAAACTAGCCTTCTAAGCTAGCTTTTGTTTGTAGGCAATCTCACCCTCCTGCTAAAGGTAAAAAGGGTGGTAAACAGGCTCCTCCTGCTAAGGCCACTCATACTGCAGGGATTCAAAAGCCTTCCTTTCCTGACAAACCAGGTGCTTTCTGACTATCCACCTGCTCCCAGCCACATTCCTCTTTCTCTTTCTCTTTGCCTTTCTCTTTCTCTTCCTATTTGGCTTTGAATCACCCAAGACTCTGTGGTTCTGTCAGTCTTTCATCAGGGGTACTTCATGGTGTGGACTTCTCATCCTCTTTTTACGGGCATTCTTCAGCCTCCTTGGGAAAAATTTCCATTTTTGCCAGAAGTTCTTCGAGATCACTTGTCTCAGGGTACTATTCAAGAGGTGATTGTGTCCCAAAGGAGGAACGGGTTTTATTCAAGAATATTTCTAGTGCCCAGAAAAGACTGTAGTTGGAGACCACCAGTTGTTTGTCTGTGCCAGCCCCTCCTGGAGAATATTTGTGTCAGTGTGAGATTCAATGACAGCTCCTAATATGAAATCATCTACATATTTAGTCAGCCAGAGACCACTGACATAGGCCTTGACGTCTGAAAAGTAAATGCCGAAAAGGAGCAGTCCAACGACTGATCCCTGAGGGACTCTACTTGTGACTGTCCTCTTTTTAGAGGTGGACTCCCAATTCTAAATTCATGGGTCCTGTCTGTGAGCCATTTGGCTATCCACCAGGTGCCATATGGGTTTGTACCTAACCTCTTGAGTTTGTCAACAATGTCCGAGTGGGGTATTGTGTCAAATGCCTTGGCCAGGTCAAGATAGGCAATTTGAACTGTAGAGACGTAGATGTGGAAGGATTCATTTTTATGTTTATTTTATTTTTAAACCAGTATAGAACACACTGACCTTCATGGACCTTTGTCAGACTTTGCCTGGGAGCAATGTCTGGTTAAGTGACTTGCTGAGAGTCACACAGGCAATACAGGATGAGGAAATCAACGCTGGACCATAGCACCATGGGAAACAGCTTGTTAACAGATCCTTAATCCTCTGTGACAAGCCCTGTACTTTAAACTACAGGAATTAGTTCAATGAAAGCTCAGAGCTTTACGTTTAAGAAGTTCAAAGAACAACAGCAGGTGTTGCATGGACATGCATTTTCTAAACAAAGAGACCTATGCATAGCCGGCCTTAGGCATAGGCCAACTAGGCGGTCGCCTAGGGCGCTGCTCTAGCAGGGGCGCTTTTCCAGTATTTATTTTGTGTAGGTAGACCAGGATGGGGGCACCGGGTAGTGTGGTGGGGGGTGCCGTGGAGCCCTTTTGCCTAGGGTGCCAGTTGACCTCAGGCCACTCCTGGACCTATGAAACTCTAATGACTGACTGTAATCCTCAGTGATTTAACACGTTAAGGACTGGAAGCTGGTGTAGAATACTGAAGCTCTTAATGAGCTGCCTTCTGTGATTAAGGGTAGAGGGTTTGATTCTTCTGCCCTTGTTTGTCTACTGTGTGGCTTTGAGCAAGTCACTTAACTTTCTTTTTTCTGTCAATTCACTTAACTATATAGTGCTTTAGAAAAAATCTAACTGTGACAGGTGGGACATTACTGATAAAATTAATGCATCTAAAGTGTAATTCTAGTAGCTAGGACATTGTGTGTAGACACACACACACACAAACACACACACACACACACACACACACACACACACACACACACACACACACACACACACACACACACACACACACACACACATACACACAGACACCATTTCTCTGCTCATCCCTTCTTAAAAAAAACCCAGTATCTGCATCAGTAGACGTCCTTACATTCACTGCTGCAGTATTCATAACTTATGGGATTCCCTACCGTGAAGCATATTACCCGGTCAATCTACCAAAGCCTACCATTGCTTTAACGTACCCTGAACATCAAGTAAACACTCCTCGCATAGTGCAGGGCATAAAGGAGGCATTCTGGTATACCATCGTCAGAACTTCTTTGGTGCCAGTTCAAGCACTGTTTTTAACCATCGGTTTGTATGCCTCCATCCATTTTTTGCCATTTTTTTCTGTATGTTGGAATTCTGGTGATTACTCCTGTTTGATGAAGTTCTCACCATTGCAGTTAAGTACCCAGTTGGGGGTTTTGTTCTTTTTCTTGATTTTTTTTTTTTGTGGAGTTTGGGAGGTTAATGTCATCCAGGAAGGGTGAATGCCAGTGTGGGAGACAGATTCCACATAAAGACAGCCACAATAAATGCCTTTTTTGCCTAGAAGCTTCTCACAACCATACATCTTGTTTGATTTGTCAGGCGTTTGTCCTCCTGAAACTCTTCGTAGTAGGCTTTCTTACCTTTCATTATATCTTAAGAACCAGCATCTTAAGTTTCTTGCTTAAGATACTATGGATGGAACTTCCTGCCCTGAGGGTCAGCCATCAGTTAAGTATAAGATAAAAAAAGTTAGGCTGGAATCTTTTACTCTGCAGCTTCTGCTGGGTGTTTCTCCTGAGGTTGTTACAAACCCATTGACTCGCCTGGCTCTGTGGTCAGATTCCTCTGCTGCGTCCGGGTTGGAGTCCGTCAAGGATTAGGTGGGCAGTACGTCTGACAAGGCTTTGCAGGTGTCCATTTCAGGCATTCAGGGCGAACCATGGTTTATTGTTTCTGAGTTGTCTATTGGGGTTCTGCAGTTTCTTCTTAGGGAAGAAATTCCTACTACAGTTCTGGAATGCCATCCTGAGTCAGAGCCTTCTCAGTTTTCTAGGAGGATGTTCCCTTAAAACAGAAACAGAAAACTAAACATGTTTCTTCTGCTCCTAGAGATCCACAAAGTGAGTGTCAGGCCTTTACTCCTGTTTTTTTTTAATGCTTTACTGTCATTAAGGCCTCCTTAAGGGGTTTTGTTTCCTGTTCCTCCTTGGTCCTCTTCTTCACATAAAAGGCCCAGGGAATTGAATTCTTCTGAGATAGAGTTGGATTCTGATGAAGAATTCCTTACTTATTCTACCCAGATTCCTTCTCCTTTGGACTACTGGTCTGAGGAGGAGGAATCTAATAGTCCAGATACTCTTTGTGAGGAAATTTCTTTTGTGAACACAATCTGTAGGATGACATAATTTTTTAAGTGACATTGTGCCAAGGTTTCTGATATCCATAAGAGGTACTATGAGTTACTCCAGATTGAATCTGCAAATCCTATGGCTATTCCTCCTGTCTTGGCTCCTTTACTGGATTTTTTTTTGCAATGCCTCTAAAGCACCTGATTTTCTGCTCCCTGCTCCCAAAAAGTCAGATAGGTTTAATAGGGTGCCTGAGGATTGTTCCTTTTTGTTCAAATGTCCTGCTGCTGACCCCTCTGTGGTGTCTGTAGCCACGGATAAGCCATCTCAATTGCTTCATTCATTCAAGTTACTGCCTTCTGACAAGGACAGCAGAACCATGGACAGGCTGGGTAAGAAGGTTTATACTTTGGCTACCCTAGCTTTTAGGGCTATTAACTATCAACCCCCTATGTCTAGGTATGTGTTGGCTCTTCTTTCTTAGGCTTGTAAGCTTTTTTCTGATCTTCCAGACTCTGAGAGTATCTATCAAATGTAGTTATGATGCAGCAGGTGCCTTTTCTAGGGCTGCTGATTTTGGTTCAATACTGAGGAGATTTTCTTGGTTTAGACTTCAACTTTTACCCAGTTATATTAAAGATAAGTTGATGGATGCTCCTCTGGATAATACATTTTTGTTTGGAGAAGCAGCTGCTGGTTTAAGTCTCTTCAGGGCAAGGGGAAGGCCTTACAGGAGCTTAAACATGTCTATTTCTCCTGTGCCTACATTTCAGATAAACTAGCATTCTAAGCTAGCTTTTGTTTGTAGGCAATCTCACCCTCCTGCTAAAGGTAAAAAGGGTGGTAAACAGGCTCCTCCTGCTAAGGCCACTCATACTGCAGGGATTAAAAAGCCTTCCTTTCCTGACAAACCAGGTGCTTTCTAACTATCCACCTGCTTCCAGCCACATTCCTCTTTCTCTTTCTCTTTGCCTTTCTATTTCTCTTCCTATTTGGCTTTGAATCACCCAAGACTCTGTGGTTCTGTCAGTCTTTCATCAGGGGTACTTCATGGTGTGGATTTCTCATCCTCTTTTTACGGGCATTCTTCAGCCTCCTTGGGAAAAATTTCCATTTTTCCCAGAAGTTCTTCGAGATCACTTATCTCAGGGTACTATTCAAGAGGTGATTGTGTCCCAAAGGAGGAAGGGGTTTTATTCAAGAATGTTTCTAGTGCCCAGAAAAGAGGGTAGTTGGAGACCACCAGTTGTTTGTCTGTGCCAGCCCCTCCCGGAGAATATTTGTGTCAGTGTGAGATTCAATGACAGCTCCTAATTTGCAATCATCTACATATTTAGTCAGCCAGAGACCACTGACATAGGCCTTGACATCTGAGAAGTAAATGCTGAAAAGGAGCAGTCCAAAGACTGATCCCTGAGGGACTCTACTTGTCCTCTTTTTAGAGGTGGACTCCCCAATTCTAAATTCATGGGTCCTGTCTGTGAGCCATTTGGCTATCCACCAGGTGACATATGGGTTTGTACCTAACCTCTTGAGTTTGTCAACAATGCCCAAGTGGGGTATTGTGTCAAATGCCTTGGCCAGGTCAAAATAGGCAGTGTGAACAATTTTGCCCTCATCCATTGCTTTGGTGACCTTTCCAAAGAAGTCCACCAGGTTGAGTAGGCATGATCTGCCCTTGATAAAACCAAACTGGGTTTGGTCCAGTGTCTGGAAGTTTACTATATCTCTCATGATCATCTCCATGATAATTCTTTTCATGGCTTTTCATACAAGGTGAAACTTATTGGTCTGTAGTTTCCAGGGTCTGTAGATGGCCCACCTTTTTGCAGAGGGATGACTGTTGCCTTTTTACATTTAAGAGGCTACAGTTAAATAGTAATTCCAGAAGGCCTGATAGGTGTTTCATGCTATTTAGATGGCATCCTGGGCTATTGTCTGGCTCCATTGATGCAGTGTTCTTGGTCTTAGAGAGAGCATTAAGGACTTGTTCCCTAGTGATAGTAAGAGGATTTATATTTGATGCTATTTCCTGAGGAAAGGTTGAGGGGAGAGAGGAGTAAAGATGGAGATGAATTTATCAGTTAATTATCCTCTTTTCTCTCCATGCCCTCTCAAGGTGTTTACAGACAATAACACAGTTATGTGGTATATCAACAAATGGGGGAACACGCTCTTACCTTCTTTGCTGGCTGGCACTTCTGGTATGGGATCTGACTGTTTGTGCAGTTTATATTCCTTCAGATCAGAACATTGTTGCAGACACTCTGATCAGGTACTTCATTCAATCACTTGAATGGATGCTTCACAGGGATGTGTTTCTTGATTGTTTACTAGTGGGGTGGTGCTCCTCAAGAAGATCTCTTTGCCTCCCCTCTGAACAGACAACTTCCTCTGTTTTGTGCCAGAGTCCCAGGTCCTCTGGTGGGAAAAGTGGATGCCCTCTCATTTTCTTGGAAGGAGATGTTTCTTTATGCATTCCTTCCCCTTCGCTCACTTTGAGAGTCCTGTTCAAGATTCAACAGAATGCTTCCAAAATATTGTTGGTGACTCCTTTTGACCACAACAGTACTGGTTCCCTCTACTTCTGCATCTAGTCAAGGGCTATACTCACAAGTTACCTCACAGGGTGAAACTACTCACACAAGACAAAGGATCACTCATACATTCCCACCTGTCCATGCTTCAACTGACACTGTGGGTGATGAGGTTTTGATTTCTCATTGACACCTTTTTTCTGAGGATGTGCTGCAGATCCTGCAGGAGGCTTGGAAACCTACTACTAGGAAATCCTACTTACCCAAATGGAAGAGGTTTTCTATTTGGTCTCTCTCTCATAACCTCAACCCACTTACTATGGTTGTTCCTTTAGTTTTCTCTTATTTGTGTGAGTTGCTCGATGTTGGTTTGGCTTACTCTTCTATTAAGACCCACTTATCAGCTCTTTCTGCTTGTCTGCCTTTAACTCCTCTGCTAGCTTCTAGATTTGAGGCCAAACAATTTCTTAAAGGCATCTTTAATATTAGACCTCCCAGGAAGCTTGTTTCTCCTCCCTGGGATCTTAACTTAATTCTGGAGAAATTTATTCAGGCTCCTTTTGAGCCTGCTGTTTCGACTTCCTAGCAACATTGTTTTTGGAAGACAGTTCTTTTGTTAGCTCTTACTTCTGCCAGACAGGTGTCTGAGTTGCAAGCCCTTATAGGATTATAGGATCATAGGAAGTTACTAGGTTATTGGCCCTGAGGCCCTTATAAGCCTAGCCAAGAGTTTAGCCCATCCATAGACATATCAGCACCCAATGCCCCTGTCCAGCAGGGACACCGGTGGAATCCCAGAGATGTATTTTCTATTTCCCATCCAGTTATCCAGATTGCACTTAAAAAGGGGTAAAGAGGTACTCTCCTTGACATAGAGGAAGTTTATTCCATAGATGGGGGAGTCTTTGGGACACAAAGCTGTCCTGCCAGCAAGTTCTGTTGATGTCACAGACCAGGTTGAGGCCATGTGTGTAGGTTACTTGAGAGGAGCTTGACTTGCGGATATGCAGCAGTCCCATCAAGGCGGGGTCCGAGATTGCCTTGTATGCCAGACAGAGGTCTTCTCTGAGGAGTCTGTATGAAACAGAGTAGAAGCATAGGGCTTTTAGCCTATCTCTGTATGGTAGATTTTTGAGGCCCTGGATTCTCCTGATGAGGAACCTCTGTGATCTCTCCAGCTACTGCATGTGCTCTGTGAGGTACACATTGAATGGGGCATTGTACTCAATAATGGGCCTTATAAGGGAAGAATACAGGGATGTTATGACCTCCTTGTCCCTGGATGAGATACTCTTGCTTATGAGGTGGGCCATGTAGAAAGCTTTCCGTACAATGGAAGCAACATGGTGGTCAAAAGTCAGGCTGCTAGCAGTCTGGGTGCCCAAATGTCTCACGACTGACTGTATGCTTAGAACATTGCTATTACTGTAATAATTTGTGGGGACATCTCTCTCCCCAAAGGGGATGATGATGCATTTTTTCATATTCAGCTTGAGGCCATGTTTCTGGCACCAGTCGTTTGTTTGGGTGAGACCCTCTTGGAGGATGTCCATGTCACTGGGGGAATTGATGACAGCTCCCAACTTGCAGTCATCTGCAAATTTGATCAGCCATAGCCCACTGGTTTTGGTCTGTACCTCAGAAAAGTATATCCCAAATAACAGAAGCCCCATGACCGAACCCTGGGTATGCAACTCGATACAGGTCTACTGCTTGAGGTGGCTTCCCCTATTTTAACTAGGTGGGTTCTATCAGTGAGCCAGTTGGCTACCCATCTGGTAACATACGGATTGATGCCTAGTTGAGAGAGTTTATCTATTATGCCCGAGTGGGGAATAGTGTCTAAAGCTTTGGCCAGGTCAAGGTAGGCAGTGTGCACTGTCTTCCCCTCATTCATGGCTTTGGTGACTGTCTCAAAAAAGTCAACCAAATTTAACAGACATGACTTCCCCTTGATGAAGCCAAACTTTGTGGGATAGAGTGTTTGGAGGTTGCCAATATCCTTGTTTATGAGGTCCATGATAATCCATTCCATGGCCTTGCAGATCAGACTAGTTAAGCTTATGGGTCTATAATTTCATGGATCAGTGGACGTTTCACCTTTGTGTAAAGGGATGACAGTCACTGTCCTCCACTCACCTGGGACAAAACCAGTACTCAGGCTTTGGTTGACTAGGGTGCCTATTGGTGCTGCAGGTTCCTGCCTGAGTTCATGTAAGATGCAGCCTGGGATGTTATCAGGTCCCATGGAGGCTGTAGTTTTTGCCTTTGAGAGAGCAGTGATGACCTGATCCCTAGATATAAGGAGACGATGGCAGGTACTGGGAATGTCCTAATTTACTGATGGGGGAGACAGAGGGGTGAAATTTTCGCTGAATCTGTCAGCCAGCAATTTTGCTATATCTACGGCATTTGTATATGTGGTGTCCTTGACCATCAGTTCTGAACAGATTTGGGTGCTACCTTTGAGATTATGGACATATGTGAAGAAGGCCTTATGATTGTTTCTAGTAGATGTGGCCAATTTGGACTCGAAGCTTGCTTTGGAGGATTTCACTAGTGCTCTTATTTGCTTGCTTAGGCTAAGGAGAGACTGCTTCCGACTGGGCACCTGCTCCTTCTTGGTCCTGGTCAACAACTTTTTTTCTTCTGTTATAGAGTTTATTTATTGCAGATGTCCACCAGACAGTTTTACTCTTCCTTGCAGAGGATGATTTAGTCCTGTCAGGTACTCCTGATTCCATGCATCTATATAAAAGTTCGTATGGCTTGTCCGCCTTTTTTGATACTCCATAAGGGCAAGGTGTTCTTGCATACTAATCCATCTTTTATATCAAAGGTGGTTAATGAGTTGCCACTTAGTCTATTAATTTGTCTGCTCTTGTTCCTTCTCCGCAATCTGACAGTGAGAGGATGCTGCATAGCTTAGGCATGTATAGACAGCTCAGATTTTATTTGGATAAGACTAAAGCTATCAGAAAATCTGATCAGTTGTTTGTTTCCTTTCATTCTAGGTGTTTAAGGCTGGCTGTTTCCAAGCAAACTATTTCTACTTGGATTTCAAAGGCTATTCCTTTTTATTACACTTTTCATGGTGAGAGCCTTCCTTCTTCTGTAAAGGCTCATTCTACTAGAGCTGTGGCTTCTTCTGGTGCTTTTTTCAAGGGCTCAGACACTAATTCTATTCTTGAAGCAGCTACCTAGACTTCTGTGCATACTTTTACCAAACACTACAAGTTGTATGGTATCTCCAGAGCTAGAGCTGGTTTTGTTAAGGCCATTCTCCGTGGCTTCTTAGAGGGCTCTACTGCTGCTTCCTCCTCCCAAGTTTCTTCTTGAGCTTTGGCACTCTGTAATAAGTTATGAATACTGCAATGGTGAATGTAAGGACATAGTACGGTTGTGTAAAATCCTACCATAACAGTAGATGTCCTTGCCTTCACCACTGCAGTATCCGCTCCCTCTTTCCATCCCCCTAGTCTTTTTTCCTTCCTGGATGTGCATTTTTTTTTTTTGTTTTTCTTGGACTGCTATTCCTACTGCGGCAATGATTTCTGAGTATGGTATGCCTGACCATCAGCATTATGCCCTGCGCTATGTGGAGAGTATTTAGGTGATGTTCAGCATACTTTAAAGCAATGGTAGGCTTTGGTAGACTGGCCAGATGATGGGCTTCATGACAGGGAATCCCATAATTTATGAAAACTGCATTGGTGAAGGCAAGAACATCTACCATGATGGTAAGATTTTGCACAACTGTACTGTCAGCTTCTACCAAAGCTTATGTTCAATAGCCAAGTCAGCGACAAGATCTCATTTGTGCTTTAAGGTCAGAGCATGATGGAAAAAAAGGTAGCTGATGAGGAAGATCCCCATTGTGCAATAATTTCAGAGAGTAATTAAAGGGAAAAAAAACTTAACAAGGAAGATCACTCTTTATATTGGGAAATTAATTAAAAAATGATGACCAAGAAGATCACGCATCCATTTTAACAAAATATTGAGTTATAGTGGAAAAAAAGAGAGACTTTTTTTTAATATTCCAAGTGCTGGAGTACTCATGGGGGCACACAGTTTCCCAGGGGAGACACGTGCCACTGCGTGCCCAAGTGTAGCACCACCAGTGCTGCGAGACTGTGCTGCAGTCTCTGTCACATCATGTGCTAAACTTAGCTTTACACTACAGGTAACATGCCTATCCAGCAAAATAAAATTTTCCACCACTGCATCAAAAAAATGCAAGAACACATTACTCAGAATCTGAAGGTTGGATGGTACCTGTTCACCATACAAGAAATACAAACACAAGTTTCTTAAACTTAATAAATATAGTTCCAGTGCAGAAACTGAAGACAAAATACTTATTTTAGAATAAAAAAGTCCATTTACAAGATCAGAGCATAATTACTGCAAAAAGAAATGACAATAAAACACCTTTGCATATGATCGTTATGACAAAGGGTGTCTGGTTTAACCCATGATTTGTTATTGACAGAATGCTGGGGTTTTTCAATAGATACAACTGTTATTGCTGTTCAGTTTGTTAAGCAAACTTACTCCATTTAAAAAGGCTATGTTTAGGTTTTCAAGGGAGAGATAATGACAGTGGTGGCCAGGGTCTGATTTTCTATACCTACATAAGAAGGAGAAAAGTCTGATGGACTTTGAGGAATTTATATAGTGAAATACTGTTATGCTTAGTGCAGTGGGAACACTGGTGGTGAGATGAGGACTATGCTATTGGGATGTTGTAATATTACCATACTGTTTTCAACATCGAATAGATTTAGTGGTGATTTGAGAGGACAGGTAGATGGAGATGTAATAGTAAAAAGGTCTAAGGTAGCCTAACTAAAGATCAGCTTGACATGAAGGAACAAGGTGGTTCTTTCTGTAGATTGTGGATGGAGAACCTGGAAAAGAGCTAAGAATTGGAGATGAGTTATGGTTAGGGAAGACATTGCTTGAGGTGGAATAAGAAGGTATTCAGCAGTGCAAAGAGTTGTGAGTGAACAGGACAGATGCATAAAGTAGATGGCAA
>NC_056730.1:132209649-132422149 GCF_019279795.1 Protopterus annectens | reverse complement strand
GAACTCCGGTCCGCTAATGGTTGGCAGTTGATTTTTACATGCTGAGTTGCCAGCCCTAATGCACAACCATCAACGAAGGTACGCCCATTGAGGCATGTCTCCACGCAGAAGTCGCTCTAGCTGAGAGTCGAACCGGTCAGTGTCTTACTGTGAGGTGACAACGCTACCGCAGCACCACCACCGTGGCTAAAATAGATAATAAGATAAACAATTTTAAAGAAAAAATTTCTCAGCAACTGGAGCAAATACAAGATTCTCTAAATTAGCAGAAAATACATATATCTGGAATAGACGATGGTTTGAATGATGTAGAAGTGAGATTACAGGAAGATGAAAGTAACATTGAGTTTTTTATTGAAACAAAATACTACACATCTGAATAAATTAAGAGAGAGACGATCTCGAAGATATAGCATTCACATCTTCAGTTTACCTGAGCCAATAGAATGGGAAAGTATGACAAACTTTTTGATATCCTGGCTCTCTAAAATTCTTGACTTATCTAAAGCTATGTCCTATGGCATTGAGAGATTGCACAGGTCCTTGGCTGCTTCTTCTAAAAATAATCCATCACCAAGCTCTACTATTGTGAGATTCTTTTCATCATAGGAAAATGAATTAATTCTTAAGACTGACTGGACAGAATCTCCCATCAAACTAGAAGACAAGACAATAATGTTTGATAATAATTATTCTTCTAATGTGATGTCCAAAAGAAACTGTTTCTTGCTCTTAATAAAGAAGCTTAAAAAAACAGATTGAAGTATATTTGCTCTTCCCAGCTAGACTTAAAGTGTCCCAGACCTGATGAAACTAAAATCTTTGAGGAGTTAGATAATGTTATGACATTCCTACAATCAAAACATATAATAGACCAGTTGGAAGATATGGATTAGACCAACAGTTCCTTAAAAAGACAAGCTGAGAGAAATAACTGGAAAATTAATGAAAAGAAAAAGAAATTAAAAGAGAAGTGATTATTCATTTAATATCAAATTCTAACAAAACTAGAATACAGTTTCTTGTTCTTAATATCTTAAAAAAATCAAACTCATAACAAGAAAACCTGAATGCACTCCACACTAAGGTAATTATGATTTATTTCATTTCTTCATTTCACCTATTATGACATATACAAATTAATAACTAATATATTTTCCATAAATACAATACACATATAAGGTCTTATAATAAATAGCTAATAGTTTTCTTTACTTTAACATATTACCATATTACTAATTTGTTTTGCTTTAGCTTTGAATAGCTTGCTTTACTTTAGTCTCAAGAGTACATTTTTATATACTTGAAGATATATAACAGATCATAAAATGATTCATTAAAGAAAAAAAAAAACTAAAATGTAGTCTATCCATTGACTTAATGTTCTCTGTTAGGGGGAGGGGGTGGAGTTCACCAGTGTGAAGTGTTCATGGTTATTCATTGATGTTTTTGTATATTTTTGAGTCTGTTTATGTGTGTATCTTAAATATGCTTTTTTTAAGTAAATGGTTTTGTATTTCGGTGATGGTGATGATGTGCCACTGTGACAGACAATGTAGTAAATGGCTTTCCTGGGTTGAATGTTGTAGCTGGGAGAGGAGAGGGAAGAGGAAAAAAATAAAGAGAAGAGGCTTAACATTGATTTTAGCTGACATATTTAGCTTTGTGAGTTAAAGGCTTGAGCACTTACTTTTAAAGAAGGTTGAAGCTTTCTGAATGTTTCTTGATTTAGTTTTTACCACTACAGTCACATGTCATCTCGTGCAGTAATTCAGTCCTTAATTGTTCACTTGTGTTTGTTAATCTGATCTGCATCAATGTGGCAATTGCATTTGACAGAAAAGGTTAGGCAAACACTCTGTTTAGAAGTAAAGGTATAGCCTCTCTCCATTATCAGATAAATCAATAAACTTACCATTCAGAACGTAAACATATATTTTAAATGTGCAGAGTTTTATAAGTCATTGGGATTTTTGCCCTGGCTGTTGTGTCACTGCTGAGGAATATTGGCTTTTGTTGATTTACTGGGATGGGATGAAGTTGCAGCACAGTAACATGTTGCAGTTTCAGACTGTGAGTGCTTTGGAAGGTAGGGGATTTTCTGACATAATACAAAGGTAATTCTGGTGTGTCCATTTCTTGGGAAGTTGTGTTTTACATGAGATGGCTGTCCTGGATAGGGGTGAAGGGATTTTTAGTGGGACAAGAGAGTTTCAGAATGTACAGACAACTTTGTGTAAGTGACTGTACATAGCGATGAATGACTCACATATTAAATACTTTGCCAACTGCAGTTTTCCTTATTAGAACACATTTTGGTAATGGCATGGGCAAAAGAGTATTTGTTTCACAAGTGATAGTGTTTTTTTTTTTTTGCAACATATTAAAAAAGGAAAAATTTCAATGTTTATGAAGATAAGACTAAGAGCACATAACATATTCAAGTGTGGTGCCATAGTTAATGTAGGTTTCCACATGGGTGGGTAATTGTTTGTGTCTTTTGGCTTTTCCCGGTTAGGGGTCGCCACAGCAGAACTCCGGTCCACTAATGATTGGTAGTTGATTTTTACATGCCGAGTTACCAGCCCTGATGCACAACCTTCAACGAAGGTATGCCCATTCATGCATGTCTCCACGCAGAAGACGCGCTAGCTGAGAATCGAACCGGACAGCATCTTATTGTGAGGCGACAACGCTACCGCAGCACCACCACCGTGGGTACATCAGTGGATAACACTGTTCCAAAATATGAATAAGATGATAAATACCAAATGCATTTTCAATGACATTGCTGTGAAGCATATAAAACATTTTTCATTTTTGTATTGTATAGCTAATGTTTCTGCAAACATATAATGCATGTACTTCATTTGAATTTTTTTTTGTCTTGAATTGAAAAATGTTTTTTTAAAGACGCAGCTATGATGTGGGTATCTATACCACCCACTTTCTCCACTTATGTATTCCTTTCATGAGGCTGTGGAAATATCTCATTCAATGACACAGTGTATTTCATTTGCAATAATACATCTCTTAGCACCATATTTGAAAATTAAATGCATGACATATTTGTAAAAGCTGATAAAGCTTTAAGATGCATATTAAAATATAATGCCTCACTGACTTGCCCTTGAATGTGCTTTTTAGGTACTATTTCCAAAGTTGTAAGATATCTCCCTGTGCAGGACAGCATCACTGTTGTTTGGAATGTCTACATGTCCCTATCCAGTTTCTGCAAATGGTATGTATGTTTTTCATGCCATGAGTAGCCAAGTTGGTTAATCTGTTTTTGTAGCAGCATGGGTCCACCTAAACTTTTACTTCCCCCAAACTGTGATCCTTATCATCAGAACCTGAATTATCCTCTTGCAATAAGGGTCACAAGCAATACCATGCTGGCAAATGAATTTTGGCTATGAAGGCAAAGTGGGCCTGATAACCAGCACTGTTGCTGGCAGAGAGTTTGGTTTATCTATCTGGTGAGGGCTCCACCCCTTTAGTGTAATGAAACACCTTTTACAGGCTTTTGTAGACAAAGAGACATGACATGGTCAAGGAACATCCCAATCCCTGCTGAGGTGACAGTATCTCTGATATATGGTCTCCATTCAACCAAAATGAATTGCCCTTTGGCTTATTTATCAGCATGTCACCCCCTGCCACATACACACGCACAGAGACAAGCAGGCAAAGCCTTGTCACTCCTCTCCCCTTCAATACCAGCTGCACATGACCAAGCCACTGATTATACTAAAAACACCTGGATCATATTGAGGGTTTTATCACTTTGTGCTGGCTGAGTTGGCTAGATAGTTTGTATCTTGATGTGAACTGCCTGTGAGTGGTAGCAGAGCCACCTAGTCTGGCATGAATCCACTGGACAATATGAGTATGGTATTATAAATTCCATCTAGAGTCTGAATTTGGAACATAATTATGTAACTCATATCCACTTAGCATGTAATCAAAGAGAAAGTCTGCATGAGAGTTACTGACCCTCTATATCAAAAAACAGTTTATCCAAAAGAAGTAAAACAATCACAGTTAATCAAAACTGCAGGATTATAATTTGCAGTGCCTTAAATGCCAGGGCAATGGAACAATGCTGAAGAATGAAAAGAAAGACATTTAAGAATGCATTAGCTTTTCTTTTATTTTATTTTATTTTTTTCAAATATGTGCATTCTTAAATTAACAATCAGTTGGGCAAGCACACTCACATATAAATAATCTGATGAAAGACTGCAAATTTATTTTACTATAGGAACTAAACACAACGTTTTTCAAAGTGAAAGTTATCAATTAAAAATCTTTTAAAGAAATACATAAACTGACATAATATAGAAGTTTATGATGTGGTATATTATAAAGCAAATTACACAAAATAATCTGCAGACAGGGAAATATTGAAAGACAAATTTCTAGAGCATGGTTGTCACAGACATGTATCATTACTGGGTTGTTATAACTATGTACTAATTCACTGCATATGTCAAAAAGCTTATTTATATATGATACATTCTGAATAGCCAATACAGAGGCTATATGTTCTGTGAACATTAAATAAAATAGTGAGTGTGACTGGAAAAACCTTCCAGATTAGAACGCTATGATGAAAATCTTTTATGAAAAGTACTTGATCATAGATTATAACAGCTGAAATGTAACTACAAGACAAATAATACAACAGTGTTCATTATTAAATAATTTTCACCTGATCAAATATAATAATATCTATCTAGATATTTTAGTATTATCTACCATACTTAAAAACTTTTGTTGAAGTAGAACATTTTGGCTGACTTAAGTATATGTGAACTGATACTGCCTATAGTTTGCTCTTTCATGATATGCTGCTTTCTCAGCTATGAAATGTGAACCTAATTATAGAATGTGAACCACATGACAGGCAAAGATTAATTCTTACATAAAATAATTTCATCAAGCAGTTATATTGCTGATATGTTACTGACAACTTTCATGTTATATGTTATCTTTTAAATCGGTCTCTCACAAATCAAAAATAAAATAATATGGAAAAGCATGGCAACATAACATATGAATAAAGTTAGAATATGCACCTACACACATTCTTGAATACAAACATTTATTAATGTGTTTATGATTGATAAATGAAACTGTCTTCTAATATGATGTAATTGAAACAATGTTATATAATGGAGATAGTAGTATATAGTCATTAAGAAAGAAATGATTTGCACAATAATAAAAGTTAAAAGGTGTTAAAAGATACTAATTACTTAACATTCAATGTTATATAATATTTTACTTAATCTTGACTATTCTTAATATGCAAGTTACTTGTCTTATATCCTATATGTTTATGTGTTAAATTCCAGGTTATGAATATTCACTATAGATAATATAAACATAGAAATAAGTTTTACTTTAAAGAGAATAATTCATTTGTATATTAAGTATTTTAAAGTGTGACATTTATATAAGTGATATGATATTTCTCTAAATAGCAGAGGGGTTGTGGACTTACATATGATGATGGGATAGTTTGGATAGATTTACTGTTCAAACTAGGAGTATTAAACTCCATGAGGGAAATGGAAGTTAAAAGGATTCTATGTTTAGTTTTTTATATAGTTCATTATTGCTTCTTGGTGTCTACTAACATTTTCTTTGTATACATATTCAACAATATTAAATTTATGGGAGTGATTCAAAGTTATATTCAATATTTAGAATTCATGAAAATATCTTATATAAAACAGTTACTTCAACTATATGTCTTATTTTAAGTGCATATCTTTAAATATTAGTGGTTTAAATAATAGCTGCAAGAGAGGGAGTCTAAGTAGAATTTTGAGACTTTTCAATTCTCAGATTATTTTTTACAAGAGACCCATTTATTACAAATCAACATTGATAGACTTAACACCAAAATACACTGTATTATCTAGTTCTCATCATAATTAGAAAAAATAGGGGTACTGATTTTATGGAGAAATATTATACTTATTCCTAAATTAGTCAAATGTTATACACATAATAAAGTTTACTATGTTATGTAACTATAGAAATTAATAGAAAACATACCTTTATCAATATATATTGGTTTCCTGGAATAGGGATTAGGACTGTTAAACAGCAATTAATCCATGTTGCTCATATTATAAGAGGTAGTCGTGTAATAGCAGGAAACTTTAACTGCATTTTAAAAGATGAGGATTCTAATTCTATAAGGAAAAGAAGAATTTCATCACCGGCCAAGGAATTAGAACAATTTATTGATTTAATTCGACTCAGAGATATACATGACTTTTCAGATCTAGACTCACCAGGATTTATTCACTACTCACATAGACATGGAACTCAGGTCAGAATTAATATATTTTACATTTTAAATGATTTAATAAATAGATTACATAGGGTTAAAATTAGAACCTGTCCTCTTTAAGATCACAATGCATTAACATTTGAATTAATATTAAAACAAAATTATAGTATCTCTATTAAATGTATATCTGCCTATATAACTAATTTGAAAGACTTTCAAGATTACTTTCTAAAAGAAATTCAAAATGTTATGCTTAACAATTATATAAGAGACACATCTATGATATACTTATGGGATGCCTTAAAAGCATATTTATATGCAAAATTATGTCCTGGTATATATATATCAAAGAGAAAACAATGGGATAAAGAATTGATTGAACTGCAAAAACAAATAGATAAATTAAAATTAGATTATGACAAAGGGAAATACTACCTGCCCAGCTATCTGGAATTTTGTAAATAATTATATTTCATTTGTGAATATTGATATGATTTACACAGACATGGGTGTAACATATTGAGCTAAAATGTCACCACAGCATGCCCTATTGGAATAGAACAGGAAAGTACCTGCACTGTCGTGGCTGTTTACATGTATATGTTTTATGGAAACTGGAGCGCAAGAGATTAACATGAAAAAAATTCAGAGAAAATAGTTGAAATTCAATTGTTTTATAACCACATAATAAAAGAGATGTTATCTGTAGGTTTCAGTGCAGTAGCAGACACAATGTCTAGCGCTAGAAGTTTTGTATTGTCTTGAAAGAGAAGTAATTACTAGGTTTAAAATGTAGAAGGGTTTTATTGTTTTATGACTTCCAGGATCTGCAAACATCTGAGAGATATGTATTTTTCACAGGGAGATGCTAAAATTCTGTTAGTTTCTGACAAAGAGGATTTAGCTTGGGAACTGAAATCAGTTGACAAAAGGTGATGTCATCCGTGCTAACCCAGCAGTAATCTTCTTCTTCTTCTTCTTCTTCCAGCTTTTCCTAACCCAGCAGTAATATTTGATATTAATTTAAAAACTCTCCCAGGGAGAGACTGTGCATTTTGTATTTTGTTTTTGACCTAACATCAGCTGGAAACATCCACTCACCTCTGCATTTGCCTTGCTTTAAGTAGGTTTTTAGGGCATAGTAACTCTTTTAGATTCAGATAGGAATATAGTAAAGTGTAGCTTAGATGTTTTTTTTATTTATTTGAGACTGTCCTGCAATGTTGTTTTAAATATTTACTGTGATTTTGAACTCTGATGTAACTGATTACTTACTGAGTATTGTCTTGTTCTTTTGTTATTTATTATTAAATATATTTAAACCTTTTAATTGTGGCTGGTCTGTTTAGATATATTTATGCTCTTAAAATACTTGCATATCTGTTTGGTGCCACTGTACAGGCCACTCCTAAATAGCCTTGCTCTTGGTCAGACTACCATTTGGATTAATAATAATATTACACAGTAGGATTGGACCCACTCTGCTAAGGGCCTTAAAGTAGAGGATAAGAGTTGGCTGGTGGCAGTGAAAACTACATTATAGTCTGGGCAGAAGGGGGCATAGCTAGTAAACTGTGCCAGCCTGTCCCAGGTGTGTGTGTGTGTGTGTGTGTGTGTGTGTGTGTATAAATCAAATCTCAAACAATGTGTTTGTCAGCTACTTGGGCAGGGACACAAAGCACTGGTTGGACAGAGAGGGTACTGGTGATCTTGGTTTTGCCACTTAGCTGAGATGTCAACCCTATAGCTGTGCCAGTGGGGAGTCTTACTGGGGATCTGGAGAAAGAGGGAGAAACCAGCCCCAGACTGATTGTAATTTCTGTGTGCTCTTAAGGAAAATTGCACTTTTCTGTGTGTTTACTTGCCATCCTCCCAGTGTATACAATCTCCACTGTTGCCAGTGCTGAGGATTGAGGCTCCTTGATTACTGGACCAGTGCAGCAGCATCACATAGTTAACCAAAAAACAAAAACAAACATGATAAAAGACATAAATAAATTGAATAGTAAGTACTTAGAATTTTTAAATCACAAAACTATGTTTAATCTAGAAAGGAATAAAATCATTAATCATGCAGTTAACCCTAAATACATACATAAACTTGCTATCAGAATGAACATTTATAATAAAGCTAATCATATTAAAAAAATATATTCTCTTTCAAGAAAAAGAATGTTACTGATTTAGAGGACATATTTGAAAGAAATTATGGACTTATTAAGATAAATAACAATAATTATTTAATGGATCATTAAGAGAAAATTAGGAAATTCATTAAGAAATATACTAATAAAAAAACTATCTGAAGAACAAATTAATCTTATCAATAGACTTATCTTTAACTCTGAATTAATAACTCAGATTAAAAAATTAAAAATAAACAAGACCCCTGGTAATGATGACTTCATGCCTGAACTTTATAAGTTAATGTCAAAAGAACCTTTGAATATATTGCTTAATGTTTTCAAGGTAGTAAAAAATTTAGAAAGCATTCGTCCTTCCTGAAAATACTACCTTATTTCTCCAATCTTAAAAGCAGATAAAGATCTTCTAAAATGTTCTTCCTATAGGCCAGTTTCTTTAAATATAGATTATAAATTATGTCCATTCATGCAGAAAGACTGAACTTTTGATTGATGATGACCAAGCTGGCTTTATTTTGAATAGAAACTCATATGATAATATTAGAAGAATCTTGTCATTAATTGACTATGTAAACAAAACAAAAGAAAACTTAACTATAGTAAGTCTGTATATCAATAGTGCTTTTGATTTGGTTATTTGGAATTATCTCTCACTGATACTTGAGAAAAGTAGCTTTTCAGATAAATATATACAACTTATTAATATTTTATATGTTAACTCATATGCATATATTAAAATAGGTTTATACACTTCAGAATCAATTAAAATCAGTAAAGGAACTAAACAAGGATGTCCACTCTTGTCGTTAATTTTTACTTTAGTTATACAACCATTTGCTAATTTAATAAGATCATGCCCAGATATTAAAGGATTTCATATAGGCAAGAATCTAACATCTAAAATCTAAATGTTTGCAGATGATATTCTTCTAACATTAAATGAACATATTAATTCACTTTAAACACTTTTTAGGAAATGGGGACTCACTTTTAATGAAGATAAAACAAAAATAGTACATATAAACTATAACATTATGTACATGAGGAAAGAATTTAATAAATACATAGGTCAAGAAAAAAAGACTAAGTTACTTAGGAATAATTATCACTGAAAATATTAAAATAATTGATATAAATTATAATAGTAGTTTATCTTCTATAGAAAGACTCATAACTAAGTGGCATAGATATTTTTAATATGGATGAGAGACTTTCCATAATTAAAATGATTATTCTTCCAAAAATCTTATATATAATATAATTATTATCTTTACCCCTGCTAAAACCTTTATAAATAAGTATAATTCTTTAATTTTAAGGTTTTTTGTGGTATCCTAATAAACCTTGAATAGCTTTAAGCCACCATACCAGAGGCTGGTCTTTTGGAGGTATCAGGTTACCAGATTTAAAACTATATTCTGTATCATATATTATCAAAACAATAATTTTATGGTCAAATAATTATTATGATGCTAAATGGAAGGACATTCAAGGAATTTTTTGGTTACAATTGAACCCCCTAAAAATATTCTAATTATTATTTAACCACCAATAATGCCCTGTATTAGTTATTAAAATATTTTTTTCATAAGTAATCCTAATCAAGCAATTAATTCTGATAACATTACTATTATAATAAAACCTCTGAAAAATTTTATTTACAGAAATCCAAGCTATAAAGCATGTTTTTCTTATATTTACAACAGGTTATAGTCAAAATAATATTTCTACTTCAATTTTATCTGTAATGTCTACTTTAAAAAATAATCTGATATACTGGTCTCAGTTAATGAATAAAGAAAACCTGCATTCTGTGAAATATATAGTTAGGAAGCTTGATACAGAAGATGATCTATGGCTACATGTACAGAGTTGCAGACAATTTGTACAATATAACATAGAAATTATGCAAACATCAGTAAAAAAATTTGTACCCACTTTTATTGAACTTTTAATTATCATGATACAACAGAACATATCTGGGAAAGGTCTTTTATCTAAAATATATAAAGTAATTAAAAAACAGTTACAATATAACAAAGAAAGCTATTGGAGTTATTTCAAACTTATAAATCACAAACCTCCTAAAGACAAGGCTAAAAGACTATTTCTATTTTCATCTAAACTAACCCATGTTCAATTAATTGGAAATTGTACTCTTGGAAATTCTTTCATACATCATTCTTTATGCCACATAGAATTTAGTCAATATCCAAAACCAAGACAATTTGTTGGAGATGTAAACTACACACTAAAGCTGATTGGGAACATATTTTTTTAATGTGTTATAATTAAACCATTTTGGAAAGAGATTAATGATTTTCTATAAACTTTATTTCTGATAAGTTTACACTAAATAAATCATTATTACTCTTCAGTACTCCAATTCCTGAATGTGTTGCAAGACTGATATATCCAGTTATGTGGAGCATACTAACAATCGCAAGGAAAGTGATAACAAGGAATTGGAAAATGGAATCCACTCCCTCCTTCAAGGAATTTTTGAATATAGCATATGAAGTTTGCCATCTGGAACTTATTACCATACAAATTAATTACCACAAGAATTATTTCCTCATATAATGCTTGGAAGAGGTTAAATGAACTATTAAATAAACAATGATTGGTTTTCTTTTAATATTTGTATTAACAATTTTCATAGTACATTTTACTAGACAGTAGACAGCTTTGTAAATAGTTGCTTTATGTGTTTGTTTTATAACAGTTTGTTACACACATTGTTTTAATATTTATTTGTTTTTTAATATGTTAAATATTTCTTTCTTAAATTAATTGTTATTTTTGCTTATCTTTAAAAATCTTTAATAAAAACATTTCAAGCAAAACAGTGTGTATGTGTGTGTGTGTGTGTGTGTGTGTGTGTGTGTGTGTGTGTGTGTGTGTGTGTGTGTGTGTGTGTGTGTGTGTGTAGGGGCTTCTTTATTTTTACAGTCTTTGTGAATAATATGATTAAATTCTGTGAGAATATAAAACAGATTCACTGTACTGGCAGCTCCAGAATCATAACTTGCAGATAGTACAAATGACCTGAATTCTAGTTTTGTAATTTACAGCTATGACTACATGGTAATGGACTGCATTTGACTTGCCAGTAAGATAAAATAAGTATTATTTGCATGTAAAAATCAATGTATTGATGGTGCAAAGCCCTCACAATGCAAGGAAGTCATTTCATTCCTCTACATAAGGCAAGTTTTCTTCCACTAAAGAAATGCGTTCAATAGCATGCTTTAGCTGCTTCCTAAACAGTCATTTAGCAAGCAAGAATGTCTGACTAGAGCTAGTCAAAAGACTGAGAGATTCTAAAGAGCTAGAGAATTCCTCTTAATGTTTATTGATATAGTGTTAGCCTGAAACAACCGTTACAGAGTCTAAAACCAACTATAAGTGTGTCATACCTTAAAGGACCAAAATATTAATTTAACTTTGTTTTGAATAGTAAAACATAAGTAGCAGATCTACTATAGATAATCAATTATAGATTTTAGTAGATTAAACAATAAATGTCTCATAGTTAATCTTGTTCATACCATGTCAATATGAACCAACAATTGTTACACGTGAAGAAAATATCCATTTTTGCAAAACTGAAGTTGATACAAATAAAACTAGTTCAAGCAACTTTACATATATTAATTAGGTCTTTCCTCAACAAGTTGTAGAAAAAAATGAGAGTAGATATTTAATATCTAAAGACATGAATAATAATATTTTTTAGCCCAAGATACATCTAGCGAATGGATACTGCATGTATTCTAATTTTGTTAAAGTCCTTGTAGATGATGCATTCTAATATTTTTGGAATCCTCCAGAGTACATACAAAATTACATCACATGACCAGGCCTGACAAAGAGCAGGAAAAGGGAGAAGTTTGACAGAAATGAAACTTCACAATGGGTAAAGGAGTAAGTAATGTACTCTCTAACAGCAAATGAAGAAGGAAAGAGTTGCGATCTAATATTTATGAGAAATGCAAATGCAGTCTGGGACCATTAAATGGCTGATGTAGCTAAAGCACAACAATGAAGGTCAGAAGAGGGTAGGCTGACTCGGTGTACTGTTATGCTCAGGGGGAAGTGCATAGCATCCTGGGAAAATCTGCAGTATTAATCCATTCCAATGTCTTCAGCCTTAGTCCTACAGGTTACATGGACCTGCTCCTATCAGGAGTATGTGCAAAGTAGCTCAATACTATGGCCCATCTCAGTTAGGATTAATCAAGGGCAAGTCATGCTTACTCAACCTGGTAGACTTTTTTTAAAAGGTCACCAAAGTAATAGATGAAGTGGTAAACACCTCATAACTTGACAAGTAATAGATGAAGATGAAATGGCACACACCTCATAACTTGACTGGCCAAAGCTTTTGACACAATCACCCACTCCAGTATAGCAGAAAAGCTAAATAAACTGAGAATAATCCCATACATCACCTGCTGGATTGCCAACTGGCTCACAGATACGATGCAGAAAATCAAAACAGCAGAAGCTACCTCTATAAAGAGATGAGTAACAAGTGAATTCCCCCTAGGTTCAGAGCTATTGCATCTCCTGTTTGCCATCTGTTTCTCTGAAGTAAAAGCCAGTGTCAAAGGGCTCTTGCTAATTAAGTTTGCAGGTGACTACAAGCTAGGAGCAGTCATTGAATCCACAAATGACTTGGCCATCCTGAAGGAAGGCTTATCCCAAATACATATCTGGTGCCAAAATCATGGATAGAAACAAAATGTAATAAATGCATTATTTCATCCTTTGAGAAGTCATCTACCCTGGTAAACTACAACATTGACAATACAACTTTAAGATTTGACCCATTTGTTTAGAATTGTGGGAACTTGTGTGGAAAGTGATCTAAATTTTGATTGACAAGTGTCCTCTGTAATAAGAAAGTCCTTCTATATTGCACAGCATATAAACAAAGGGATTGTTTCTTCATCTAGAGATGACATTGCCTGCCTTTACTTAGCTGTCACTAGGCCAGTCATTGAGTGTAATGTATCCGTATGTATGTATAATGTATGTATCCGTCCAGACACATGCAACAACTGGAACTCCCATAGAGATTCCTTACTGAAAGGATACAAGGCCTTTAAAGTATGCCCTACATGGACTGACTCAAAGCCCTGTCACTATACTTGGTATTCTACAGACAGCTGAAATGACCTGTGTCTGGCATACAAGGCATCCACTTACCTATTACTGATGTACCTACTACACATCAGCAAGTCAAATGGTATCAGAAATACTCAATAGGAATTTAAACCTCTTCTGCAACAGCAGCAGAATGATTTAGAGGTACAGTTATATCTTGTAGAAGATATCAGTTCACTGGAACAGACACCCCATCCTTGTTGAACAAAGGTCATCTCTGTGCATATTCAAGTGCAACTTGGATCTTTGGATAGTTAATAGAAAACTTACCCCAGGACTTTCCCCTGTAATACTAGTGGACAGAGGCAGCTGTTAAATGCTTTATCCCATGAGTGGTCCCCCTCATTTCTCTATGTTCTTGAGCCCAGTTATTCTCACTTGGGGTAATATAAAATTATTGACTGTGGAATGGGTAAGGACAATCTAACTCCAAATAGTATGAGTTAATTCAAGCATTAAAAAGGAAATTGGATATGTTTAAAATGGCCCACAAGGGCAGCTATCCTAGTACTTACCTATGAACCTAAGAACCTATGACAGAAAATTTAGTAACTATAACATCTTCAACCATATTAATTAAAGAAAATTATTTAGCTGACCTTCCTTCTGTGATTAATTTATTGATAATTTATCATAACTGGCAATGTAACAGTTACCAAAAGGCAGACCTCTCTTATTTTCCCTATAATTGTTTCTTCTCTGATAATTTCTAACTTAAAAAGGAAATAGCAGCATTTTAACCATTTATAATTCAGTCACGCATATGGAGAATAGTATTCAAACTAAATACTCTCCAATGGCCTTTCTCCTTGCTCTTCCTTGTCTTCTATTTGCACTCAAAGTTATAATATCCATAACAGGAGCAGACGTTTGCACTTACTGCTGCTACCATTATCCCTAGTGAGCAGTGTGACTCAGAACAAAGCACTGCTGCTATAACTATCACTGATGAGCAGTGTGAGTCAGAACAAAGCACTGCTGCTATAACTATCACTGATGAGCAATGTGACTCAGAACAAAGCACTGCTGCTATAACTATCACTGATGAGCAGTGTGACTCAGAACAAAGCACTGCTGCTATCACTATCACTGGTGAGCAGCAGACTCAGAACAAAGCACTGCTGCTATCACTATCACTGATGAGCAGTGTGACTCAGAACAAAGCACTGCTGCTACCATTATCCCTAGTGAGCAGTGTGACTCAGAACAAAGCACTGCTGCTATCACTATCACTGGTGAGCAGCAGACTCAGAACAAAGCACTGCTGCTATCACTATCACTGGTGAGCAGCAGACTCAGAAAAAGCACTGCTGCTATCACTATCACTGATGAGCAATGTGACTCAGAACAAACCACTGCTGCTATCACTATCACTGGTGAGCAGTGTGACTCAGAAAAAAGCACAGGATGGCAATGCATTAAATTATTTATTTCTTTATTTTTTGGGCCTTTTTGTGGTCCCTTTTTCAGTTTGGGCGCTTAGTAGGTATTAGGCATACCATCCAGGAGACCATTGAGGAGACTACCCCAGTTTCTCATTACTTCAGAGCACTGTCTGTTTAAGTGAACTGTTCAAATTCTCACAGTAGACAAATGGGGGTTGATAGAATCAATTCCTGGACTAAATGGAACATCTTAATGGGACATGGCCAAGATGGTGAACTCTTAACAGCAAGAAGAATCTAGTCTGCTATCTTAACTCTATCTCTAATGAGATTTCTTTTCTTCAAGAGTATCATAATCTTCTCAAACTTGAAAGAAAGTAACATAAGAAGCTAATGGAATACAATATCTACAATAATTTCACTTATTTTATACTTTTCCTGTTAAAATCATACACAAATGTTCACTTCTGGTCATTCAAATTGAGTCATGAAATCAGCTTCACAACAGCTATCAATTAAAAAAGAACTATAGACTTTACGTAGCAAATAAAATTCAGTTTATTCAGCTGATTTTACTGTATTTGTGTTTCTTCCTATTTTAATACTATATTTTGCTTTTGAAGCATGTTATTAAATGTGTTCAATTGTATTTATTCTGCTGCATTTATTACTGCTTGTTAGTAGCCTGATTAAATTGTAACTTTTAGTCTAAGCCTCTTAGTTTTGGTTTAAGCAATTGGGCTTCAAGCTAGTTATTTTACATTAAGAAGGTTTGTGGTCTACAGTCTTCTGGGAGGAGAGAGTAGCCTCTGCCTTTCTGAGGTAGGAATTGCTGGTTGAAGGCTTATTGTGCCTGCTTATTTGAACTTTTTTTTCTGAAATTGTTGCACTGTGTTTGCTGTAGCATAGACTATATTCAGACCTACTAAATCTAGTTCTGTTTGCATATCTAGAGCAATAAACCAGGCCATCTTTTATTGGAGAGGGTTCCCCTGCACTCTAGTGGCAGGAGTGTGCAGTTAGAACTCATCTGATTGAGGGTTGCTGGAACAAGGCTCAAGTTTTGAGTTTTTTTATTGGATAATTTGTTTAAACAAATTTCTTCTCATTTGCTACAAAAGCACCACCTTTGCGCGGGTTTGCACTGCACTTGTTTTAGCAAAGTTTCACAGAGTTCGGTGACCACCTACTGCTCTACTGCATTTATCTCATCAATCCAAAGCATCTGCCGATCTATGCAAAACTTAAGTAAACTTTTGCACTGTATATTGCACTTTTGAACTGCATTTTACCATATCACTGCTTATTTGAACAGTGTTTCTCTGAAATTGTTGGACTCAGCTCCATCACCACTTGCACCTATCAAAGCAACAACACATAAACCTACATATGTGGAGGTCCCTACCATAAGCTTATCTAAATGTCAGAGACACAAACCCAAGCATGATTCACCTATTACATCCTCTGCAGAACATAGTACACATAATATATCACATGCCAGTGTCTCACCAGTCAAGCCCCTAAGGCATAACACAAACACAAACATCTTAGTTATAATCAACTCATTTGTGAGACACACAGATGTCCCTCTCACCAGGTTAGATATGGAAAAAGTCATAGTCAACTGTCTATCAGGAGCCAGGATCTGCTACATCACACACACACTCAAGTCTGTCAACAACTAGCATTGTTATGACTCTGTCATAGTCCATGTTGGTGTGAACATCTTGAGACATACCTCACTGGATTGTATGAAAGGAGACCAGACTGAGCTCTCTGATTGTGTGTCTCAGGCACGTATGTCCCTAGCCTTAAGTAGCATTTTACCTTTCCTTGGAATGATGCCTCAATACAAACAAAAAATGACTGACTTCAACAATTGGCTTAGTTTCTGGTGTCATTCAAAGGGAATCCAGTGTCTATCAGCCTGAGATGATATGGTTGACAGACTTTGATGCTTTGCATCTGTAACATCAAATGTAATGCCTAGATTTGCACTGAACTTGTAGTTAATGGTACTACATATACAGAACCTATGGATATAGCAAACCTGCTGACTGACAGGTTCTGTGAAAACTTCACTCCCCTGTCCCTGCCACATACACTCAAAAGTATCCATAACACCTGTCTGCCACCTAGTATCTCCAAGCAGTAGGTCATAAACACCCTCTCCAAGGCCAAAATTACAGCCTCTATGAGACCAGACAACATCCCAGGCTGTGTTCTACATGGGTTAAAACAGGAATTAGCATCACCATTGGGCACACTTTTCAATCATAGCCTAAACACTGTTTTCACCCCATCATAATGGAAAACAACTACCACCATCCTTTTGCACAAAGGGAGAGCATTCACTGACTCTGGGAACTATAGACCCATTAGCCTGACCAGCCTTATCTGCAGGGCCATGGAACAAATCATCATGGACATTATTAACAAGGATATAGGTAATCTCTGAATGCTTGACCCCACCCAGTTTGGCTTTGTCAAGGAGAGATCATGCCTGTTAAACTTGGTGGACTTCTTTCAGACAGTCACCAAAGCCCTAGACAAGGGCAAATTTGTTGATATGGCCTACCTAGACTTAGCCAAGGCCTTTGACAATCCCCATACTCAGGCATCATTGATAAACTCATCTAGCTGGGTATCAACCCATATATTTTCAGGTAGGTTGCAAACTGGCTCACTGATAGAACTTATACGGTCAAAATAGGGGACTCTTCCTCCTCAGCAGACCCATAACCAGGGGTGTTCCACAGAGATTGGTTCTGGGATCCCTACTGTCCAGAATCTACTTCTCTGAAGTGCAGGCTAAAACTAAAGGATTGCGGCTGACAAAGTTTGCTGATGACTGTAAACTGGGAGTCATCATTGAGACCCCTAGCAATGCCATCATCCTTCAAGAAGGTCTTGTGTAGACTAATGACTGGTGCCAAAGTCAGTCTTAAACTTAATGCAAAAAATGCACTGGCATGCCCTTTGGCAAAGGTGATGTTCCTGCAAACTACCACATCAATAGCAATACCCTAAGCACACAGTCAGTGGTAAGAGATCTGGGCACACAGGTTGACAGAAACCTTATCTTCCATCACCATGTCTCCACAGTAATAAGAAGGGCATTTTATAGTGCTCATCTTATAAGTAACAGCATTGCCTTCAGAAAAAAGAGGTTATAATGCCCCTGTACCTTTCCCTCATCAGGCCAATAACAGAGTACAATGTTCCCTTTAGTAGGTTCCTTTCCAAACACCTGCAGCAATTGGACAGACCACAAAGGTTCTAAAAATTCAGCGTCTTTGAGATCTGTCTTATGTAGACAGACTGAAATTATTGTCTGTTTACTTTGTGTTATACAGACTGCTCAGAGGTGACATGTGCCTTGCATATAGAGCAATCTCTGACCCAGCTTTAATGGAAATTTTGCACATTCGCAAGTCATATGGCAAATGGGTGACTCACTCAAAGGACCTTAACCTGGTATGTGACATCAACAGAGGTTGCTGGAAAGACAGATTTGTCTCACATAGTTTGCCCCACCTTTGGAAGAAACTTATATTCATGTTAAACAAAACTCCTCATTGGCCCTATTTTAGCATAATTTGGATGACTGGATGTGTAACCAGAAATTCACCCTGGGGGTTCCACCTGTGTCCCTCTTGGACAGGGGCAATAGGTACTGATATTAGTGTCTGCTTGAACCAGACACCCTTGGGAACACAGGTTGAACTTGGCTAGGCTTGTAAGGGCCTGGGGGCCATTATCCTAGTAACCTCCTATGATCCAATGATCCTATGCAACATTGAAGACTTCTCATTAAAAATAGATAGACTAGATGCAAAAATGAGTACATTTAAAGAAGAACACAGCAAACAGATTGAAATGTTAAATGAAATGGTATATCAGCAGAAAACTCAGATATCTGGAATGGAAGAAGCACTAAAAGACATTGATGGAAGGGTAATTGAAGGAGAAAAACACAATGACTTAAGTTTAAAATAATATAACTCAATATTGGGTAAAATAGATGATCTTGAAAACAGATGTAGGAGAAACAATATCAGAATTTATGGATTAACTGAAAAACAAGATGGATAATATGGTATATTACTTAACATCTTGGCTTCCAAAAATCTTAAACTGGGCAGAAGCTTTATCTTTTGGAATTGAAAGAATGCATAGATCCTTAAAAATTCTCTCAACAAAGAAAAACTCTCCACCAAGGTCTGTAATTGTCAGATTTATTTCATGTCAGGATAAAGAATTAATTTAAAAATCTGTGTTTTTTAGTTTTCCTATCAAAATGGCAGCAACATAATAACATTTTGTAATTATTATTTAACTTCAGTGATAACAAAAAGAAAAACATGTTTACCATTACATTAAAAAAAATGAAGGAAAAAGAAATTAAAACATGTCTACTGTTCCCTGTCAAGTTAACTATCTTTTTTCCAAAAGTACAGAAGGCATTTAACACCTTACAGAATGATGTTATATACATCAAAAATAAAAAGATTTTAGACCAAATGGAAGACATGGATAGGAGTATTACATCATTGAAGAGACATTCAGAAAGAAATGGTTGGAAAAACATTGAAAGAAACAAGAAGTTAAAGGAGAAAATAATAATGTGTGGTTCATACTCTGAACTTTCAATTTAACTAATTTTAAATAAAAATACTGGGACTCTAACTTCCGGTCTTTACTATTATAAAGAGGTAAAACAATCTACTTCTACTTTTATTTCATAATAATAAGCTGTATACATTCCTGCTTTCTCCCCTGAGCATATTATATATGTATGCAGGCATGTGTGTGTATGTATGTGTATCTCTCTCTCTCTCTCTTTATATATATATATATATATATATATATATATATATATATATATATATATATATGTATATATATATATACATATACAATATTTACATGTACTATATGTGTTTATATATTTCAATTTGTATGACTGTCTATAGGTTCATAGGTGATTACTAGAATAATGGGACAAGATTCTTTACAAGCTTAGCCAATAATATGCAGGATATGACAATACCATATCAAAATTCTCCTAGATATGGGATTGGGGTAGTATCAAGGTAGTGGGTCTTTGGATGTTGGTGCACTGAGTCATTTCACAGGCTGCATCTGTCTATAAGGGGCATGGGCAGTACCCAAAGAATGAATTTAAAGTTCCCCATCCATTTATTCAAATGTTTTATGAAGTGAGTGAGGCACTGTTTTACAAAGATGGGAAGTTTATTCCATTGATGAGGTAGCCTTTGGGATAAAAATCTTTCTCTCTAGCAAGTCCTGTTAGAGTCATATATAAGGTTCAGGTCCATGGAACATGCAACCCATGTATAATATTTCATAGTGGCTGGAACAGAGAATGTCTTGCATGTCAGGCATACATGCCTTCTTAATAAACAATATGAGGTGGAGTAAAGGGATAGGGCCTATAGTCAGTCTGCATAAGACATGTTTATTTTATTTATTTATTTTATTTTATTTTACATTTGTTAACCGGGGGAGTCCGGCTGAACAGAGGTCCATTTTTAGTGGAGGCCTGGGAAGAAAAGCTCCACATACAATAAAATGCAAAACATAAATTGTTGACATGACAATAGAGCTCATATACTAATTTAACTACACTATGCAATCACAATACAGCTCATATACTAGTTTAGTTATGCATACACAATTTCACACATCAAAAAGATACAAACATAAATCATTGACTTGACTTTAGAGGATATAAACTATTTTAGCTATACATTCATACTTTCACACAGTCATGATGGTTGACATTATTAGCTAGTCTGTACATTTTCTGTGGAGTCTTGGTTGAGAAACTTCACATAGTAGTAATACAGAGTGTAGTAAAAACACCAAATGGAGAAAAAAATCACACTGGAACAAAATGAGAATAGTAATACAGAGTGTGTTCTTGACATAAGAATAGCTGAAGTTTAAGTCTAGATATATGCATTCATTGTATACTTCATTCATCATTGTTGGTAATATTGGTTAGTAGGACTGCTGGAGGTAGAAAATTGCAAGAGTGAGGGAAGAGAGGAGAGGAAAGAGAGCAAGTGTTAGAGGGAGGAGTGAAAGATTTAGTTAGCTGTTCAAACAGCATTAGACTAACCTTAGGATTGGGTAGGAAGAAGAAGCTGACACTAGTACAGTGAGCCGATCAACCAGGGGAGAAACATGGGCATAGCCAGTTTCCTAGATATTGGGTTTTGAGGAGTTATTTTTTAAATTGGAGGGGGAATGTGGTTGAAGTTAATTGACTTGGGAGTGAATTACAGATATTGTCAATGGAACAGGCAAAGAGAGATTTACCAGCTGTATTTCTGTGTTTGATGACATTGACTAGATTTTGATTATTGGATATTGGTCTAAGTTTGTAAAGAATCTTGTCCCATTATTCTAGTAATCACCTATGAACCTATGTGCCTTACGGTTTGTATTTTTTTTAGTGAGAAACCTCTTGGACTGCTCCAGTTGGTGTAAGTGCCTGGTTAGGTACATACAGAAGGGAGCAGTGTACTCAGTTATGGGCCTGAGGAGTGCCTAGTGCAATGGCATTATGACTTCCTTCGATCTAGATGCCATTCCTTTATTTACAAGTTCACATTACTATCTAATTTGCAGGAATGTCTAATTTAACAAAGCGTATGTTCACACATTTTTTTAGCATTTAATCTCAGAGCATGGCACCAGTTTTTTGTCATATTTAGGTGTGCTTGCAGGATGTCAACATCATTTTGGGATTCAATGATTGCTCCTAGCTTACTGTTATCAGTGAACTTGGTGAGTCAGAGGCTCCCAGCATTGGCCTTAACTTTATAGAACTATATACCAAACAGGAGGGGTTCCAACAATGAGCCTTGTGTAGACCATTCTTGGCAAAGCACCATGGTCTATTGACCATATCCTTCCAAGCTGACAAATACTGGATCCCCTTAGAATGACACGAGAAGGGCAGCCAGTTGCTGAAATCAATAATTTTTTGCTGATATTGTGGAATCATCCTCAGAGATGTTAATATGCTGCTCAGTCTTGTTGAGGATGGAGTGAATGAGAGGGAGCTGAGAGAGTAGAAGTTGATGGGGTCGATGGTGGCTCCATGCAGTTTGGTATAAATTTCTGCATTTATGACTGTGATGTTAAGTGAAGTAATGGAGAAGGTAGGTTTAAGATGTGTAAGAAATTTTTGGAGGAATAAAAGAAGCTTGGTCTTTTTAGGATTTAGGATGAGTTCATTTTTAGAGAGCCAGTTTTCAATAGAGTTAAAGGAATTTTGGGTGAGGGTGTGAAGGTCAGAGATGGTGTCAGAGGTAGAAATTACTGTGAAGTCATCAGGATAATGATTTAGTTTCTAAGTTAGGGAACACTAAGATGGCCTCATGCCCTTTTCAGACCATAATGCTATTACATATGATATTATTTGTAAACCAAAAACTTAGTAACATCAAAAAATGAGATAAACCTTAGTAAGTGGTATCTCCGAATCAAAGGTAGTTCTATAACAATGAACTAAACATGAAAATTCTGAATACAAGCACAGCTACTTTAAGTGAATAGAGTTTTAATACACTTTTTGTCACAAGTACCTCATCATAATTATGGTAGCAAGCATCAAGTATTTAAACAAATTTCAACCAATAAAATAACCTTAGTTAATTAGTCAATCAAATGTGTTAATTACATTAAGTAAAAACTTATCCTAAAAACATGTATATAAGTACATAAAAATCTTTATTAAATCCATAAAATAAATAATAATACACCTAGAAAACTACAGTGTATTACAACCTTTAAAAATGAACTTTCAACCTTCTATCTCACTTTTAATTTGTGGTTATAGAACCATTAAGCTTAGTAACATGTAATAGGTTACCTGCATATATAATAAGATTAAAAGAATTTAAACATTGGTTTCTTGATGAAATTCAGTGATTTATAAATATAAATATTAATGGTGAGGTTTCAGATGTGATTCTGTGGGACTCTTTAGAGACCTATTTTTATGGCAAAATAGTGGATTGGTACATTTACAAAAGAAAACAATGGGATAAAGAGTTATTAGAATTAAAAGTACAAACTGATAAACTAAAAACTAATATACAAAAAGGTAATGAGTTATTTTATGAAATGAAATAACTGAATACAAAATATCTTGAAATTTTACAACATAAAAATTTAAATTATTTTAGAAAAAAACTAAAATGTAATCATATTCACTAAATCCTAAAAGTAAGCATAAACTAACTAATAGATCAAAATCAATTAAAATATAATCATATTAAAGAAGCTTCTGTACCAGATGGTGATAGACAAGCTACAGATTTGGAGGAAATTTTAAATACCTTTAAGAATTATTATGACAATCTTAATAAAACAAATAAGACTAAGGTGCAAAAAGTAGTTAGAACTTTCTTAAAAATAATATACATAAGAAACTAACTAAGGATCAAATAAATAAAATAAAAAAAAACTATTGCAATAATGGAAATGAATGAGTAAATTAAAAAATAATAATAATAAAGCTCCAGGTAATAATGGAATTATACCAGAATTATACAAATTATTATCAAATGAGACATTCGTTATTTTATTCAGATTTTTTTCTGTAGTTAAAAACTCATCTAATATGCCTCCATCCTGGAAATATACACCTTTTTCTCCTATTTTAAAACAAGTTAATTATCTATTATTCTCTTCATATAGACCCATATATTATACACTATTCAAATCTATTTATGCTAATAGAATTAACATTTTTCTCCCTTTATTAATTGATGAAAATCAAACAGGTTTTAAACTAAATTGACAATCTTATGATAATATCAAAATAATACATATACTAATTGATTATTTCAACAAAATGAAAAATGAGTTGTCAATAATTAGATTAGATATTTGATACTGGTAATTTGTTTTATTTATCTTATGCATTAGAAACATATGAATCTTTGGATAATTTCATCATACAACCCATTAATTATCTTTACTAGGATTCCTCTGCATCTATTAAACTGGGTCCATTTGTCTCTCAATCAATAAAAATCAGTGAAGGTACTTAAAAGGTTGCCCATTATCCCCTTTATTATTTGCTCTGGTGATTGAACCTCTAGCAAACTTTATATGATGAAATTTATATATAAAGAGATTTAAAATAAATAATTATTCTTCTAGAATTCAGCTTTTTGCAGATGATATTTTATTATCAGTTAGCTATATTGATACAGCTTTAACTTTTAATCAAATCACTAAAATATTTATATCATTATCAGGCTTAAGTTTTAATAATAAAAATACTAAAATTGTTGATTAATAATATACTAATATACTAAATGAACCTAAAAGAAAGGTTATGGAATTTAAATGGGATGAAAAATAAATTAAATATTTGCAGGTTATATTGTAAAATAATTATAAGGAAATAATATCACTTAATTGCAATAGCATTTTGGACATTATTAAAGTGTTAATAAATAAGTGGAATATTTGTCCCTATGGAAAATATGTTAATGTTAATCATGATGATAATACTATCAAAAATATTACATATAATTCAGTGAACTTCTCTTTTCCTTCTAAAACATGCATTAAATAGGTTAATAGTCTACTTTTAATGTTTTTTTTTTCTGGTTTCCTAATAAACCAAGATTGGCTTTGGAAGATTGCACAAGAGAGTGGATAAATGGTGGAGTAGCATTTCCTCATATAGAATTATACACATTGTCTTCTGTCATAAAAAATATAACACTGTGGTCAAATCCTAATTATTCGGCCAAATGGGGAAAAAAAACTTCATGAAAGTATTTGTTTAAATGGTAACAATAATATAACTAAGGAACATGCTCAGATGGACACAATTTTAAATGTTTTTTAAAGAAATACTTTACTAGGAATATTAATAAACAATCTGACTCATTTTATATTAAAGCTCTTTTAGTTACACACAGAAATTTTAGTTTTAAAAATTCTGACTTAAAAGCCTAAATTTTCATAATATTCCTTATAGCCTTTACAGCAGATTGCACTAACACATTAAATTCCCCCCCCAAAAGCAAGTTAAAAAAATCTAAATTTGATTATTTTTAGTTAAGAGATGATGAATGGAGGAACACTGCATATTACAGATCCCATTATGAATAAACATGATATAGATATTGGAACCTGGTTAAATGTACACATAAATACACACTTTATTAATTCTAAAATTGGGCGGCCGCGGTGGTGCAGTGGTTAGCATTGTCACCTCACAGCAAGAGGTTCTCCGGTTCGATCCTCGGCTGGGGTACCTTCTGTGCAGAGTCTGCATGTCCTCCCTGTGGTCACGTGGGTTTCCTCCGGGTGCTCCGGTTTCCTCCTACATCCCAAAGACATGCTGCAGGTGGATTGGACACTCTAAATTGGCCCTAGGTTTGAGTGCGTGTGTGTGTGTGTGTGTGTGTGTGTGTGTGTGTGTGCCTTCTGTGGAAGGTTGGGTGCCGGGCTGGCAACTCGACATTGTAAAACTTCACTGCCAATCATGAGCGGACAGGTGATCCACTGTGGCAACCCCTAACCGGGAAAAGCCAAAAGAAGAAGAAGAAGATTAATTCTAAAACTGACTCAATGCCTGATTCAGTAAGAAATTATTTTCCGGCATTTAATGATTTTTCTAAATAATCTTTACTTTGATAATAACCTAAGGAAATTATATTTATCTAAAATATATAAACTGATAAAAAACATAAAACTGCATGTAAAAGATAGCTATTGGAATTATGATTTATTATTAACAACTCTAATGTACTCAGACAATACCAATAATTTTTATAAGCTTTGTGGACAGATAAATTTTAATTAATTGAACAATAGTTTTGTTGAATGCTCCAATTCCTGGAAAAGTACCTAGATTGCAATACCCTCTTATCTGGAGTATTTTTGGTACTGATTGAGAAAATATTACAATTACTTGGAAGAAAGGTAATACTCCCTCAACTGATAAATTTATAAACATTGCTAACACGGTATGTCAAAATGAGTTAGTTACTATTAAAATGAGAACTAAAAATACTTTCTACTATAATAATTGGACAAAGTTAAGTGGTTTATTATTAAAGTATTGATTTGACATTTATAACAGTAGTAAATGTCTATTTGCTGAAATTTACTATTTTTCATTGGGATGTAACTGATTATATTTGGACTAAGTGATGTAACCACTATTGTAAATAATTCTTTAGTTGTTGTTTATAATATATGATAAAAATGTTGTTTTGCAAACAACTTAATAATAGCTCATAACTGTCAGACAAGATAACATTTACTTATTTATCTATTTATTTTTCAACATGCTAGCCCACTGAACACTGTTCCTTTATTTTCTCAGGTGACTTAAGGACACTGTCTGGTTAAAAAACTTGCAAAGAGTCACACCATTTGCAAATGGAAATTGAAGAATTTAAATCCATGGCTATAGGACAAATTACATTTACAGCTCATAGCCTTAACCCTCTGATTTAAAGTGACAAAAGTTCAGCTGCTAGGCACCCCGTCTTATGGCTTCAGACCTTCCCTTCACTGGGTAAAACCTTCTAGAAAAGACTACCAATATGAGAAGGACAGAGCAGCATGACAGCTGGTGCCACTCCCACCAGATGAGGATATCACCGGCAAGGTAGGAGTTGTAAGCGAAAATCTGCTTAGAGGAGGCACAAAAGCTTTAGGATGCCTGAAACATGATAAAAACTATCCTGTCCAGGGCCTTCTTCTTCTTCTTTAAGCTCCACTTCCCACTCGCATGAAGTGTTTAACACAACTAGGTAGGTGTACTTTGACACCATGAAGAAAATGACCCCCCCCACATATGTGCTGATGCATTCCCCCTTTAGCCCACACAGCTCCAGCAACTATAGTTCTTATAATGGCCCAGATATCACCACTGGGCATCAAGAAACTGATATGCCCTCTGAAAGCTCCCCCTCCCAGAACAGGCAATCAGGCATATGACTCATCATACTTCTTCCAGCTGGCCATATCCAATAGGAAACCATCAAACTAATCAAACTCAGATCCCATGGGTCATAGTCAAGGCTTTATCCCTTTATGCCAGCTGAACTGGCAATGGATTGGGATATGTATTGAGACTAGACCAGTGACTGGAGGGTCACCAAAGTCTAAGTCTAGTTTAACCACAGAGAAGACAGTCTCACTATTATAAATTAACCATAACAAACAGATGGAATGTGGTTATGATAAGCAGCAGGGATGTTGTGCACCTGTCCTCATGAAGGATCTCAGCACAGTGATGCCACTGACTACAAAATCTTAGCAGAAGAAGAAAATGTGCTTATTATAAAGTTAAAGGGCTCTGTGCTTGATGCTGCATGAGAGAGGCTGTCATTCTACTGCCTTTGTGTCTAGAAATGATATTGGCAATAGTCAGCCAACATGAACGCATGTAGCACTTAAAATGATTGATCTATTTTATCAACATGCACTTCCTCTCACTCCTGTTGTGCTGTTTTATTTCTTCCCTCTGTTCTTGTAGATTGTTCATACTCCTCTATCCAGCCCCAGCAGGCACTCAGGTCAACACCCAAACTTTGGTTGTCTTTCCCTGTTTGTTCTTATGTGTTGCCATTAATCTGTTTTCTGTGCAATTTGCCCATCCAGACCTTACTCATCTAAGTTCGGAAGAGGCAGTTTTTGCATAAAATGTTCAATAATTCCCATCATAACAGCTTTAAATGTACATGAGATAAATGCAAGACATATCATGATGATTGCTGTATTCATTTCAGATAGGGACAATTGTCCCACACAGATGCCAACACCAAATGCATCCAGGATCCTGCTATAAGATGAATGTAGACAGTCATTCCATATAAAAGAAAGGTTTATTAGTATGAATACTAAACAAACACTGCTAAAAATATTTTCAAAGGATAATATACAAAACAAGAATCATTGGCATATATGATAAAAAATAAGTATAATTAATCAGTTAAGCAATAGTTTATTAGAGTGAGACTCACCAGGGTATATCCCTTTTTAATCCATATGAATATAGTCACTGTAAAATATACATTGCTTCCAACATTTTTACGTATTTACTTTTTATGCTGGAGAAAATTCCACCCTTCTCATCACAAGAAACAAGTAATGAAAACAATTGCATCAAATATTATGTTAAAGAAGGTTATGCAAAATACTTCCATGACTGTTAGTTCTACACTTCCGGAAATGCTCCAAAATTCTTAATTTCAGAATAATTGCTTTATTTAGAGCTGTTACTGCTTTTCCTGCGAAATAAAGTTTGCAAAAACAAGTCACAGCATAAACAATAAAAGTAGAAAAGCAGTTAAATGGTGGTCAGTTTTATACTCTGTCTCATTTAAGGACCAATTACTGCCTGCAGTGACAGACTGATGTGGCCCAGAATGACTACATGCTAATGTAGTCTACATGCTATTGTAGCAGCCTCCCTACCACCCACATTAACCTATATGGGTTTTCACAAACCATTACCTCCCCACCAGGATAAACAAATCTAACAAGAAAGCAAGCGTATTAGACTGGATTCTCATAAACCATCATCCTCACATTTATGATTCTGGATCCCTCCCTGATGATATAAGTGACCACTTACTTACCTACATCATCAGGCATAAAACCAGTACTCCCATTCCAATATCTGTCAGAAATATCAAATCTAAAAAGAACTTTAACCCTGATCTGCTTCAAATCGAACTAAGAGCTTGCAAGTGGTCTCCCTTACGACACCTCCCTTTAGAAGAAGCCGTTAGTTACTTTAACTGTAACTTCCTTGCCATTCTTAACCACTATGCTCCAACCAGATTAATTAGAATTAAAACCAACTCTGCCCCATGGCTGTCAAAAGAAACCAAACACAAAATACATCTTAGAAATAAATTTTGGGCCAAATGGAGAAGGACTAAAAACCCTGTAGACCAACAAACCTTTAGACAGCTAAGAAATGATACCAAGAAAGCTATTCTTTCTGATAAAAGAAACTACTACCTACAGTCTCAACAAGCTAACCAAAACAACCCACAAAACGTCTGGGCTAGCATTAACCAACTACTCCATCCAGGTCAATCCACTGCACCAAACCCTCAAAATACTGAACACAAAAATCCCATGAATACAGCCAATACCTTCAATACCTTTTTTACTAATGCTATCCAAACACTTGCTAGTCAGCTATCACCTAATAACTTCACCTTACCTTCCTATAAATCAACCTCACCCCCTCCTTTTCATGTTCAACCTGTCCCAACAACATATATTCTAACCCTACTACAGAAACTAAAACCATGCTCTCCCTCAGCAGACCAACTACCTGCTGAATTTCTACAGCAATCAGCCAAAGCTATCACTTATCCCATTTCCATTCTGATCAATAGAACTATTATAGGTTCATAGGTAAGTATTAGGCTATCTGCCCAAGGGCATTTATAAGCCTAGCCAGAATGTGTTGGCTTTCACCACCCCCTTAGATTAGTTCCCTGCACCTCTGTCCAGCAGAGCCATTAGTTCCCTGCATCACAGTCCAGCATAGCCATTAGTTCCCTGTGCCACTGTCCAGCAGAGCCACTGCAGTGATCCCCGGGGTGAATTTTCTGTTTCCCATTCACCCATTAAGGTTGCTCTTGAAGAGTGTTAGTGAGGGGCTCTGCCTGATGTATATTGGAATCCTGTTCCAAAACATGGGGAGTCTCTGGGATAGGAATCTATCCCTCCAGCATGTCCTATTTATCTTTGTGGTGAGGTTTATATCTCTAGAGCATGTGGCTCTCCAGGATTTGTTTCTTTTTTTAGGTGGAGCATGTCCATCAGTTCTGGGTTGGTCATGGCCTTGTATGTCAGGCAGAGATCACCTCTGAGTAAGCGGTATGCAACCGAGTACAGCTGGAGTTTCTTGAGTCAGGCTGCATAGGGCATCTGTTTGAGGCCAGTAATACTCTTGGTGAGGTACTTTTGTGGCCTTTCCAGCTGTTGCAGATGTCTTGTAAGGTGCATCCCAAATGGGGCATTGTATTCTATGATGGGTCAAATGAGTGATGTGTAGAGAGGCACAATAACCTCTTTTGTTCTAGATGTGAACCCTTTTGTGATTAGGTGGGCCACATAAAAGGATTTTCTAACCACCTTGGCAATATGATTATCAAAGGAGAGATTACTATCTGCTTGGGTCCCCAGATCCCTTATTACATTTTCTGTATTTAGGGGACTACCACCTATGTGGTAGTTCACGGGTACTTTGTTTTTCCCAAAGGGGATGACTATGCATTTTTTGGCATTTAGCTTGAGGCCATGATTTTGACACCAGGTATCCATCTCAGTGAGACCCATCTGGAGGGTGTCTGTGTCAGCCGGAGAATCAGTTATGGCCCCTAGTTTGCAGTCATCTGCAAACTTGGTCAGCCATAGTCCTATGCTTGCCTGTACCTCTGAGAAGTCTATACCGAACAGGAGTGGTCCTAGGACTGAGCCCTGGGGGACACCACTTGTAACCGGTTTAGAGTTGGATGTAGAGCCTGCAACTCTCACCATGTGGGTTCTATCCATGAGCCAGTTTGCAACCCATCTTGTGATGTAGGGGTTTATGTTCAAGCTGGTGAGCTTGTCTATAATACTAGAATGGAGAATGGTGTCAAAAGCCTTTGCAAGGTCTAGGTAGGCTGTGTGGACCTCCTTTCCCTCATCTAATGCCTTGGTAACCATCTCAAAGAAGTCCACCAGGTTTAGGAGGCATGATCTGCCCTTAACAATGCCAAACTGGGTAGGGTCCAAGGTTTGGAGGTTCCCAATGTCTCTGTTAATGAGTTCCATGATGATGCATTCCATAGCCTTGCAGACCAGGCTTATAGGGCGATAGTTCCCAGGGTCTGTTGTGGCTCCACCTTTGTGGAGTGGGATAACTGTTGCTGGGCGCCACTCTGTGGATATGTAGCCTGTAGAGATGCTGAGTTTGAACAGTGTGTTTAGGTGAGGGGTTAGTTCATTTTGGAGCTCTTGTAAGACACAGCCTGGGACCCTTCCAGTCCCATTGAAGCTGTGTTTTTGGCTTTGGATAGGGCTGTTTTAACCTGTGTGTCGGTGATTGACGGGGCCCTACATTCTTCTGGTATGGCTATGGGCTCTTTAGGGGGTGGTGGGGGTGAAGTTTGCACTAAACCTGTCTGCCAGAATGTTTGCAATATCAGTTGGTTCAGTGTATTTTGTGCCATTCTGCACTAACTCCGAGCAGCTCTGAGAGTTTCCAGTTAGGTTCTTGACATAGCTAAAGAACGCTTTGTGGTTATCTTTGGAGTCATTGGCAATTTTTCTTTCAAAACTAGCATTGGATGATTTAATGAGGGATCGTAGTTTCTTGAAGATACTGATCAGGGACGTCTTTCCTTCTTGTGATTTTACTCTTTTCTGTACTAGTTTCCTCCTTCTGTTGTATAGCTTGCTTATGGCAGGCATCCACCAGACTAGTTTCCTTTTCTTGGAGGAGTGAGTCTTGGTTTTACTTGGGATAGCACAATCCATGCATTCCTGCAGATGCTCATAGAGTGCCTTTGTAAATGTTTCAGAAGCTTGGACAGCATATTACCGAAAGTTATATCCCTAGCTTATGGAAAATCCCCCATATTATCCCCCTCCATAAAGGTGGACACTCCACTGAACTTTCTAACTACCGTCCCATTGCCCTTCTCTCTCCTTTGGCAAAGATCATGGAGAAATGCATCCATAGGCAATTACTTGACCACTTAATCCAAAATAACTTACTTTCCAACTGTCAACATGGATACAGACCTTCACATAGCACTACCACTGCCCTTCTTTCCTTCACTGATTGTATTAATAAAAAACGCAATCTTAACAGTCTTTCTTCAGCACTATTTGTTGACCTGTCTAAAGCATTTCACATGGTAAATCACCAGATTCTCATCAAAATACTTAAATCCCTGTCATTAGATACATCTTCCATAAAGTGGTTCCAGTCCTACCTAGATAAAAGACAACAGGCTGTACTATGGCATAAGTCTCTATCTACCCTCCTGCCCATTACCTTTGGTGTCCCTCAAGGATCCATCCTAGAACCTCTACTTTTCTTCATATTTATTAATGACCTTCATCTAGCCATTCCCCAAGCCACATGTATACAATAAGCTGATGACTCCACACTATGTTCAGCCACTTCCTTTTCTGAACTTCACTCTCTTACCCAGAAAGTATTTAACACAGTTGAACAATGGTTCACACAGTGTTACCTTCTCCTAAACCCCAAAAAAACTAAACTCCTCCTCTTTACTCCTATTCACAAGTCCTCTCCTTTTGATTTCTCAGTTATATCCACCAATGAAACCATTATATCACCAGACCCAACCACCAAACTACTGGGTATCACCATTGACAACAATCTGAACTTTGATAACCATATCAATAATACTATAAAAACTGTCATCAAAAAACTTGGCTGTTTCTATAGGATTAAACCCTTCCTTTCACCTACAGCTAAAACAACTATAGCTCACACTTATCTAATCTCTTCAGTCCTTTATGCCTTGCCCATTTCTACTAAGCTATCTAAAAATAACCTCAGCAAATTGGAAATGTCCTACAATAACATTGCCAGATTTGCTACAGGCAACCCATTCAGAACCCACCATTGCATTAATATAAAGCAGCTTGGATGGCTTGAACTACAAAACCTGATTAAATTCCACCAACTATCCATAGCCCATAACACTCTTTATAAACCTTTCAATACTCCTATTGTAGCCACCCTCATCACCCCCTATAAAAATCTGAAGTCCTTACGGTCATCTCACAAACTTCTTGTAGATACCTCTAAACCTAGCAGCAAGGCTGGCGATTCTCTCTTCTCTAATGCTGTTGGAAAAGCCTGGAATCTTCTCCCCAGTGAACTTTCCTCACTTCCCTCATTATCGCTTTTCAAACACAAATTGAAACTGTTCCTCAGAACACACTGATTATGCCACTGTACTAAATCTGACTAGTCATCTGTCTCTTCAAACTTGGCTCTGCCTACCCAATATTACTCATGAACTGTTATACCTTCCTTATTGACCATAATTACTATCTTCCTCTAGAATTAAAATATTTCCAACCTCTATTGATACTTATTATTGAGGAAATTCTTTATGAAATACAATTATCCTGTCTTCCTTTTTATTTTTTCTCTTATATTATATATTGTACCCATATGCTGTATTATACCTGCATTCTGTACTGCTAAGTTGTTGTCCTCACTGAATATTCTGTGTTAACCTGTAATATGCATTGTAAATATGACTCTTGTTTACTGTTTTTTATTTGTTATGTGTTGTTTTCATGGTTTTGTCTTGGAACTTATCTCCCCGGGCCACTACTGAAAATGGACATATATCCAGTTAGACTAGCCCGGTCAACAAATATAAAATAAAATAAATAAAATAAATAATGCTCCTTTATAAATAGAACTCCTTGTAATTGGCATATTTTGGAAAATGCTACATACCAAGCAATCTTTTAAGCTGATCCTAATCTGAAAAAGAAATAGCAGAATTAGCAGACAGTACCCTCTGCAGCACAAACACAAGCAGCAGTAGCTTCCATTTCCATTTAATAATCTGCACAATCTCATTTATGAGATAATTATGCTGTGCAGCAAACTATACATACATATTCTTTTCCTAAAAGTGGAACTCTGATTCACAGTTTGCTTAGTTTTTAACCATCCCTGTATAAATATCATTGTACTGTAATTCTACCTCCTGTAATCTCTACATAAAATCCTTTCTGTAACATTTCCCTTTCAACAATCTTAGTAATAATGATTTCACCTACTTTTGAGAAGGTGTGCCGTCTACTGCACAACCTAGCTGCTCTTACAAATTCACCTTTAGGGAGAGAAGAAATTCATTTTTAGGATGGTCATGTGTTGTACACTAGTGTTAACGCTAGACTGTTTCCCGTATATAGAAGTGCAAATTTGCCCTTCCATGTCTATATTAGGAAAAATATCCAATTAAGCAATCTGCTCAAGGGATTAAAAAAATGCCCATAAATTTAATGCAAAATTTATTAGAATTAAAATGTTGGATAAATTCTTCAGAAAACACTGAAAAACAAAAAGTAAATAGTCTATATATTGGGTGAAAAGAACAATATTACCCACATATTTACAGAAATACATATAATCCTCAAGTTTATTCTTGAAAAATACTTGCATAAATGAGTGCAAGATTTGGTACCCAAAATCTAGCACTTCACTTCAGACAAAATATTATTTTTTCTTTGATCCACTTACCTGGGATTGAGCAATGCAAGTCCTGTTGCCCCACAGCAGTTGGCACTCTGGTTTGGTTCCTGGATAGGATGCCTTCTGTGTGGAGTGTGTACAACCTTACTTTGTTCATGAAGAATTTTTGCTAGATCTCTGGTTTCCTCAGACACCCTAAAGAAATAAAGGTAGGTGAAAAGGGGATTCTGTAAAATGCCTCCTAGGTGCATCTACAGTGTATATGTGAGTAAGCATCTGTTATGTGATGGACTCCCATACAAGGCTGTTTGCTACCTCACACCAACCGATTGTCAGGATAGACACTGACTCCTCATAAATGCTCATTTTCTCACTGACTACTAAAAGTTTAGCATCACACAGCAATGGTCTTCCTAACCTGAGACAGTTGTATTACTGAGTCATTAGCATGAAGGACAATGGGTCCAAAGGATGGCTCACATCTGCACTTAAGGCCTTTGATAAACTACTGTATAAGAGGTTGATGAGGTAAATAAAATGAAAGAAATGGTTGCAATTTCAAATTTCAAGACCTGTAGTAATTAGCCCCAAGATGTAAAGAATGGATGGCTGAAAATTCAGACTTACATATACTTAGTCTGAGATTTCCATTTCTTGGAACAATTGTTTTTCACTAAGCTATAACAATCTTGCAGTTGGTATAATACATTTTGGGGTATTGGAGGCTTGCCCCCCTGCAAAAATCAAGAAGAAAGGAAAAGAGTGATTTTTAATATTTGCTCTTCTTCTTCTGTACTTTCTTTTTCTTTAATTTTTCAGTATCTTGGGACTAGGCAGTGCAAGTCTAGAGATTTCAGTAGGAACACAAAGGGAAGAGGTATGAGAATAGTGAAGTGGCTGTGAAACTGACTGAATCCAAAGGCAGTACGTATGCTGGAATAGAAACAGAAAAGGTAGTAAACCAGGCTTAGTGATATGGCAGCTGGCTCAGTTTAGTATATTTATGTTAGATATCATGCTGAGATTAGACAACAAAAGCAGTCTGCACAAGACTCATTTGTGAGATAAACCTACTTAGTTTGTTAGACTGATACAATGAGGAAACGTTAAGCATTAGGCTCCACTTAGACTCAGGTTTTCTGACAGGACAGTCAGTTGGAATTTAGTAGTAAACAAATAAATATGTAAGCAAGTAACCAACTAATTAACTAAAATGTCATGTACTTTCATCGAAAAAATCTAGAAAATAACTAAGCCAGCCTTATCAAAACGTGGTACTCACATTAGATATTCTGTGCTATGTAGAGAGAAAAAAAAACAGTACTCTAGTATAAGATCAAGTCACTCAGAAAATTATCTAAGTAAATGTGAGAATTGGGGATTTATAATCTAAATGGTTTGTTTGTTCTCTCTTGGTCTGAATACTGCATTTGAGTAAAAATTTACCTTTAACTGTAATATGTAATGACAGTTCTCCTAGGACATCTAGTGGCATTATAATATAATGCAGTTGTTTTCTATGTGTACACATGAATGCACATCACAGTATTCACAAACTTTGCACAACATTGAAAATATTAATATTTAAAAATGTTCTGTATGTAAAAGTCTTTCATTTTTTTCTTTCTCAAAGAAATTGTAATGTTGATGTCATATAACATGTTAATATGTAAGTATGAAGACTGAAGTGATTTTCTGTTCTCTTTGGAAAACCTCGTGAAAACATTTTTGTTTTTGTCATGTTAATAAATGTGTCTGCCTTCACAGTCTATGAGCACTGTTTGATTTTGTACTTAAACAGAACAAAAAACTCCAGTAAAACATACGTGATTAGTGAGGACACTACAGGCAAAGGACAAAATGGACCTGAGATAATAGGCACAGTTAGGAAAAATCCTACATAACAGAACACCTGGAAAAGGGAGAATATAAAGTTCATCGTACCAGTGCAGATAGCACTAATAAGGCCACATCTAGAGTCTTGCCTCCAGCTCTGAAGACCATACTAAGAAAACAAGTTTAGAATAGTACAAAGTCTGCAAAGGCAAGCTCAGGAATTCAGAAAGAACACTGGAGTTCACATTAAGGGCTGCAGTAAAATGGCCCTGTTTCCATGATACATTAATTTTTGACTTAGAGAAACATTAGCTGCAATGAGGAAAGGACTTGTTATTGCCTAATTTGCATGTTTCTGAACTGTGGTTATATACTGTGAGTGCAGATCAGCATCTTCCTGTGGTAGTTAACATTGGCAGCTAGTGCATAGTGTTAGCACAGACATCCTCCATTATCTCTGTCTCTCTCACACTTGAAGACACACACACACACATACACACACACACACACACACACACACACACACACACACACACACGACGCACACACACACACCACATACCCCCATACCTGGTCATGTGTTTCAGAACTTACCCCATGTGCCCTTGTTTCCTGTCCTTGTAACTCACAGATGATTATAGCTAGTAATTAATAGCCAACATTATAACTCTGTATCTTTCAGTAACCACATTAGTGCAAAAGCTGTCCCTGGCTGTGTATTTGTCCCATCATTAATTTTTAGCTTTGTTTAGATTTCTTGCTCTCAGAGGTTGAGAGGTATGTCTATATGCACCCTGCCGCCATCCCAAAAAAATGTTGTTGCAGGCATTGAATAAGGCCCAAGACTTTGATCATATATAAAAAAAAACATACTGCACTGAGTTAGCAGTTAACCCAACACTTTAATGCTGAAGTTTCATGTAGAAAGAGTGCAGGATTCAATGCTTTTTTCCTCTTTGTAATTATTATTTTTTTATGTATAATAAGTTTTATTTTTATGAATGACCTGGTGTCTAGTAGTGATAAACAAGGCTAATGCCCTCTGTAAGTAGTGGGAGGGTGCAGGGGTTTAATCTTTTTAGTGCTAAGGCACATTATTTAGAGTATCTTTGCTGTGTAGTGTTCCCTCATCCACATCTTTTCTAAGTCTCATTAAGGCATGAGACTTCTTCCTAATGTCTAGTGTTACCCACACTGATATCTTGCTATAAGTGCCCTTACAACACAAATTCAAAGAGTTATCCCTGGTGTGTAATAGCTCCTGCCTTTAATGGTTGCACTCAAGCCACATCATCTCTAAATGGTATTCAGGTATAATATCCACTGTTATCTCTTGTGCTAGTACTCCACTGACCCCGTGTGCTATTAAGGCACAATGTTTAAAGTGTTACCCTGATGGCTAGTTGCTCCCCAGACCAAATGTTGCAGATGTCTTGTTAGTGTAGAGGTGTATGGACATCTAAGAGCGTGTTCAACATACATACACACAAACACGCACACACACACACACACACACACACACACACACACACACACACACACACACACACACACACACACACACACACACACACACACACACACACACACACACACACACACACACACGCATGCACACCTACCTTGCCCCCACTTTGTAGAAAAAACGGAACCACGGCTAAAGTTAAAAGCAGCTTTAATAATAAAATGTTAAACTCACTGTTCTGCAAAATCCAAAAGTTAAGTGGAAGAAGTTAAAAATAAGTCTTCAGCAGTGTCCAAAAGTTGTGTTACTAGTAAAAACCTTCGCCTTAAGGCTTCTTTTGGCTAGTGATTTTCTGTGTTAGACCTGCACTTACATGGTTATCAAAGCAAAAGTAATAAGTGAACAAACAAATGAAGACATGATTAAAGAAGTAATGGGAAGTAATGGCACCTCGGAGAGTACAGCACACATGTAGTTGTTGTTTTTGGTAATTATGAACACACATCATGAAATATTTGTTACAGGTACCATGTTATCTGTGTACTTGGTCGGTACTCTTACAGGACTTAAAACACAGCAGGGGATATTCAGGAAGGGCAATACCACAAGATGTAAAGTTACAGTTTGCACTAAGTGTTGTCATGGAGGGCATGTGTAATTCAAAAATGCTTTCAGCCCAGTCATGGTACTATGACAATTGGTGTGGTAATCAGTATGTGGTAATGACCATATAATGAAATTCAAAAGAGATGCAGTATGGAAATGCTTACAATCATAAACTGATTTTTCTGCATATATATATATATATATATATATATATATATATATATATATATATATATATATATATATATATATATATATATATCATATGCAGCATGGACTTTTGCAAGATACTTTGCAAGTATATATTAGGTTGCTGAGTTCATAGGCATTGTGAAGGTTGCCAGCCTAGCTAGACAGATTTTTGTAAATAACTTTATGCCATTGTAAATATTAATGTAATCCACAGGCTTGCTCTACAAATGCAAATAGAACTATATGTTGGGATTAAACTATATGCTGTACTGAGCTTCAAAAATGTAACCACAGTGGACTCTCCTGGAAGAAAGCATATATGTCAAGCATTGCATGACTGTTTGATCTCAAGCTTGGAGCCAGGAAATTCTTCTATTGTCTTGATTTAAGAGATAATTACTAGGGTTTTACGTGCATAATGTATTTTATTGTTGTGGCTTCCTGGCCAGGTGCAGCTTACTAAGAAAAGTACATTTTGAGTTTCTGTTAGCCTGGGAACTAAAGGACTGTTAAGAATAATGTAATCTGAAATGACTCAGCAGTACTGTGTTATCAATTCAAGGACAGAGAGAAAGGAGAGCATTTTGGATTTTGTCTGAAGAACATCCAATCACCAGCACTTGCTTGCTCTGTATGTAAGATATTTATTTAGAACAGTGATTTATCTCAGAGATAGATAGAAATAGCCAGATTAGTCTAACTGTTTTCTATATTTATGTCAGACTACTCTACAGTATTATTTTAAAGCATTTTCCTGTAATTTCTGAATTCTGTATTAGCACAGTGCTGAATTGATGAGAATTTTCTTGTGTTGTTATTATTTATTATTGAATATTTTAAACATTTCAACTGTGGCTGTTTTATGTAGAGATAACTTAAGCACTTAGAATACATTGCATGTATTTAGTGATACTGTCCAAGCCACTCCAATACTCTTGCTGTTCAGCACACTTACTCTTTGGATAATGGTAATATTACACAGTGAAATTGGTCACCCTTTGGGAAGGGACTCATTAGTAGCTGATATTAGTGGTTGGTGGCAATAATTTCTACATTATAGTCTGGAGAGAAGATGGCATAGCTGGAGAACCTGTGCCAGCCTTCCACAGGAGTGTCTGTGTGTTGTTTATAACTTATATCTCAAAGTGTGTGTGTGTCAGCTACTTGGGCAGAGACACAAAGCACTGGTTAGACAAAGAGGGTGCTGGAGGTTTTAGCTTGAACACTAAGCTGAAATCTGTACCCTATAGCTGTGCCAGTGGGGAGTCTTATTGGGGATCTGGAGAGAAAGGGAGAAACCAGCCCCAGACTGACTGTGATCTCTGTGTGCTCTTAAGGGAAATTGTACTTTACTGTGTGCATACTTGTTAGCCTTCCCAATGTGCATGCCCCTCAATGGAGCTAGTGGTGAGGATTGAGGCTCCTTGATTACTGAGCCAGTGCATGGGCATCACAGGTATACACTAGACATGTGGTCCAAAAGACCACTGAGAAGCATAGCCAGCTAAGCCAGAGTACTGTTGAGTGACTATTGCTCCATGATCAAGAAGCACCATGCTGTATACCTCACAGAGGAGGTCTGATTTCCTGTGTATTCATTCAGGATAGGTTTGAATTCAGCTATTGTGTGACATTTCTAGATATGTTCAGGAAGTTTACTTAGTAAGGACATTATTTCTTGGGATTGAAAGCCATCGAGCCAGCCATGTCCGATTTCTGTGCCTATAAAAGTTGCCAATCTTTGGGCTGGGTGTTAATGGTGGTGTGTTTTGCAAAGCTGTATAAGGTCAAGCATGGTGGAATGAGTGATGTACCTTACAAAGGGACAGCACTTGGCCTGCTGAAGAATGGCATACAGAGCGATAACTGCACATATCACAAATGGCATTTGACCCCTCAATATAAATATCACCATGGACAGTAGACCACAGTAAGGATTATGGTAGGGTGTATAGCTCCATCAACTCTGTGGCCTCAGTGTACATATCATAACTTTGGCTTTCACACAAATAGTACATGTCAGACCTTTCATACCACAGTACATCTCAGGTAATGATAGCATCTTCCAGAAGATGATGTGTAAGAAAGGTGTTTCCATGTACATGCAATGAAGGCACCAGTGAACAAAAAGGCATTGTCTGAAGGTGTAATGTGTGTCTTACAGGTAACACAATGGTTATAAAAATAAACATTGATAATTTTAGGCATGTTAAAAGAGTTTATTTTTCAGATATTTTTTATAAGCACTGCACTTCAATCTTCATAATATCTTGATGCTCTGGCAGGATGCCCTTGCCCACTGTCAGTGATAAGCTGCCACCATACTATATGAGTGTGGAATCTAACCGAGCATGTGTTTTTTTTTTTTTTTTTTTGTGAGGTCCAAGCATCATCACTCCTCAAGGCTTTCATCAATGCAGGACCCCTCGCAGGGTACTCTTCGCATGGCAGAGAAGTGCAGCCTCCTAAGTACCAATCTATGTTGAAACTTTATAAGTGGACTTCGGTGTTGAATGCACAGTAATGTTGTAGGTTCTGTCCTCCATTCCATTGTGTGGGCCTTGAGGCTGGAGACACCAATTGGTTCTTCACCTCTTGATCAGTCATAGGTTACTCCTATTTTTCATTCAGATATTCTTATTATGAACAACTAACTGTTCCACATAAGGCTAATAAACAACAGGCTATGAGAAGCAATGTCTTGTATTACTGATGACATAACATATGGACTTTATCCCATAAGGCTCGCACTGCCTCCCCATGGCTTTGTGCAGCCAGCTGATAGTTTGCCCAGTGTAACAGTGCCTTAAACTTGTTTTAATCAGACTCTAACAGAAGCAGGGTGTGTGCCCTGCACTGTTTCAGTGGTGTGAACTATACAACAGTACAAGCTTGCACCTCACAAGTGTTGCTAAACTGCAGTAGTAAACCTTTTTTTAAAACATCTTATTACCTGTATGACAATGCTTATTAGCTGTTATTCTCATATGTCCATGATCCATGATACTGTGAAAGATTTTAACCAACACTGGCACTGGTGCTGTTTCCAGTGCCAGTCAGTTGAATTGAGGCCACTGTGAAGGCAGCATGCAGTAATACGTCAAAATATTCTTCATCAGACATTTTTAGTTGTTTGCTCCCTCCCTGAACTATAGATTTGCTGTGCAATCTGAGTTGGGAACATCTTGTTTCCCTTGTGTTTGTATATGCAGGATGAACAATAAAATCTGTAAGTGCAAAATGATGTCCTCAGGTAGTAAATTTTGGAGACCTGCTGCTGAGCTAGCTTCCTCCTAAGTACCTCCCTAACACAATCATAAGGAATGTGGCATCAGTTATTTAATAAAATAATCATAGCACTCTGTGAGTGTGCCATGACACAAGTCAGATTATGACCTTTAAAAAGGTAGATGAACAAAAGCAATAAAGCTGTTACTTGAGTCACACTGCCCAATGCACAATTTGTTATAGGCAACTGGTCTACACCAAATGCAAAGTTTTGTTACTTGTGAAACTATCAATAAAGGGTGACTTGTATGGATGTTGTTAGGAACATGCTATACTGTCACTTTAGTGAAACTACCTCCTGCATGCCATAGTATGAGTGTATGCATGTACATAAGTATACATCCACCAAGACACATATAGGTTTGGGTACATCTGTATACATAAACACAGACAGACACAAATACAGAGACAGATGTACATAGAGTCACATGTGGGTGGTACAGTAGTGCATTGGTGCAATGGTTAGCATTGTCACCTCATAGCAAGAGCTTCTGTAGTTTGATTCTGTGCTAGGGAGCCATTTGTGCAAAGTCTGTATCTCCTCTCTGCATTCCAGTAGGTATAGTCTTGGTAGTCCGGTTTCTTTCCGCATTTACAAAGAGATGCTTCTGTACCATTTCCCCATGGGCCCTCAGCAGATACTAGGCACTATCCTAGTTATATTTCCCTGGTCAACTAAAATTAAATTATTAAACAAGTAACACACATATGTATCTATTTATATATTATATATATATATATATATATATATATAGATATAGATATATATATATATATATATATATATATATATATGGGTACCCATTACTTCACCGACAGGTCAAAAAGAGCGACACTCACATGTTCAACTCCACATCATCGACACTTCATAACATCGACGTTTCAGGTAAGCGATCTTCCCCCTCACAGGACCCATGGTAGCACTCGTTTCACTATTAAGAAGGTAAGGACAACGCTATCAGGGTAAATTTTGAATAATGACGTAAATCGTACATGTTATAACAGAGAAACGAGTGCTACCATGGGTCCTGTGAGGGGGAAGATCGCTTACCTGAAATGTCAATGTTATGAAGTGTCGATGATGTGGAGTCGAACATGTGAGTGTCGCTCTTTTGACCTGTCGGTGAAGTAATAGGTACCCATATATATATATATATATATATATATATATATATAGATATATATGGGAGCACTTCACATAATCAAATTACTGAAATCTCGAATTTCATATGGTCGAAACCATATGATCGAGATTTCAGTAAATCGAATATGTAAAGTGTTAAAAAATAAGAAGTTACTTATATTAAAATGTTACGTGCACACAGACGCAAGGATTCCTGTACGGTCTGTGTGCACGTAATGTTTTTATCTTTTCTGCGGTGTTGACAGGAAGTGGGAAATCTATGTATATGTATATATATATATATATATATATATATATATATATATATATGTATATATATATATATATATATATATATATGTGTGTGTGTGTGTGTGTGTGTGTAAAAAAACTATATAAAAAAAATATATATATATATATGTGTGTGTGTGTGTGTGTGTGTGTGTGTGTGTGTGTGTGTGTGTGTGTGTGTGTGTGTGTGTGTGTGTGTGTGTGTGTGTGTGTGTGTGCGTGTGTGTATATACAGACATATCTGTGGATATGTCCAAACCGACAGATATACAGCTAATGTATTTTAAACAACCAAACCAATTTATATGATAAACACATAATGACACATGCAACTATTTATTTAAATTAGGTATTTCCAGCTTGATAAATACGGGTAAGTGGTCTAGTCAAGACAGCCATCTGAATGACACCAAAGGCCTGGCAGAAAAATTATGAGTAACCCAATACTAACAGTGAAGTACACCTATTAAGGAAGCATGATGCTCTTCATACATAGTTTTAACAAAATACACACATTGTCACATATGCAGCATATACAATTTTGACAGACATGCAAGAATGCCTTGAATTGTGAGCCTGTCATTAAGACATAGCAAGCCTGTGTTTTCACGACCACATGAATAGAAAGTGAGATTATTTATTGCATGCATACTTATGCACATGCATGGGAAAATATGGGGAAATATAGAGACTACATATGCCTCTGCTTTCAAATATTCAGGAAAAGAGTGAGAGTTGAAAACATTTCACCTCAATACAGGGAAGAATAACAAAATATTGATTCACTAGGATGGAATCAGTATTATACAAACAGTTACTGTGTGATTGCTGAAGGGCATCAAATAATGGGAAAATACTTTTAGTACAGTAATGAGATTCAGTTTCAAACTTGTCTGACATTTCATTGAAACGTTATGAGAATTTATCCCTCTAGAATATTAGGACATTTGCAACTCAATGGGTCTGTGTGCAAGATGCAATTCTCCAAAGCTATGCTGTCTTGTGAAATGAGGGAATCTGTGTGATTATAAAGGTATGTCTGCATGAGTAATGTATTACTAAGCAACACTAGTGGAGACCATATGAATAGTAACTACCAGTAAAGGGGAAAAACATGTGGCAGCAAGCAGGAAACAAAAACAAATAAGGGGAAATACAACTGCATATGGTAGGATAAGCATTCTACAAAGTTTTACAAACAAAGCAGAGACTAAACAAGATGTAATTTCACATTTGCAAAGGCTGCAAATGTGAGTCTGACTAGACAGCATCTATGGCTGAGGCTAAACCAGTCAGTCAACTAATCTAATAGCCTATGGGTGGGGGAAAGAAAATGCAACAGGACAATCGTGTAAACTCTTAGTATTTCCTGGAATAACCACCCCCCCACTGACGTTTGTGAAATCTGACCTGCAGTATGCTAAGAAGCTTCTCTGAAAACCATGCCTTTTTCTGAGAATATGACATACACTGTCCTAAAATGTAAACAAAGTCTTGTAGCAAGAAACTGATTTTAGAAACCAGAACTAGTGCCCCTTTAAGTAAAAGCATGTGATTAGTGCATCTGTAGTTGTAGACCATGAAGCATTGGTCTTAAAGTGAAAGATTCATTAAGACCAGGTACACTCTATGCATTGAAGCACAGATGCATTTAATTTTTTATAACTTAGTTAAGTGTTTTAGACTTCCTCCATGTATTGGTTTAGATACAGTGCATAAAATTAAAAATGCTTTCTGCATTATATTTTGTTTGGTAAATGGGATTCATTGTTCAGCAACCACTTTTTACTTACCGTGGTCTTTTGTTTGTTTGCTGACACACATGCCAAGTACAGCAGCAGTACCCTCCATGAGCAGTGAACCACCAAGAGTGCTTCCATCCATGTATAAGCTCATGGATATACAATCTAATCTTCTGTTTAATGAACTGGATACAGAATTTCATACAATGGACACTCTTAACAACAAGTATGGATTCTTTCCTTAACTACAAAGAGAAGCTCATAAATTTTGAAAACAAAGTTAACCTGTTCAAGAGGCTGTAAAGGCAGTGTCTAAGTTGTAATGTTTATTTACAGAAAATAATCCTTCCTAGAGGCTTGCAAATCTTAAAAGCTCTAACTTGTACAAATACCCGGGCCTACTCAGACGCTGTTAACTAATTAACCTGAGATGTTCCTTTAACTATATGGAACTTCTGAATGCTTTTTTGAACCAGTTGAAACAGATTTGCGTGAAGAAGTTAAAAAACTTTATACAGAATTAATTGGTGACATTGAACAGAACACTCACTCATATCTGCTATATGAGATCATGGATAGGATTTTTGCCTTTGAACGTAGTTTGATAGAGATGTAAAAACATAAACTGATTCGTAATATGAATGACTTCAAGAGAGGGCAGGTATTTTTATGGAATAGAATGAAACAGCATTTGGCTGAACCTCTGACTGACATACCTCCTGAGAAACTGATTACATTCTCACAAGCTGGCCAAGCGTCTACTCAACAAGCAGCTAATGTACTTCTGGTCTCCTTGAACCACTCTACGGCTCGGCCTGATTCAAATCAAGATCCTCCATCTAGCAGATTTTCCCACACTAAACAAATGACCATTTGTCATGATATCCAAGCCTCAGCAGGGCAACAGCTATAGGAACAACACAAATGGGAAGAAAGTAAATCCACAGTCTATGACATGTAGCCAAACACAGCATTAAACAACAATGAACAGTTTTTCAGCTTATCTGACTGAGCTATCTCCTATAGAATATTCTGTTTTGAGCCAAGGTCATACCTTTATTCCTCAGACCAGAGTGGATATAGTCCAAGTTCTTGCTGAATTCAAATACTTCACCTGCACTTTGAATTTGAAACTTCTATTTGGGTCTAACAATGTGTATGAGCATGCACCACAGTCAAGAAGCAGCACATTCATTTTCCCCAAACAATGCTATTATTCAAACTTTTGAAGGGTGATGGAAAAAGAAATTTATGTATTATATAAGCATAAAACTAAACAATCTTTCCACAACCTGTTGTCTGAACAAATAGAAGCTATTAAATTGCTGCAGAATAATGAATCCATTGTAATAAAAGGAGCAAAGGTGCAGGCATCATGGTCCTTAATATCACATACTACATGGATACTATATTACAGATGCTCATCACAGATGAATATAGGAAGATTTCTAGAAATGAATATCAGCACATCATCCAAGTTGTTAATGATGCTATTCAGCTTTTATACATGAACAACCGCAATGATGGCAAGCTCTACAATATTTTTTGGTCACCTCTCCTAGAACACTATTTATTAATGAAATTCCCAAGATTCATAAATCATTGGTAGCACTTCCCATTAAACCCATAGTTTCTGCTCATGGATGGATTACAGAGGCGATAGCTAAGTTTTTGGACAGCCAACTTAAAACAGATCTGTATAAGGTGAATACTATTATAAAAGATACAAATGACTTTCTCCTTCAACTATTCCAATGGTCTGTGAACAAGGCACTATATGAACACTTACTAGTAACACGATGTGGATTAATTATTCACTAAAATACCACATGACTTTGGGGTACATTCCATTTCCCAATATTTGCATGAGTACACAAACTATGCACAAACCCATATAGAATTGTTATGTGAACTTTTTAATCTGGTACTTAAGAACAACGTATTTCTTTTAGACAAACAACTTTACATGCAAGAAAAAGGTGTAGCCATGGGTACTCCCATGGCCAATACCTATGCCAACGTAGCACTGCTGGTATGGGAAACTGAATACATCTTGAATAATAACCCATTTAAGGAGCATGCAGTCTTTTTCAAATGGTTTGTGGATGATCTTAGTATCTAGCATGGAGATGCAATGCCTTTAGATGACTTTCATAGTCATATTTCAGCAACTACTCAATTTCTCAGCTTCAGTATGGAAATTTCTAGTCAAGAAAAGCAATTTCTAGCATTTCTGAGCTGTTTGCTCCATACTAAAACAGTTTTTTGCTGTTTTTGCTGTTAGCACTTGATTAAGTTGTTTAAGTCGTTTTTTGTGCTGTTTAACTGTTGTAGGCTACACAGTAAAGTGTGCTAGCCTGATATAAGCATTTAAAGTGTTTTTTGTTCAAATTCATTGTATCCCTGTCTAAAAAGAAAAAAAAAAAAAAAAAAAAAAAAAATATTTTTGTTTCCCGCCTTTTCTAAGCTAGTCTAGTCCAGTTTTCAGGCTCTACTGAATTCAAGACTGTGGTATAAGTTCCTGTGTTGCCCATATCCTTACTTGGATAGTAGGAAGTTTCTCTGTTCACCAGTGAGAGTGGGGAGCTTTGAGCAGCCTATCTGTGTCCCTGGAGGAGTGGTCACATTCCAGCAACTTGTAGTTTATTGGCCATTTTGGGCTAATCCCTAGCTCTTTCATCTCCCTGCCTTAAAACCTGCATTTGCTCGGTTTTGCACACCGTACAGCACCGGTTAGCTAGGGTTAAACTGTTCCAGGCTCTGTGAAGTCTGCTCTTCAATTTTTCCATTAGAACTAGTCAAACTCTCAAATTAAGCACTCTAACTTTCCTTTTACAGCCCAGCACTTGCTCCAAGCTCTCAGTAAGCACAAATAAATGCTAACACACCTACCCGTTTACTATACAATAGTACAAGCTCCCTAGTTCGTCCCTACCGGACAATCAGTAAAGTAGTTCAGCTACCCATACAGGCATGTCCAAAGGGCAGTTTCAGGTATACTCTCCAGGCCAGCTGGTGAATATGGGAATCTTGAGGCAATGTTACAATTGCCTCATGTACACGGACAATCCTCTTCTCCTTCCAACAAACACAAATGTATGTGAGAGATGCAACTATACAGCCAAACTGGAGGCCAAGCTCTCTCAACCCATGGCTGGAACAGCCAGCCAGGAGGAGAAGGGAAACACTTGCACCACACCTCCAGTCTCACATAAAACAGTCATACATGCACCAGCAAACAACACACATAAATACACAAAAATATACCCGGAGGCTCTGAATAAAAATCTGCCTAAGCAGCGGAGACCTCCAAAGCAGACATCCAAGCAACCTCCACCCTCAAACAACAACCACATACCACATACTTCACAAAGTCAGTGTGCCATGCAACCACAGTGCTTAAGGCACAACAACACGCCCAATACACTGGTAATAGGTGACTCCATTGTCAGCCACTCACTAAGCTGCCTGTCGGGTGCCAGGATCCACCACATAACACAAACACTCAGGTTACTCCAAAACAAGTACAAATATGACTCTGCCATTGTACATGTTGGTGTGAATGACCTGAGATGTACCTCCCTGGACTATTTGAAAAGAGACATAGAGGAGCTCTCCTATCATGTAGCCCAGGCCGGTATGACCCTGAGTTACATCTTGCCGTCAACAAAAGTGATGCCACAGTATGAAGAAAAAATGATCAGTTTTAACATTTGGCTAAGCTATTGGTGTTGTTCAAAGGGGATCCAGTGTCTGTCAGCCTGGGACTACATGCTCGACAAGCCACGCTGCTTCACTAGAGATGGCTTGCATCTCTCGCCCCTAGGCTTTTGAATACTGGCCAAGGCTCTCGCCACCCCCATAGTGCCTTTTTTAGGCAAGGCTCAAAAGACAAACCCACCTCCATAAACAACACAAGAAACCAGAAACTGAGGGTAATGCTACTTAATGCATGCACTCGAGGCAATCCTTAGCATAGAGCAAATCAATATCTGTGCAGTAACAGAAACCTGGTTCAAAGCTCCAGAGAACACCCCTGCACTACCAGGCTACAACTCATACTGTACCTTTTGCCCCAGAACCCGGACCGAAATGCAAAGGAGGGGGTGTGTCCATTTTCATAAACGATGCCCACACCTCCAGGTTAGTAGCACAGCATGAGGCCTCGGAGACAATCCATGTGCAACTATCAGAGGGCAAAGCTGCTTTTCAGATCATAGCCTGCTACAGATCACCTACCTTGTCTCAGGACCCCCACTCAGCATTCCTGAGAACATTGGAAAATACAAAGGTCCTACCTAACACCATGATATTGGGAGATTTCAACTACCCAAACATTGACTGGGATAACTACTCGAGTACAAATTCCTTTGCCCAATACTTCCTAGAGTTTATAAACTCAAATGCCCTGGAACAGCTGGTCACCACGCCCACAAGAGGTGACAACATACTGGACCTGATCATCACCAACATGGGGGATCAGTGTTCCACACCAGAGGTAAACCCCTTACTGGTAAGATCAGATCATAAACTAATCACACTAGACATCCACATCCCGACCCCACCCCAAATCAAGGAAACCACTGTGAAAAACTTTTCAAAAGCCAACTTCACACTTCTCAAGACCGAGGTGGAAAGTTTCATAGCCCCCTTGCTAAAGGATAATGCTGCCCAAACCGCAGAATCCTTTACAAGTGCATTCTATGAGCATCTACAGGGATGCATGGATAGAGCCATCCCAAGTAAAACCAAGACTCACTCCTCCAAAAAAAAGGAAAACAGTCTGGTGGTCCCCGGCCATAAATAAGCTTTACAACAGAAGGAGGAAACTACTACACGATAGAGAAAAATTCCAAAAAGGAAAGGCATCACTGATCAATATTAGCAAGAAACTACTATCCCTCATAAAATCATCCAAGGCCAGTTCAAAAGAAAAATTGCCAAGGACTCTAAAGATAACCACAAAGCCTTCTTTAGCTATGTCAAAAATCTAGGTGGCAACTCTCAGTTATGCTCTGAGCTAGTGCAAAATGGAAAAAAATACACTGAACCAACTGACATTGCCAACATCCTGGCTGACAAGTTCAGTGCAAGCTTTACCCCTCCTTACCCCCAAAAGGGCCCGTGTCCATCCCAGAAGAATGCAGAGCCCCAGACATCATGGACTTGCAGGTAAAAACAGCCCTCTCCAAAGCTAAGAACACAGCATCAGTGGGACCGGATGGTGCCCCAGGCTGCGTCTTACATGAGCTCCAAAAGGAACTAAACCCTCACCTAAATTCACTGTTCAGACTCAGCCTTACCACAGGCTATGTACCCAAAGAATGGCGTACAGCAACAGTCATCCCACTCCACAAAGGTGGTGCCACAACAGAACCTGGGAACTATCATCCTATAAGCCTGACTAGCCTGGTCTGCAAAGCTTTGGAGTGGATCATCATGGAACTCATAAACAGTGACATTGGCAACCTCCAGACACTGGACCCTACCCAATTCAGCTTTGTTAAAGGCAGATCCTGCCTCCTAAACCTAGCTGACTTCTTTGAAACAGTTACCAAGGCCATAGATGAAGGAAAGGTAGTCCACACAGCCTACCTGGACCTCGCTAGTGCCTTCAACACCATTCCACACTATGACATCATAGATAAGCTCACCAACTTGAACATTAACCCCTATGTCATGAGATGAGTGGCCAACTGGCTCACGGATAGAACACACATGGTTAGAGTCGCGGGCGCCATGTCCGACTCTAAACGAGTTACAAGTGGCGTCCCACAGGGCTCAGTCCTGGGACCCCTCCTGTTTGGTATATACTTCTCTGAGGTACAGACAAGCACGGGAGGACTATGGCTGACCAAGTTTACAGATGACTGCAAACTGGGGGCCATAATCAACTCACCGGCTGACACAGACATCTTCCAGAAGGGTCTCACAGAGACAGATACCTGGTGTCAAAACCATGGCCTCAAGCTGAATGCCAAAAAATGCATAATCATCCCCTTTGGGAAAAACAAAGTGCCTACGAATTATCATATAGGTGGTAATCCACTAAGTACGGAAGATGTAATTAGGGACCTGGGGACCCAGGTAGATAGCAACCTCTCCTTCAATAATCACATTGCCAAAGTGGTTAGAAATTCCTTCTATGTAGCCCACCTAATCATGAAAGGGTTCACCTCTAGATCAAGAGAGGTCATTATGCCCCTCTACTCATCACTCATTAGGCCCATAATAGAGTACAATGTCCCATTTGGAATGTACCTTACTCAACACCTGCAACAGCTGGAAAGACCACAGAAGTACCTCACCAAGAGGATCATGGGCCTCAAAGAGATGCCCTATGCAGCTCGTCTAAAAAAACTCCAGCTTTACTCAGTTGCTTACCGCCTGCTCAGAGGTGATCTCTGCCTGACGTATAAGGTCATGTCCAACCCGGAATTAATGGACATGCTCCACCTCAAGAAAGCCAAATCTTTTAGATCCACACACTCCAGTGAACTAAACCTCAGCACAACAATAAACAGTTCATGCTGGAGGGATAGATTCCTATCTTAGAGACTTCCCTCGCTCTGGAATAGAATCCCAGTTTATGTTAGGCAGAGCCCCTCGCTGACTCCCTTCAAGAGAAATCTTGACGAGTGGATGGGAAATCGTAAATTTATCCCTGGGATCACTTCAGTGGCCCTGCTAGACAGAGGCCCAGGAAACTAATTTAAAAGGGAGGCGAAAGCCAACACATTCTGGCTAGGCTTATAATTGACCTTGGGCAGATAGCCTAGTACCTACCTATGAACCTATGAACCCATAAGAAATGTATTTCTTAGACATCAAATTAACGATCAATCAAAAAGGCAAACTTGAGACTACTTTGTACTAAAAGCCATTTAAAAGGAACAGCTATTTACATTGCACAAGCATGCATCCTCCACATATGTTTAAAAACATCTGGAAAAAACAAATGTTGCCAAATTGAATACACTAGATACTATTATGACAGAACAACTTAATATTACTGCCTCTCATTTCATCAGAAGAGTTTATCAAGAATCACAGGTCAGCGGCATGCAGCAAGAAATCATAGCAGCTTGTAATGATGAAACAAGATCTCTATTTCATAATAATGAATATACGCAACATAATGACCCAGAGAAATCACAGCATTTGATGCATGCCAACTTACAACTACAGTATTTTAGCAGTAAAACAAACCATCACCAAATACTGGCCAATTCTAAATTAAATACACAACTAAGAGACTGCACCTCCACCATTCCTAATTGGGTCTATATTAGAAAGATGAACCGTCAGAACAGCAAACGTGCTTAGATCGACCCAAAATGATCAAACCTGCTAAACCATGAATGACCACAACAGCAATGGCCAACACAAAAAAAATAAATCTAAACACAAAATAAAGTGGGGGCTTCGCACCCCACATCCCCCTATGTGGGGGGTTGTGACCCCCCACTTAAATATACCAACCCCAAGAATGCACTACAGCGGAGGAGCTGGCAAAGCCCTGACAATGGCCCAGCAATTTTTTTCTCTGGGAAAAAAAATCACTGTTGTGGCCGTTCGAGGTTAGCAAACGCTTGTTTTTACATCAAAAGAGGTCAGTAGATTTCCCATTCAGTGCACCAGAAGGTAGCCTAGTCTGTTTAGGTGAGGGAAACACTTGCGATTTCTGAGTATAGTTTTTTTTGGCTGGAGGGCTTATTAATCAGCTTATCTTGATTTTAGTGCCTTTATAAATTCTGTACAGTTGAGTGGCTCTTGGCTCATTTATTCAAAATGAAGTACTTTTATTGAATAATTACACTTTTATAAGCTGTTTTAAGTGCACTGCTGTACCCATGTCTTTGGGTTTGTTTGTTGTAGCATTTTGTTCTTTGAAGTTTGTTCATGGCAGCATTTTCTTTCTAACACTCCTTTACTGTGTTGTTAGATTAGGAGGACTGGGATTATTCATCTAGTGGCAGTAGTATTTACCTGGTCTGTCTGGTCTGTCTGAGCCGGGAAACACAAAAAAGGGCTCTAAGTATTTTTTTTTTACTTCTCTGCACTTGATTTGCATTGTCCTGACACCTAGATAGCATAAACTAGATTCAGACCTGCTGGATCTACCCGGTTATTGATTCACTTTTGCATTAAACCAGCCATCTTACATTAAGAAGGGCTCCCCTGCACCCTAGTGGTAGAAGAGTGTGGATCCAGCATTGTGTGATCTGGGGATTGCTGGAGGAAGGTTCATTATGTGCTTTCCTATTGGTGGATTAGCTTAAAAATGTTTTGATTTCACCTGTATTTAATCCTCAGGTTTGTGCATTACAGTGCACCGGGGTTAGCAGTGCCCTGTATATAAGCAAATGCCTTGAAACTCAAATTTTCCCCAGACATCTGTCACTGGAACCCTTCCAGGCTTCCCTACTGTGCTACAGGCAACTCACCTGCGTACTGAGCAGCATTGCCATAGCCTTCAATAGAACAAGCACCTTTGTTAGTCCTAGCACAAAACTGGTCAAATTACCCCCCACCCTTCCCTAATAGTACATACAGTAAAAACCTGCTATAATGGATGGGCAGTTTTCCATCATTTTACCAGCCAGCCTGATTGACATAGGCATCCTGAGGCAATGCAGTAATTGCCTCATGTAAACTGACAACCACTAACTCTTAAAACAAACAAATACCCTATGTGAGAGATGTAAATGCACTAGGAAATTGGAACCAACCAGACATCAAACAAGTTGTCAGCACACATACTTCACCTCTCACACAAAATAAGGTCATGACACATAAACCCATATATGTGGAGGTACTCACTAGAAGCCTACCAAAAGATCACAGACCACCAAAACATAAACCACTTGCACACACTGCTATGCAAATAGAAACCACTAGAGATAATAACACTTACACCAGTGTCTCAGCAAATAAGTCCTAACGCAAAATACCTCAAAATCTAATGTCTTGATCATAGGTGACGCCATAGTGTGACACACAGATGTGTCCCTCACCAGGCTGGACAAGGACAAGATCAGAGTCAGCTGCCTGTCAGGTGCCAGTATCTGTCAAATCACACATGCACTCATGTCATTCAACAACAATGACTGTCATGACTGTCATAGTCCCTGTTGGGGTGAATGACTTGAAACATACCTCTCTGGACTATATGAATAGAGACATGACTGAACTCAAATTATGTGTCTCAAGCAGATATGACCCTGGCTCTAAGCAGCATTCTAGCCTCACCCAGGATGATGCCATAATATAAATAAAAAATGATCTACTTCAGCAGTTGGCTTAGCTTGTGGTGTCAGTCCAGGAGGACTCAGTATCTGGCTGTACATACTGTCAAAGTTGATGACTCTACCTCTACCAGCAGACCCATAACAAGTGATGTACCACAGGGATCTGTGCTGGGCCCTTTACAGTTTAGAATCTATTTCTCGGAAGTTCAGGCTAAAGTACATGGCCTTTGGCTTACCAGGTTTGCTGAAGATTGCAAATTGGGTGCAATCATTGAGTCTCCCAATGATGTTAACATATTATAGGAGGGGCTAACATAGACAAATGACTGGTGCCAAAGCCACGGTCTAAAACTAAATGCAAAAAATTGCATTATCATCTCTTTTAAAAGTGAAATTCCATGCTAATTACAATATTGACAGCACCCCCCTCCCCCCAAGTTCAAACCCAGTGGTGTGAGATCTGGGAACACAAGTCGATAGCAATCTGAACTTTGACCACCAAGTTTCCACAGTGGCAAGGAAAGCCTTCTATGTTGCGCATCTCATAAATAATGGCATCACATCCAGGTCTAAGGATGTTATAACTCCACTGTACTCGACCCTCATCAAACCATTATTAATAGAGTACAATGCTCCCATCTGCATGTATTGCACCAGCCACCTGCAGCATAGGTTCATAGGTTCATAGGTTCATACTAGGCTAGCTGCCCTAGGGCATTTATAAGCCTAGCCAGAGTGTGTGTGGCTTTCACCACCCCTTAGGATGAGAATACTATACCCATTAGTTTGCTGTGCCTCTGTCCAGCAGTGATGCAGAGATGATTCCCGGGGTAAACCTACGATCTCCCATCCACTCGTCATAATTTCTCTTGAACAGAGTCAGTGAGGGGCTCTGCCTCACATGGACTGGGATTCTGTTCCATAGTGTAGGGAGTCTCTGGGTGATGAATCTGTCCCTCCAGCACGTCCTATTTATATCCGTGTTGAGGTTTAAGTCTCTTGCTCTCGTGGCTCTGGTGGATTTGGATTTTTTGAGGTGGAGCATGTCCATTAATTCTGGGTTGGACATGGCCTTGTATGTCAGGCACAGATCACCTCTGAGCAGACAGTATGCGACTGAATAGAGCTGGAGTTTCTTCAAGTCGGGCATCGTATGACATATGTTTGAGCCCCTTTATCCTTTTGGTGAGGAACTTTTGGGGTCTTTCCAACTCCTGCAGGTGTCGGGTAAGGTACATTCCGAATGGGGCGTTGTACTCAATCATTGGTCTGATAAGTGAAGAGTACAGGGGTACAATGACCTCTCCTGATCTGGATGTGAATCCCTTCATGATCAGGTGGGCAATGTAGAAGGTCTTCCTAACCACTTTGGCAATGTGAGTGTCAAAAGAGAGGTTACTGTCAACTTGGGTCCCCAGGTCCCTGATAACTTCTTCCGTGTTTAATGGATTACCACCTATGTGGTAATTAGGGGTTACCTTGTTTTTCCCAAAGGGTATGACTATACATTTTTTGGCATTTAGCTTAAGGCCATGGCTCTGGCACCAGTTATCCATTTCTATGAGACCTTTCTGGAGGATGTCTGTGTCTGATGGAGTGTCAATTATGGTGCCCAGTTTGCAGTCATCTGCAAATTTTGTCAGCCACAATCCCCCTATGTTTGCCTGCACTTCAGAAAAATAAATGATGAACAAGAGGGGGCCCAGGACTGAGCCCTGTGGGACACCGCTCATGACCGGCTTAGAGTCTGACATGGCACCAGCAACTCTAACCCTGTGTGTTCTGTCCTTGAGCCAGTTTGCAACCCATCTTGTGACATATGGGTTTACATCTAAGCTGGTGAGCTTTTCTATGATGCCCGAGTGGGGTATTGTGTCAAACGCTTTTGCTAGGTCAAGGAAGGCTGTGTGAACTGCCTTACCCTCATCAATGGCCTTAGTGACTGTTTCAAAAAAGTCGAACAAGTTCAAGAGGCAGGATCTGCCCTTGACAAAGCCAAATTGGGTAGGATCCAGTGTCTGTAGGTCCCCAATGTCTTTATTTATGAGTTCCATTATGATCCTCTCCATAGCTTTGCAGACAAGGCTCGTCAAGCTTATGGGGCGGTAATTTCCAGGGTCCGTTGGACCACAGTTGCCGTACACCATTCTTTGGGTACGTATCCTGTAGTAAGGCTAAGATTAAACAGCAGCCTTATGTGTGGGTTTAGTTCCTCATTGAGTTCGTGTAGCACACAGCCGGGGACACCGTCTGGTCCCATTGATGCTGTGTTTTTTGCTTTAGAGAGAGCAGCTCTTACCTGGGCATCTGAGATGTTTGGGAGGCTAGAATCTGGTGGGATAGATATTTCTCCTTTTGGGGGGAGGGAGGGGAGAAATTTGCACTGAACCTGTCTGCCAGTATGTTGGCAATGTCTGTGGGTTCAGTGATTTTTTATCATTTTGGACTAATTCTGAGCATATCTGGGAGTTTCCACCCAGGTTTCTAACATAGCTAAAGAAGGCTTTATGATTGTCTTTTGTGTCATTAGCGATTTTTCTCTCAAAGTTGGCCTTGGATGATTTTATGAGTGATCGTAGTTTTTTGCTAGTATTGATCAGAGATGCCTTCCCATTTAGGGATTTTGCTCTGTCATGTAGTAGCTTTCTCCTCTTGTTGTAGAGTTTGTTTATGGCTGGAGTCCACCAGACCGGCCTGCCTTTGGTGGAAAGGGTCTTGATTTTATTAGGGATTGCTTGATCCATACATTCCTGGAGGTGCTCATAGAAGGCATTTGTAAGGGTTTCAGCAGCGTGGGTTGTGGTTTCCACTGGCTCGGGGGCCTTGAAGGATACCACTCCAGTCTTAAGAAGTGTGAAGTTTGCTTTTGAGAAGGTCTTCACTGTGGTCTTTTTTGCTGGGGGTGGGGGCGGGATGTGGATCTCCAGTGAGATTAATTTATGGTCTGATCTCACCAATGAGGGATATACTTTCGGTGTGGAGCATTTTGTCCCCATGTTTGTGATGATCAGGTCTAGTATATTTTCTCCTCTTGTGGGAATAGTGACTAGTTGTTCCATAGCATTTGAGTTTATGAACTCAAGGAACCTTTGGGCTAGGGTGTTGGGGCTTGAGTAATGTTCCCAGTCTATGTTTGGGTAGTTGAAGTCACCCAATATGATGGTGTTTGGAGAGACATTCATACTCTCCAGTGTCTTCAGGAAGGCTGTGTGGGTTTCCTGAGTTTGAGAAGGTGGTCTGTAGCATGTTACAAACTGTAGGGCAGTTTTACCTATGGTTAATTGCACCTGGATGGTCTCCGATGCTTCGTGCGTTGCCACTAACCTGGAGGTGTGGTTATCCTTTATGAATATGGATACTCCCCCTCCTTTTGTGGTTCGGTCCGGATTTTGGGGCCGGAACGCATGATATGAGGTATGACCTGATAGTGCTGGGGTGCTCTCAGGAGCCTTGAACCAGGTTTCAGTCACAGCACAGACATCGATGTTCTCCATACTAAGGAGGGCTTCGAGGGTGTGCAACTTGAGGTTTAGACTTCTGGCATTGAGCAGTATTACCCTTAGTTTTTCTCCATTTTTGTTTTCTAGGGCGGTAGGTTTATCATTTGAGCCTTGCCTAAAAAAGGCACTATGGGGGTGGCAAGAGCCTTTGCCAATATCCAGAAGCCCAGGGGTGACAGGTGCAAGCCGTCCCTTGCAAAGCAGCGTGGCTTGTCAAGCATGTCATCCCAGGCAGACAGACATTGGATCCCCTTAGAATGACACCAGTAATTAAGCCAATTATTAAAGCTGATCATTTTGTCTCCTTATTGTGGCATCATTCTTGGTGAGGGTAGGATACTGCTCAGGGTCAGGGTCATACCGGCCTGGGCTACATAATCTGAGAGCTCCTCTATGTCTCTTTTCATGTAGTCCAGGGAGGTACGTCTCAGGTCGTTCACACCGGCATGGACAATGACTGAGTCATACTTGTACTTGCTGTGGAGTGACCTGAGTGCTTGTGTTATGTGGCGGATTCTAGCGCCTGACAGGCAGCTTACTGTGATCTTTTCCTTGTTCAGTCTGGTGAGTGGGACGTCAGTGTGTCTGACTATGGAGTCACCTATAACAAGTGTGTCTGGCATTGTGTTTGGCCTTAAGGGCTGTGACTGTTTAGCACACTGACTTTGAGAACTATGTGTTGCATGTCTTATGTCTTGAGGTGGCAGTTGCTTGGGTGTCTGCTTTGGAGGCCTCTGTAGTTTTGGTAGATTTTTGATCAGTGCCTCCAGTATGTCTTTGTGTGTTTATGTGTTTGTTTTGCAGTTGTGATAGTTCTATGTGAAACTGGGTTTGTGGTGTGAGTGGTTTCCTTCTCCTCCTGTCTGGTCTTGCCAGTCCTGAGTTGAGAGAGCTCAGCCTCCAGTTTGGCTATATAGTTGCATCTCTCACATGTATTTGTGTTTTGTGGGAGAAGGAGTGGGTTGTCTGTGTACATGAGGCAATTGTAACATTGCCTCAAGATGCCCATATTCACCAGCTGAACAGGAGAGGACGCTAGCAACTGACCCTTCGACATGCTAGAAAAAGTGAAAAAGTTTGCTGTGTAACTGAGTCAGAAGGGACCTATAGGGAAATGGGTACTCAAGGGGATTCTAGGCTAATGTAGTACTTTGTTTAGTGTACAAGTTTTTACCTATATAAAAATGCTTTAGGAGCAAGTGCTGAGCTTTACCTATATAAAAATGCTTTAGTTGCAAGTGCTGAGCTTTTGAGATAGAGAATAGACTGTTTAGATTGCAAGTAGAGAAGTTCTAAGGGAAAAATTGAAGAGCAGACTTTACGGAGCCAGAAATAGTTTAACCTTGTTTAACCGGCGCTGCCCGATGGTGCTTTATGGGCAACTCCGTGCTAAATCACGCAAAAGCGCGCTAAAGCGGGCTTTATAGCAGGGGGTTGAAAAGAGCTAGGAATTGACCCAAAATGGCCAATAGACTACAAGTTTCTGGCTGGAACCACTGCTCTAAGGACAAATAGGCTGCTCAGTGCTCCCCACTCCCACTGGTGAACAAAGAAGCTTCCCTTTATCCAAATAAGGATATGGAATAGCACAGGAACCAAGCCAAAGCCCAGAGATCAGCAAACTCTGAAGACTGGACTATTCTAGTTCAGTAAGGCGGGAAAACAAGATTTTTTTTTTTTTTTTTTTTGCAGAAAACAGAGGAAAAACAGACAGTAAATGCTATAAATGCTTTTAAACGGCTAGTGCACTTGAGTGTGTTAGCCTACAGGTAAAATTAAACAACAAATAACTTTTTTAAAAGTGCAAAACAGTTAATCAACACAAAAACAGTTTAAATAGAATGCAGAGCTGTATAAACATGCGAAAATGCAGTCGCTAAGCAGTAAATAATCAAAAAGCCAGAAAAAAATACTTAAAGCAGATGGAGAAACCACAGTGACTTCTCACAAAGAAAATACAGGACCTCCAAACCATGACTTACGTGGACAGACTGACAGAACTGTCACTGTACACTGTATCATATAGGCTGCCAAGAGATGACTTATGCCTGGCCTACAGGGCAGTCTCTGACCCTGCCATGATGGAAATGCTGCACATCTGCAAGTCAAATGACACGAGAGTCACTCATACTAGGGATTATAACCTAGTCTGTGACATTATCAGAACATGCTGGAGAGACAGATATATCTCCCAGAGATTGCTGCTACTCTAGAATAAACTTCCAATTCACATGAAGAAGAGCTCCTCACTGACCCTATTCAAGTACAACCTAGACAAATGGATGAGAAACCCCAAATTCACCCCAGGGGTGGCTCCCATGCTCCTCATGAACAGGGGTACTCAGGGCTGATCATAGACTCACTCTGCAAATTATGTCCAGCTCATCAAGGACAATTGAGGCAACTCTGGATTAACATGGCTAGGCTATAAGGGTTCTAGGGCCACTAGCCTAGTAACCTCATATGAACCTATGAATAACCTTCTCCTTGAGTGAAACCTCTCAGTCAGGCAAGCATTCACACATACAATGACACAAGCAGCCCCTCTCACACACATATACAGATACACACACACACACACACACACACACACACACACACACACACACAAATTACACACAAATGCGCACACGTACATGCACTGCCTAACTCTACCTGACTGATAAACTCCCCATCATTTACCTATAATTTAGTGGACCAACATGGCCTTTTATCCATATTCATTACCACAAATGGCCAGGATCGGCCATGCTAATTTATGCAAGCTGAATAAATGCCTTAATACAGGCAGTTCTGAGGGAAAGCATATACTTCTTCCATGAAATCCCTCATTAGCAGCTACCACAGCCACAGAGACAGCCTACAGTGGTGCTGCACATTTTTGTGCAAACACACCATGGTAGAGCTGTATATGAATGTGGAGACTTTACCGTAAGGTGTTCACATCATGTAAATTTCACAGTAACCTTTCTAAATTCATCCCAAAGTTTTCAGAATTGTTAACAGAATTATAATTCTCTAGTGTTTGGTGATGCAAAGGCAGTTGAGTATCATTACAGTACATGACAAAAAAGAAAGGGGATTGATTTAGGCACACCACACTGTCTGTGTCACTTGGGATGTGGTTCAGTTGTACAGAAAGGACATGCACTGTCTGACTTCTTTAAATGTATCCTGGAGAGCCGCTTAGGACAATATCAGTACTATGGCAGATGGAGAGGACCTTACATTAACATCTCACTTAATAGGCAGAATGGGGTGTCTGTGGTAAGATCTCTGCTTCACTGCTCCAGAATCCTGAGAGCTGTCATGAGCTCTTGCATATGTTTGCACAGAGTCTGTGTGTTTTCTCTGCATCTGTGTAAATTTTCCATAGTAAAATAGTTTGAGAGGGACCTGTTCACTTCCTTCATTAACATATGAATTAAATGCCTCATTTGAAGGCTGGTAAAACCCAGAAATACATTGCCTTTTTATGCCACTTTCATGACCCATCATCTTAGATGGAAGATCAGACATAGCTGCACTGCAGTACAGGAAGTCACATTCCTGTTGTCCAGAAGTAGACATGCCATTAAAAGAGAAAAACTGATATGGAAATGAAACTCTGACAAGGAATTGTAAACACAAAAGTGGACACAACAGTACCTTATTAAATGTGTATAAGTGCAATATGTGCTTGGAAAGTACGGGAGACAACCTCAAAAAGTGCTAAGTACGAACACTGCATTCTGAAGTATAACTTAAAGATCGAGTCTCGATGTCCAGGTAGCCTTCATCTTTCTTCAAATTCCACATATGTTTCTCCTAATATGTCTATCACTATTTGATTCTTACTTTAAGCATGATTTCTACCTCCCTTCTCTACCTCCCTTCTTTTCTTTTTAATATTTTTTCTGTTAAGATGTATTCAGTTCTAATATTTTGTCACCCCCAAAATGAAAAGCAATACATATCTGCTATGGTATAATATTAAAAAAAAACTCATCTTGGTGGTCTTTGCTATATTAATGCACATGCAGCAATATAAATACTAATTACTATTTGTATTCATTTTTATTTTGCTCTGACCCAAACTGACCCAATGCAGACAAACCTACAGACTTGGTATAGTTTTTTTTTTTTTGGCTAAGTTTTTCCTTTCTTATATTGCACTCTATACTCTCATAATATAAGATTCTAATGTTTTATCCTCTGCTGCAAGCTCGTTTTTACATTTACTTAAAATGATTGTACTCAGAATTACTGCTTCTTTTGAGAATGTCTGGATGGCATTTGCAAATTCCATCCAGCAACACTCTCTGCTCTGTTTTTTTTTGGCATGTTTTTAACATATTGTAATAATCCATTTCTTCTTCATGTTTAAAGCACTCTTTTAATTGGATTCTTTTGAATGTTAAGAACCATTTAGCTTCAGGGACTTCTCTTCATTTAGTCTGTCATCTAGTCAAAAGTAACAGGTTTCTTCACTTTGAGACTACATAGAATAAAACTTCGGAATTCCCAAAGACTTATCAGGTTTAAAGCCCCAGAACTGGGAGATAAGACAATTGTGAATGACAGTGTCACAGACAGTGGTGTAGCTGGCGTTTGTGCTGCCTGGGCTGTTTTTGAGTTTGTCACCCCCGTCCAAAATCATGGTCAAATGCCCCCCCCCCCATGCACAGCCCTCCCCCTTGCAGCCATTCCAGTGTCCCAGTACTTTGCTATTTCTCCCCAGTTTACTATAAGCACTGTAATGTGCATACTGCTTTATGCTTTACTTCTACAATGATTATTTGGATGTCATTTAAAACATTTATTTTAAACTTTATAGCACAAACACTGAGCGACATCTGCTAAACAAAGCAGTATAGCCTCACAATGAATACAGACTTAGCATTAAAACTTCTCTGACAGGTGGCCATGGTGGTGCAGTGGTTAGCATTGCCGCCTCACAGCAAGAGGTTCTCCAGTTCAATCCTCTGCTGGGGTGCCTTCTGTGTGGAGTCTGCATGTCCTCCCTGTGGTTGCTTGGGTTTCCTCCGGGTGCTCCAGTTTTCTCCCACATCCCAAAGATATGCTGTAGGTGGATTGGACACTCTAAATTGACACTAGGTGTGAGTACGTGTGTGTGCCTTCTGTGGAAGGTTAGGCACTGGGCTGGCAACTTGACACTGTAAAACTCCACTGCTAATTATGAGCGGACAGGTGATCTGCTGTAGTGATCCCTAACTCGGAAAAGCAGAAAGAAGATTAAAACTTCTCTGCCCTTGAAACCCACATTCAAAGAAAATGCATCTTGGCAGATAAAGTTTACCTTTGGGCTGTTTTCAAATCATAGTCCCTTGCAGACATATTTAAGACAATACAAACATAATGTGTTCTTTGATTCACCTTCCTGATTGCATTAAATTATATTCTTTGCATAATACAGCACCCTTGTTAGAGCATTTTTGAAATTTATTGTTTTGAACATTTTTTCAGTAAGTAATGAAACAAAATGTATGAACCAATAATGACAAAACTGCCCAATTCAGAACATTTGCATCATAAAGGTCTGTTCAAATTTCTGTCATTACAATCCACCAATATCAGTAAATATGCACAATCTTTGCAGAGGTAAAAGTCATCTAAATAATTCCACATTAAAGAGATCTGTAACTAATGAAGAGTTTGCTGCTAGCAAACAGCTTTATTTCAATGTTTCATCTACAAATAAAGTACCAGTTGCCCTTGAAGAATAAATTACTTATGTTTCATTAAAAAATGAAAGCTAGTAATATTGCAATAGGGAATGGATGGCAGACTGATAACAGGTTCATAGTTACTAGGCATCTCCTCCAAAGGAGGACATACTCAGAACTGCAGCATTCACCCCCTTTAAAGTACAATACAGTATAGTATCAGTAATCTGTCTACATACTGTGGGAATAGAACCCACAGCCTTCTACAGCAAAAGCAGGTATATTACCTGCTGTGCTACTTACAAAGCAAACAGACTTGGCATATGCAGCACTAAAACTACTCTTGCCCTGAAGCTCTCAGCTCCTTATAAAATTCAGTTGACACTCATCTCTCTCTCAACTTTGCAATACAAGAAATCTGGAAAAAGTCAAAATTTATTGGGTGGGGGACAAAGGTCCAAAACCAGGGACACAGTTTAAACATTGCTTGTATAATCTTATAAAGTTGCTAGAATAACATGTTTTGTGTTACCATGCATTTCCTGAAAGACAGGAAGACTGAAAGTTGAATGGCTATCATTATTTAGTGAATCCAGTTCTCACTGATTTGCCAGAAAACCACAAATTGTAAGAGGAACAGACCAAAAGAATGAGCTAAACATTTTGTGAAAATTGGACAGTTGAGAGCTATGAGCTCAACTCCTTGAATCATAAACAATTGGTGGTATGGGTAGTGAATTCAGGCTGTTGCTCCATGTAGCGCCTGAGTAACACTAACCACCCAGTATACTTAACTGGGGCATTTTACACACCCACACACAGACACACACACACACACACACACACACACACACACACACACACACACACACACACACACACATGCGTGCGCACACACAAGTTTCTCATCTAATCTCAAGAAGCAAGCAGCCTTGGATGCACATGTTTCTTATCTAATCTCAAGAAGCATGCAGCCATGGATGACCACATTTACAGATAATGGCTAGGATTCAGATTCAGAATGAATAAGGCAAAACTGCAGTAGGTGTACATGGTTTTGCCACTCAGTGGTGTAAAGTATCATGACTGATCAAGAATGTGAAATACTATGGCCAGCCTAGTATGTAAATAGCCATATATTGAGATCAATGATAAGTGCAAATGAGGGTAAAAAACATAGTAGAGAGATTCATCAATGTCAGTGTATGTTTATGTGTGGACACAGCTCCTGCAGATGTTGCTGTGTATTTGTCTGTGACAGGTATAGGGGTCCTTCTGCAGGTAGTAGTGCTGACCATGCACATATCTGTCCACAGAGATATCCCTTATGAGAATGTCACAGGCATAAAGAGGAGTTGGAGAGTTTTTCTGGAGAATGTCATGACATATGCCTTGCTTTCAGGGGTGGCCATAGCGGACTACATCTCTGTCAAAACTAGTAGTACACATGGATGACATCACACCATGTGACCTGAAACCTACCAGTCCCATTATGTTTCTTCCCATTGAAGGCAGATGAGGAACAGCCATACAAATGATATTGACTTGGCCTGTGGCAGAAGATTGACACCCCAGAAGTTATAGATCCCCAGTAGAGCACTGCCAACATTCTACCTATGAATGCAAGTCCCTCTCTGAGGTCCTCTTGCAGACCACACACTACACCGATCAGCTCTACTAAGACCACAGTGACCCTGGCCAATGACTGGATCACTGTGATTCACAAATGTTCTGTAATGGCCATTAATACACTCAGCTTGGGTGTGCAGCAGGATCTATAGCATTGCTGGCCACTGGCAGACTGCCCATGCTGTTGTCCCAACACTCAGTGGAGCTGCCAGCACCCAGCACCTACTGCTGGTAAAGAGCAGGGGTTGATGGTGTACCCTGTGCTGCTGAGTCAGCTAATCCCTGTCCTCTACTAGACACCTGGGACTCAGGGGCACATTGCATAGGCAATGGAGCAGTGTCTGTGAAAGGAGTAATTAATGTGCCCTCCCCCAGTACAAATACATGACAGTGGTGCTGTGGCAGCTGAATGTGCCATGCTTTGCCTGCCATCATCATAGGGCTGAGAAGATTTTTTTGACATCAGACATGACAAATTCTTGGTGGAGGACCCATACACCAGATTTACTATAAAAGCAAATAGAAACACTATAGTGTATCAATTATACTTAGTGGTAGTCCCATTTGCCAGTGCTGCAACTGCTGTACAACAATACAATAAATAATGAATATAAGCCTATGCACCTGATGCTTAATGCCATTACTGATTGAGCCCTGAAATGTGTGAAATGATATGGCTGTATTCAACACATGAAAGCTCAAGGATGTTGTTACCTATATAAAGTCATACCGCCATGGTATAACCCACAGATACCCTTGGCAGTGGGTAAAGTTTTAAACAAATATCCAGCCTTCCACTGGCTATGAGGGAGTGGTTCATCACCACAGAGTTGCCAGGAACTTATCCATGCCTGAAAGGATGATCAGAGTTTCTAGACCCCTCCATACTCATGGCCATCTTCTCCCATGTAAGGCAGTCTGCCTTGTTGTAGGCAAGGTGGATCATGTCAGTGACTCTTCAGAGCACTTCCAGTGCAGATCTATTATGGCCATTGACATACACAGTTAAGGAAAGTTTGGTCACTTTTGTCAGTTTGGAGGATCTGCCAGGTGTGTACATGGAAGCCCTGAAACAAGATGTCCATCTCTGTCAAGGACAAGTTATTTAGATGTTTATGCTCCTTAGGATCTATATCATCCTATGAATGTGAACTTACAGCTATGGTCAGTGAGAGGGCACTGATATCTGCTGCATCCATTCTACAGTCTCCTTCCCTTACATTAGATATGAGCAGAGATTATATGACCCATATCCCACCACAGTGGCACAAGCCAACTGCACAGGCCATTGCCATTGGACAGCTTCCTGCAGCTGAACACAGGTGTGCCTCAAACACACCATACAATCTGGTATGTATCAGGTACACCTGCTGTCACAATGCTGTGTGAATACCCATGCATCAGTACCTATGGTCTTTATACCACACCCCAACATCATCTTAACTTTGGCTTCCAACGTATATGTGAATAGCTACTGCTGTCTGCACCACTACTGTTTGTCTCCTTTTGGCACTACTACACAGCAAATGATACCTATGCACCTGGCAGCATGTCATTGTGTCACTCAAAGAAAAATTTTGAAGCATAATACACTTTTATGCAAAAAGTATGTTCCTAGTTGAATGTTGTGTTCATCCCTACCCTAGCAGGCATACATCTCAGCAGGAAGAATGAGGTCCACAGCAAGCCATTCATGAACATGTTGGATATAACTCATGAGTTGCTCTCAGCTTAATGTTTTTAGAACACAATTCACAGCATCACCAACAACAAGGCAAGTGTATACATGCAATACACCACAGTCCAGATGAAAATCAGGATACATGTTTTACCCACAAGAGTTGCAAGCATGTCTTTATCCCTCTGAGATCCTACAGTTTGTGTATTATCCAACTGGTTAATAATCACATAGCACAGTGAGCACCACAATAGTGACAACTGTTCTTATTGTGTGATTTCAGGGCTCATAGCAGATCCGTTTTGCTAATGAGGCAATTGAGGCTGAAGTTCTCTGACTTTCACATTTTATACAATATGCAGCAGACTAATACTGTGCAATTACATTTGTACCTGACCACCAGCATGCATAAATGACTAGGTAGGTCAGTGATCCCAGCAGGGATTCAGGAGTATTAACCAACTTTGTGAACTGTAGGGGTGATATAGTGTAACTATAAACAGGGATATGGGCTGTTAAGGGTGCAATCATGTAAGCAAGTGGGTCTTTCAAACTTCAGACATTACCCTGGCAAGCTATGCATTTATGCAAGATTATTACTGGCTTCAGGCACTTTTGTACTCCCTGCTACCCATTGATGTATATCACTTGATACCCATAACATGCATTGACATAATTCTGCTACCAGTTTCTTCAATTCTGCAACCTACAAAGTGATAGTGGCTTCTGAGGGAGCTGAGTGTAGAGGTTCCCTTTCATAGTTTGGGTAGGAGACAAAGATGTTTATGTACTTCCTTCATACTGACCAGATGGAGCACCTGCTGGGGAACACCTATGAAGGTCCCTAGTACAAACAGGAAGCATGAACTGCCTTGGATAGTGGTTTATGATGCCACGGCTATCACCTGCCTGATTAACAGTGCAGGCACAGGTACAAAGGCCTGAAAAGGCACCATAGAGATCTGTGACATCCCTCCTCTTGGCTAGTGATCAAGAAGTCTCAATTCTCATCACTGACACCAGTTGGGAATGTTCACTGTGAGAAAAATACACACACACATTATTTTCAGATGCAGCTATCTGCACCAAGTACAATTTCCCTTAAGAGCACACAGGGAATGCACACTCCAATCCTGGGGCTGGGCTTTCTCTCCAGTCCTCAAATAAGCCTCCCCACTGACCACTATAAAGCTGAGTCCTTAGCTGTGTGTTTCAAATCAAGTCCTGCACCACCCTCTCTGTGAAATCAGTGCTCTCAGTGTCCCCATTCAAAGTAGCTGTCACGCACACTCTCTTTGAGTTTAATTTTTCACACACACATACACCTGAGAAAGGCTGTCACAGTTTTCCTGCTCTCCACCTCCACCCAGACTATAAGGTAGATTTTCTGCTAGCAGAACACTCAAAGCCAGCTACTTTAAGGCTCTTAGCAGAGTACACAATTACACTTTGTAAGATAAATACTGGTAGTGTTGAACCAAGCAGAAAAACTTTCAGAAACCTGGAGCCACAGTGCCACTAAATAAATACAAGTACTCTCAAAGGTTAAATATTTTCTAAAAGACCAGACACAATGAAAGGTTTAGTTATATTTAATGAAAAAAAAAACATGAAAATACTGGATATCTATTTACAATAAACACCAGAGTTTCAACCACAGGAAATATAAAAACCAACACAGATGGAGAGACTCAGACAGATGTAGAGAAAAACAGCATTTAGCTCATTTCATTATATTTTTCTAACTGACTGAAGAATTATTGTTCCTAGTTACTTACTAAAACAAGGCAAGATGAAAGTGGATGGGTGTCTTGTCAGGTCCAAAACAATAATGCACACCTCACATCTCTCACTAGTATTCAAATACAATTTCAGTGCAGGCTACAGAATGAACTCACATCTGGTCACCTGACTATGTGGTTCTCACATTATCCTCTCACTAGAAACTGAGCCAGGATCTGGCACTGATGTGTCATAATCCAAACTTAGAACTTTAGTTAAGGTATATTACAGCATCTGTAAATTGTAAAACAATTCCAACACACCCACCCTTCCTGCAGAAATTAACAAGTTATTCTCTGGCACCCCAGGTTAGCAAATAGTTCACCATGAAGGACAGTAGAGCAGGATCCCATCCCAGGCTTTTCACAGCAATGTGTCTCTGGCTGCATTGAGACCTGTAAGATAAAACCTTTATGGCCTAAACAAAGTCATTTAATTTCAGGTTATTTTCTTAAGGTTAGCTGTGCTGAGCTTAACCCCTTCCCTTCCAGTATCCCCTGTTAAAATATATACATTTCATCAGTTACACCAGTACAGCCTGACATACATGTATATTTCTTTTCTGTCCAGCAGGACCCACTGTTGATACATATTTAACACAAGCAACTTTACAAATACATTTTTAAACAAGCATCTGTACAAATCAGTTTGACATTCAAATGCATGTAATTCTTTACAAAACTCCAGCTAGCTATGCTGGCATATATTATACATGCACTACCCTACTCCCCCTGGCACAGCTGGCACTACCTTACATCATCACAGGATCCTTATAGGCAATGGAAAGATGATGTTAGGGAAAGTACACTAGAATTTAACAGTGAGTACTCATGACAGAAGGCTACTTCTGGTTTAAGAAAAACTATCCAACCATATGAGGGACATGGGAGTCATAGACATCTCTCTTTTGATTTTACTTTTCTCAACATTAGGTGAAATTATGTATAAGTTAAACTATTGTAAGCATATGGAGTATTTTTCCAGGTACAAGGGTAAGTAGATTTTACATATCTCCACTATTGCCTGATTTTGCAGTACTTCTAATTCGTTTACAGGGTGTATACTGTTATTATATGTCTAATGATACACATTCCTTGACAATTCAGGCTAACATGTTCTGCCACCCATTTAGATCTGGGAAGTGTCACCAATGGCATGGTACTGATGACTGACCAGATGGTGAATGTTCCATATGCATCATTTAACTCTGGGAAGTGTCACCAGTGGCATGATACTGATAACTGGTCAAACTGTGGATGTTGCACATGCATGCCTGGTATCAGTCACTCTAGCACACCTGGGTGTCTGCCCCCCTACATTGGAATGACCATAGCCATCTCTCTGCCATTAATGCACAGAGTATTGGTCTGCCTGCCCAGCATCATTCTTCCACTGACAATTAAAAATCTCTGGCCAGTGTCAACACTAGGTATACCACAGGCATTAATCTGACCAACTGCCATTTGTACAATGCTGCTGGTAGTCCTATAATATGTTACAGTACTGCTAGCTATCACCTGTTACCCATGTTTATGACATGTTTTTGTCTTCTGTAGACGTGTCCCTGATGTACTGTCACCACTGTTTCAAGTATGGTCCAGCTAGTTAGATTATGCCTGCCAACTGATTGTAGCTCCCTTGGGCATATCACGTGACACCATTAGTTTTTCATTCAGGTTCCATGAGTGCCGCGGTCAGTATTTGTAATGCATGCACTTTTGTCATTATACACACACGGTGGGTTAGGTTAGGCAGCATGTAATCATGTCCATTGTGGTGCACTACCTGCTGTAGAACCATGCCGCCTGACTGGTGCATTGTATTTTTTTTCACTGCATACATAATATCATATTACTGGTCTAGGAACTGTTATGCCACACAATTTGGTAAACATTAGTGATAACTGTTTTTATTTTATGTCTCTATCTTTATTCCTCTCCTATTTATTCTATTACTTGCTGTTTGTTGTTTTCTTTCTCTCCATTTCTGTTCTTCTTTTGTCACCATCTTTCATGGCTGTGGCTGATGTGCAGAAGCAGCACACAGCACCATCCACCTGCCAGGTCTTCATCTGGGGTCTATATCATGACAACGAAAACACATTTCTTTGAATGGCTTTTCAACTGAAAATGTCATTAATAGAAAAATTGCTTTTGTGCCGGGGGTTTCACCCAACATCCCCCGCTAAATATATATACCAACGCTGAGATTGCACTACAGTGAGGATAGGGCAAATTTCTGATCTTCACTGTACTGCAATCTCACAGAAGCAATTTCTATTAACAGCATTTTCGATTGAAAAGCCGTTCAAAGAAATCACTTTTTGATGCCATGATATAGACCCCCTCGGCTGTCCCCAGACCAGCATTTTTGCTGGGAGATGACCAGAAGGCTTCACTAGTGGCCTTCAGTGGTCTGTCTCTGATGTGGGGTGTAGATACCCCTTCAGGGGGCATCACTGGTGAGTCACAATATGTCACTTAATGTGAGGTGGGAGGTCTATTGATAACATTGGTAGACCAGCAATTGGGTATCTGCATTGACAGCCTAGAGACAATCCTTATGCAGTGGGCAGAATTATACCTTTCCCTGTCCCTGACTAGTGGACTACAAGTTGATGGGTTCAGCCATAAAGGTGGTCATGAAGGTGACAGACTTCTGGCTTGATGTGGCACTAGATAACATGATAGTCAGCTACCACCCATCCTATCTCCCATTATGAGGTTCCCCTTCCTAGCATTTCACTTCCATAGTCAGTTTTGGTCCATTCCTAACCATCACCAATTGATCACCCTCTGTCTATGCCTCAGCTACATGTTACCCGATTTGTTGACATTCTCCTGTTGGTCTTTCTCTGACTTTAATGTTTGTCTGCCTTTGCTACCATCCCTGTGCCTTCTTTCCTGACTACACCTTCTCCTTGCTGCCTTCTCCTGTGGTGTACTTAGTAAAAGAGAAAATGAGTGTCTGCCCCACAAAAAATAGACCATTTTTTCCTTGACCTGTCCAAGTCTTCCTTTCCTTTTGAACTTTTATGTATTTCTCTGTTTGCACGTCTCCTTTTCTGGTTGCCCTATACACCCATTTATAGTAATAAGTTAGTAGGAACTTCATTGTACAGCCCTTATCAGGGATCTCAGCTGTGCTTATAGTGGCATGTCAATGTGAGAGTGAATGTGTGTTGTGTGCATTCTACATGCATGCTCATAGATTCGTTAGTTCACATGACTTTTGCCAATTAGTGCCAGTCATTATACAAGCTGTATGATTTCTAGTAGTAAAGTACCAAATTAGTGTAACTCCATCACACAGTCTTGATCTTAATACAATATTATTTATTTATGTGCCACACTGCACTACTATGTGTTACTTTGCTGTTGAGTAGACACTTAAGCAAAGTTTCTGACTCCCAGTCTATATATGACTAACTTTCTTATACAGTTTCCACAAAGTTCAGTTATATTTTAATTTCTTTAAAATATTTTTCACCCTCTACCTTTACCCATGATCTTCAAGCTTTATTTCACCCAGTAAGTCTCTTCTTTCCCATCCTACCTCCAGTATCAGATGATGCCATGAAAGACGAGGCAACAGGCAAAGAATCAGGGTGCCATCTTGTGAATTGTTAGAAGTGTTGTGCAGTGCTGAACCTAATATAGATGTATGCTTCAGTGCACCCACTGTTCTAGTTCCTCAGGTCTTAATGTGTGTAGACTACACCTCTGGGCCTTCACCCATGTGGCATTCCTGTGGCGTGAAAAAAATAACATTACAGATGGGTGAGAGGGCATCAGCAACTCTTTCCTGCAATTCCCTAGAACTTCTGTTATCTGGGTCATGATCAGGCCTTCAGCTCGCTGCACCACAGGGCTGGTTTTCACACATAAATTGTATACACAACTAACCTATTTTAATTTACAGATGCATATACTTTAAAGTATAGAAAGTATCTCCTTAATGTCAATATATTTTGAACGTTTGTGTCTTTTTAACTTGATCCACAACATAAGGTCAAGATTTAAAGTGGTAAGTCTGTCTAAGGCACAGAGAACCAAATGATTCTTGTACTGTACAGCTGCAGATTAAAGTTATAATCCCTGTCTCCCTAGGATTTCAGTCACATTAGACTCAGCCCAGAATATTCCAGTTTAACTTTACAAAAACTAACTGAAACGTGCCCAAAATTATTTTGCACACATTTACACACACACACACACACACACACACACACACACACACACACACACACACACACACACACACAAACACACACCCACAATTTTCTTGAAAGAGATGCTAAGTACAACTCTCCACTACCAACACTCTCTCCTTCAATTCATGGCAACAGACAGTTTTCTTTGGCAAACCACAAATGGAAATTGGTAAAAGCAGTGTATGATTCAAGGAATCAGATTTCAAATGTGGTCAAATGCCCACATTGTGTTTTTGGAAGAAACAGTAGCTACTGTATTAACACAAAAACAGCTTGAGAAGTGGCACATTACTTAATGTAAAGTACTTTTCCTTCTGCACATAATAGTCATCTCTGATGTCATAATGGACTGTTGGAAATGTGCTTTGTACAGCAGTCCCAGGATAAAAGGATTGTTATAAACAATACATCTCTTTCTTCACTTCTCACTCTGTTGTCAGAAAAATGTAGTCAAACTAAAATCAAACAGCTATCCCTTTCCCAGTCTGGTAATACATATGCCTTTTCATTCAACAGACCCTATTTTACACAGTTATTTATCCAAACAGCTTGTTGTTACTTGCCAAAACTATACAAAGGTTGCCAAGATCATTCCAAATATATATGGAAGGTGTCTAACTTCAGCGAAAGTTATATTACTATACCACCCAAAAGTTTTCTAATCCTAAGTGTGAAGTCCAGTAAGTTAAATGTTTGTTGTTGTTCCATATTTAAGTTTACACAAGTATTAGCTTCAAAGTTCATTCCCTTTTTTCTCATAGGTAAGTATTAGCCTAACTGCCCTTGTTTGAAATTTTAAGCTAGCCAGTTTTCCTTGGTGAGAATTAAACCCTGCACTTTTTTTCAGTGAGCTAAACATATTAACCATTATGCCAACATCCAATTCTTTGGAATAAGATTCATTCCCACTTCAGTCAGCTGAAATGTGATGTCATATAAAGTATCAATTTTTCAAGGCAGTACAGGGAAGGCAATCTACAAGTTTGACAAGGACACTGATTTACAGTTCTTATAATGTTAAAATCCATTTTCCCAAGATGAAATCTGGGAATAAAGTATAAATATCAGCCAATAGTCATTACCATAATTAGGCCATACTTGTCATAAATAAATAGCTATCTAACTATCTAGCTATCTACAGCTATATCTACATCTATATCTATCATGTATGTATTTACAGTCATATAATGATATTTCAGTATAAAAATATAACAAACCATGCCATGAAGCATATAAAAAATGACCATACAGAAAGCTGACTCCACCAAATACTAGATGTGTGTGTGTGTGTGTGTGTGTGTGTGTGTGTGTGTGTGTGTGTGTGTGTGTGTGTGTGTGTGCGTGTGTGTGTGTGTGTGTGTGTACATAATATATATATATATATATATATATATATATATATATATATATATATATTGCTTATTTAAAATATATAACAAAACACAAAGCAAAAGAAAATGGATTTGCCCCACACATATGGGGAGCAAGCTCCATACTGATAAACTTACATATTCTAACTCCAAGCTTCCACAAACATGCACAAGGGGATGCTCTCTCACTAGAGGCAGATCCTCAGAAACAGCATCTGAAGTGATGTCCCATACCAAATGCCAAATAATAATTTATTTCATTCAAATTAAATGCGCACATTTTCACATTCAAGTAAATGCATTCAAGTTGATATAATGCACATTGTTCTCATAGGCACACATACATGCATACAGACACACAAAAACGCATACATATTACAGCATGGTATGATATTTCATACCAAATTGAAAAGTATAAGTGACTATGTGTAAACAATGTGAAAACAGTGGTTTAAACACTGTTCATAAGTGTGATATAAAGAATCCACTGAAAACAGAGCAATATTTTTAACTTAGTGTTTTATTAAGTCTATCTGCTGCTTTAAAACCAGGGAGATCCCTGGCTGTGTAAGTAAGAACAGGTTTCTTTAATGAGTTATTAGATGTAATATAAAAAGAAAACTGAGAACTTCTGCCCTTTGAGGAAACAGACCTGTCGTCCAGAAAAGTGGCTTTGGGATAAAGAATCAACTAAAGTGAGAAAAGGCCTTGGAGACTGGGCTGGAAACCATTTCCAACAAAAGAATCCTGTAACAGGGGTGGGAAGAGAGATACAAACAGAAACTCTTTTCTAGCAGTATAAGCAAAATGTTTTTATTTTACATTTAGTTAAGAGGCAATACTTCATTTTGTTAGGAAGAACTGGCTTGTTTGCACTTGAATATAATAAACTGTTCAGTTCTGGTAAGGAATGGCAGTCTCAGCTGCATTATTCTTACTCTGTTCTTCTACTATATGTATACACACATGTACACATCTGTGTGTATATATATATATATAGATATATATATATATAGATATATATATATATATATATATATATATATATATATATATATATATATATATATATATACACATATGGGTCTACTGCACTTGAACTAAAACTCATTTGACTGCCACCCATTTGATCGACACCCAATTGACCTAAACTTCATTTCACTGACTCCCATTTCACATTTAAGACATAGACTTGTGGGTTTTCCTTCAGCTGTGACTTGCTTGTGATAAAAAGTATTACTGTAACTTATAGTGCTGACTGTTAGAATTCCAATAGTAATGCAGAAAGTAGTGTTGTAGAGTTTCTAAATGTGGGTTTGTCTCTTTATAATTTTATGGGAAGCATCGAAAGTAATTTGGCGAATGTTTTGTGCATTCCTAAAAGTAGTGACTGTGCAGAGTACTGTAAGGCAAGTTAAAGGTATATGCCCTTTGCCCCACTGTAGTACGATCCTGGAGTTAGTATATATAATTGGGGGGGGGGTGTAGGGGGCGTAGCCCCCCCACCTAGTTTGGATGTACATTGTGCCATTTCTGTTAAGAGGGTAAGTAATTAGTTTTTAAGTTCTGGAAAGGGTTAGTCATTGGTGTTCTAAGTGTGTTTGTCTATGGTTTAAGATTTAGTATGTTGAAATTCAGCATTGTAAGCTGTCGGTGAAATTTGAGTCAGTCAAATGAGTTGTCAGTCAAATTAAATTTAGGTCAAATGGGTGTCAATGAAATAAGTTTTAGGTCAAGTGAAGTATATATATATATATAAAAGGGTAGATGCTACTTAGAAAGATTTGATTGGACCTTGAAGTGGTTGTGTCTGGAATGACACAGTTGATTGAATATTATCTATTTTATATATATATATATATATATATATATATATATATATATATACTGAGTTTCAACTCATTAATTGAAGATCTGAAGAAGAGGTTTCATACAACCAAAAAGAGCTCATCTTGTTGATCTTATTAATTTTAATTAAAGTTTTGTTTTATGTTTAACAGCTTGGTGATCGTACTAGTTTTCCTTTTGGTAATGTCGATCTTACTCTTGTGCTGGTCTTTAACCGTCGCTCCATATTTTTGTGGATTTATATATATATATTAGTTCATGATATAGTACACACACACACACACACACACACACACACACACACACACACACACACACACACACACACACACACACATACACACACGCACACAACATGTGCATTTGTGTGTGTGTGAAAATGAAAACATATTTACAAGTAGAGAGCACAAGCAAACTGGCAAGTGATACAAGTAGCAAATGCAAGAAAATTCAGTTACGCTGAATGAGTGCTCTGGCCTAAAATGCTAACCTCTATGAACATGTCATGCCTTTTCAGTACACATACAGTCCATGCCCATGACTTTTTGATATTTTCCAGGAAAATAGAAAATTAGTGTCCCATAACATTGACAGCTTACAGTGTATAGAGAAAATGCATGACTGTTCACTAAGGACATTACAGAGGTGAGGCTTTTCCTTATGACTTACTTCAACATTTCTATAGACTCCATAGACAGAAGGTATTTTTTTCTTTTGACGTCTTAATTTGTTGATATGGAACAGATTGTGTGGCAATACTGCAAACCACAAATATAAATGGTCAAATGAGGACTATGTTCTGAATTTCAAGCCACTTACAATGAATGGTGTGGCAACTAAAGAAACCTGTTGAAAGGATAGGTAACAAGGTGCTTCAGTACATGTGTGAAGTTTGAAAGGATAGGTAACAAGGTGCTTCAGTACATGTGTGAAGTTTGAAAGGATAGGTAACAAAGTGCTTCAGTACATGTGTGAAGTTTGAAAGGATAGGTAACAAGGTGCTTCAGTACATGTGTGAAGTTTGAAAGGATAGGTAACAAAGTGCTTCAGTACATGTGTGAAGTTTGAAAGGATAGGTAACAAGGTGCTTCAGTACATGTGTGAAGTTTGAAAGGATAGGTAACAAGGTGCTTCAGTACATGTGTGAAGTTTGAAAGGATAGGTAACAAGGTGCTTCAGTACATGTGTGAAGTTTGAAAGGATAGGTAACAAGGTGCTTCAGTACATGTGTGAAGTTTGAAAGGATAGGTAACAAAGTGCTTCAGTACATGTGTGAAGTTTGAAAGGATAGGTAACAAGGTGCTTCAGTACATGTGTGAAGTTTGAAAGGATAGGTAACAAGGTGCTTCAGTACATGTGTGAAGTTTGAAAGGATAGGTAACAAGGTGCTTCAGTACATGTGTGAAGTTTGAAAGGATAGGTAACGAGGTGCTTCAGTACATGTGTGAAGTTTGAAAGGATAGGTAACAAAGTGCTTCAGTACATGTGTGAAGTTTGAAAGGATAGGTAACAAGGTGCTTCAGTACATGTGTGAAGTTTGAAAGGATAGGTAACAAAGTGCTTCAGTACATGTGTGAAATTTGAAAGGATAGGTAACAAGGTGCTTCAGTACATGTGTGAAGTTTGAAAGGATAGGTAACAAGGTGCTTCAGTACATGTGTGAAGTTTGAAAGGATAGGTAACAAGGTGCTTCAGTACATGTGTGAAGTTTGAAAGGATAGGTAACAAAGTGCTTCAGTACATGTGTGAAGTTTGAAAGGATAGGTAACAAGGTGCTTCAGTACATGTGTGAAGTTTGAAAGGATAGGTAACAAGGTGCTTCAGTACATGTGTGAAGTTTGAAAGGATAGGTAACAAAGTGCTTCAGTACATGTGTGAAGTTTGAAAGGATAGGTAACAAAGTGCTTCAGTACATGTGTGAAGTTTGAAAGGATAGGTAACAAAGTGCTTCAGTACATGTGTGAAGTTTGAAAGGATAGGTAACAAGGTGCTTCAGTACATGTGTGAAGTTTGAAAGGATAGGTAACAAGGTGCTTCAGTACATGTGTGAAGTTTGAAAGGATAGGTAACAAGGTGCTTCAGTACATGTGTGAAGTTTGAAAGGATAGGTAACAAGGTGCTTCAGTACATGTGTGAAGTTTGAAAGGATAGGTAACAAGGTGCTTCAGTACATGTGTGAAGTTTGAAAGGATAGGTAACAAGGTGCTTCAGTACATGTGTGAAGTTTGAAAGGATAAGTAACAAAGTGCTTCAGTACATGTGTGAAGTTTGAAAGGATAGGTAACAAAGTGCTTCAGTACATGTGTGAAGTTTGAAAGGATAGGTAACAAAGTGCTTCAGTACATGTGTGAAGTTTGAAAGGATAGGTAACAAGGTGCTTCAGTACGTGTGAAGTTTGAAAGGATAGGTAACAAGGTGCTTCAGTACATGTGTGAAGTTTGAAAGGATAGGTAACAAAGTGCTTCAGTACATGTGTGAAGTTTGAAAGGATAGGTAACAAGGTGCTTCAGTACATGTGTGAAGTTTGAAAGGATAGGTAACAAGGTGCTTCAGTACATGTGTGAAGTTTGAAAGGATAGGTAACAAGGTGCTTCAGTACATATGTGAAGTTTGAAAGGATAGGTAACAAGGTGCTTCAGTACATGTGTGAAGTTTGAAAGGATAGGTAACAAGGTGCTTCAGTACATGTGTGAAGTTTGAAAGGATAGGTAACAAAGTGCTTCAGTACATGTGTGAAGTTTGAAAGGATAGGTAACAAAGTGCTTCAGTACATGTGTGAAGTTTGAAAGGATAGGTAACAAGGTGCTTCAGTACATGTGTGAAGTTTGAAAGGATAGGTAACAAGGTGCTTCAGTACATGTGTGAAGTTTGAAAGGATAGGTAACAAGGTGCTTCAGTACATGTGTGAAGTTTGAAAGGATAGGTAACAAAGTGCTTCAGTACATGTGTGAAGTTTGAAAGGATAGGTAACAAAGTGCTTCAGTACATGTGTGAAGTTTGAAAGGATAGGTAACAAGGTGCTTCAGTACATGTGTGAAATTTGAAAGGATAGGTAACAAGGTGCTTCAGTACATGTGTGAAGTTTGAAAGGATAGGTAACAAAGTGCTTCAGTACATGTGTGAAGTTTGAAAGGATAGGTAACAAGGTGCTTCAGTACATGTGTGAAGTTTGAAAGGATAGGTAACAAGGTGCTTCAGTACATGTGTGAAGTTTGAAAGGATAGGTAACAAAGTGCTTCAGTACATGTGTGAAGTTTGAAAGGATAGGTAACAAGGTGCTTCAGTACATGTGTGAAGTTTGAAAGGATAGGTAACAAGGTGCTTCAGTACATGTGTGAAGTTTGAAAGGATAGGTAACAAGGTGCTTCAGTACATGTGTGAAGTTTGAAAGGATAGGTAACAAGGTGCTTCAGTACATGTGTGAAGTTTGAAAGGATAGGTAACAAGGTGCTTCAGTACATGTGTGAAGTTTGAAAGGATAGGTAACAAGGTGCTTCAGTACATGTGTGAAGTTTGAAAGGATAGGTAACAAGGTGCTTCAGTACATGTGTGAAGTTTGAAAGGATAGGTAACAAGGTGCTTCAGTACATGTGTGAAGTTTGAAAGGATAGGTAACAAAGTGCTTCAGTACATGTGTGAAGTTGGAAAGGATAGGTAACAAGGTGCTTCAGTACATGTGTGAAGTTTGAAAGGATAGGTAACAAGGTGCTTCAGTACATGTGTGAAGTTTGAAAGGATAGGTAACAAGGTGCTTCAGTACATGTGTGAAGTTTGAAAGGATAGGTAACAAGGTGCTTCAGTACATGTGTGAAGTTTGAAAGGATAGGTAACAAGGTGCTTCAGTACATGTGTGAAGTTTGAAAGGATAGGTAACAAGGTGCTTCAGTACATGTGTGAAGTTTGAAAGGATAGGTAACAAGGTGCTTCTGTACATGTGTGAAGTTTGAAAGGATAGGTAACAAGGTGCTTCAGTACATGTGTGAAGTTTGAAAGGATAGGTAACAAGGTGCTTCAGTACATGTGTGAAGTTTGAAAGGATAGGTAACAAGGTGCTTCAGTACATGTGTGAAGTTTGAAAGGATAGGTAACAAGGTGCTTCAGTACATGTGTGAAGTTTGAAAGGATAGGTAACAAGGTGCTTCAGTACATGTGTGAAGTTTGAAAGGATAGGTAACAAGGTGCTTCAGTACATGTGTGAAGTTTGAAAGGATAGGTAACAAGGTGCTTCAGTACATGTGTGAAGTTTGAAAGGATAGGTAACAAGGTGCTTCAGTACATGTGTGAAGTTTGAAAGGATAGGTAACAAGGTGCTTCAGTACATGTGTGAAGTTTGAAAGGATAGGTAACAAGGTGCTTCAGTACATGTGTGAAGTTTGAAAGGATAGGTAACAAGGTGCTTCAGTACATGTGTGAAGTTTGAAAGGATAGGTAACAAGGTGCTTCAGTACATGTGTGAAGTTTGAAAGGATAGGTAACAAGGTGCTTCAGTACATGTGTGAAGTTTGAAAGGATAGGTAACAAGGTGCTTCAGTACATGTGTGAAGTTTGAAAGGATAGGTAACAAGGTGCTTCAGTACATGTGTGAAGTTTGAAAGGATAGGTAACAAGGTGCTTCAGTACATGTGTGAAGTTTGAAAGGATAGGTAACAAGGTGCTTCAGTACATGTGTGAAGTTTGAAAGGATAGGTAACAAAGTGCTTCAGTACATGTGTGAAGTTTGAAAGGATAGGTAACAAGGTGCTTCAGTACATGTGTGAAGTTTGAAAGGATAGGTAACAAGGTGCTTCAGTACATGTGTGAAGTTTGAAAGGATAGGTAACAAGGTGCTTCAGTACATGTGTGAAGTTTGAAAAGATAGGTAACAAGGTGCTTCAGTACATGTGTGAAGTTTGAAAGGATAGGTAACAAGGTGCTTCAGTACATGTGTGAAGTTTGAAAGGATAGGTAACAAGGTGCTTCAGTACATGTGTGAAGTTTGAAAGGATAGGTAACAAGGTGCTTCAGTACATGTGTGAAGTTTGAAAGGATAGGTAACAAGGTGCTTCAGTACATGTGTGAAGTTTGAAAGGATAGGTAACAAGGTGCTTCAGTACATGTGTGAAGTTTGAAAGGATAGGTAACAAGGTGCTTCAGTACATGTGTGAAGTTTGAAAGGATAGGTAACAAGGTGCTTCAGTACATGTGTGAAGTTTGAAAGGATAGGTAACAAGGTGCTTCAGTACATGTGTGAAGTTTGAAAGGATAGGTAACAAGGTGCTTCAGTACATGTGTGAAGTTGGTTATTATGTTGAAATGCACTGCTGTTACCAAGTAGTATAGTTCATTGAGTTGTTGATTTCCCCATTGTTGTGCAGCCATGGAATTAGTATCATACCTCTCAACTGTTTAGATTTTTGCATAATATCCAGATTTTTGCCTCATATTTTTGGTCTGTTCCTCATAAACTTTGTGGTATTCTGGTGGTATTGTGGTTTTCTGTATTTTTGTGGCATATCACTGAGGTTTGAATTCATTATGTAATGACATGCATTTGAGTTTAGACTTCATATCCTTCCAGAAATACATAAAAACATAACACCTATTATTCTAGCCACTTTCTATGTTTATAACAGCATTATTTAAAAATTGTCCCAATTTTTGGGGCTTTACCCTCACATTATTTTTTAATTTGTCCAGATTTTTTGTGCCAAGAGGTTGAGAACTATGATTGGTATATATACATTAAAGGAGGAGAGGGGTAAAGGAAAAGACCCTTCAAAATACAGTTTTTTTTTAATTTCAAATTTGGTTTATATGTTTTTTCATTTAGACAAGACAGTGAACTGATATTTTGTTTTAAGTGTGTATAGCTATTCATATATCTGGAAAGTCATTTGCATAGACTCTTAGCTTCATTTTTATGACTGCATGGAGTTTGTTAAGCTGCGCACTGTTTATTTGAACAGACCAAACTGTATATTTTGAGATACATTTTATCTGGTATATTCTCAAATGTTCTTGTTAAATTTAAATAGTTTCATTTTAGTGGCTACAGTAATATATGAAGAAGTCCTTAAAAATCTATGTAGCCATTATTCCTTTGTTTTTCACAGAATGAGTCCACTTCGACAGCTTTGATAACTGTAGATGCAGACATCGGTATTCATTTAAAATATTGCTTGAATGGAATTTTACATGATTATTTCACCAAACAGTTAGTACTACATTTCATCTGGGTCCAGGGTAGTTCTAAATAGATACAGTCCAAAAAGGATAGCTTTTCATCCAATTTGAGTTTGCCATTCCAAATGTGAGGGTAAAGATTGTATAGCCCCTCATCACAAAGACACAGTTGAAAACTGGATGAAAATTTATGTTTTCAATGAATTATATCTTCATTGAATTTAGTCTCAGCAGGGAAAGAATTTCTTATAAAAGGACATCCCTTTCTACACCGACCTCTACTTTTATTTTTTTTGTCTTTATACTTTAAGTATGAAAAAAGAGTCAAGCAGAATACTTACATGCCTTCTCTATCCATGAGGGACAGGGATACTAAACAGGAGATGAATTTGCAGTTAGCCATCCATTCATCCAGTTTGTGTTTGAACAGTAAGGGAAGTACTGTGGTTTACGTGAAAAGGAAGATGATAATCCCTCCGACATGTTCCATTTCTGTTGCAAAAGAGATCAAGATTGCTTGAACAAGTATTGGACGTATAAATGTGCAGTTGGTCTGACAGGATTGGGTCTTTTTAGTCTGCATATGAGGCAGAGATTGCCACTAAGTAACCTCCCAGTAGCCTGTATAACACAAAGAAAAGTGACAAAGCTTTTGATTAGTCCACATAGTTTTGATGATTTAGGCCTTTGATTTTCTTAGTAAAAAAGTGTTGTGGGAATTCAAGTTGTGTCAAATGTTCAGACATATACATACCAAATAGGGCGTTATACTCAATAATTGGCCTGATGAATGCAGAATACAGTGGAATAACCACATTCCTGGATCTAGACATCATACCCTAAGGAATAAGCTGTGCAATGAAAAAAGACTTTCTTACAATATTGGATATGCAGTGATCAAAGAACAGATTATTTCCTATACAGGTTCGTAGGTCCCTAACTACAGGAAAATTGTTCAGGGTGTGTGTTGTCAATGTGATAGTGAAAAAGGACTTTTTGCTTGCCAAAGTATACCATAGTCCATTTCTTGGCTTTTAGTTTTAGTCCATGGTTTTGACACCAGTTATTTGGTTTGGGAATCTTGATGTCTTCTGAGGAATTTATAATGGCACCACATTTATATTCATATGCAAACTTGGTCAGCCATATACCATTAACTGCTACTTTAACCTCTAAGATGTTAAGTCCAATGAGTATTAGCCCAAGGGCTGAACCTTGGGGTACTGTGATAGTGTGAAGCCTTTTGGATGAGGAAGAGCAGCCTGCATTCATTTCATGGGTTCTATTTGTAAGCGAAATTGCCATCAGATGAGTTACATATAAATTAACATTTAGCTGGGATAGTTTATCTACAATACCTGAGTGCAGGATGGTGTCAAACACCATTGTGAGGTCTAGACATGCTGAGTTGTACTGATTTGCACTCATTGATTGCTCCACTAATCATCTTGAGAAGTCAATCAGGTTTAGTAGGCAGGATACACCCTTGACAAATCTGAACTGACTTTGTTGGCAAATAAACTTACTGTAATCCACCATTGGCCAAAAGTGAGGATAAATAAAAACCACATACATATTGTTATCATTCTCCTTCCTTTGCATATGCCATGGTCTATCAGGTTGCAAAGCAAAGACAGAAAGATAAAGAAGATAGTCACACACACTTCATAAATGATGCCTGTTCACCAGTCTACAGGACATCAAAGGCAGAAGGAAGGAATAATTCCAGAAATTTCTAAATGAAGAAAACCCCACAAAAGCTGTACTGCCCCAGACGATGAAAGAAGAAGAGGAGCCCACCCAAGGAGAAGTAACAACAGCACTAAGGAAAATGAAGTCATGGAAAGCAGCAGGCTCAGATGAGGTCACAGCAGATATGATAAAGATGCTGGGTGAGATATGGGAGAAATGGCTCTTGAGGGTACTCATAACAGTGTGGAGAGAAAAACATATCCCAGATGACTGGAGAATAAACATACTTGTGCCAGTGTATAAGAACAAGGGGGACAGTCACAACTGTGGGCCATATAGAGGAATCAAACTCCTGTCATACTGCATGAAACTTCTGGAGATGGTGATTGATAAACAGATATGCAGAGTAGTAGAAGGTAAGATGGGAGATGAGCAGTTCAGATTCAGATCAGGATGCAATACAACTGAACTGATATTTGCAGTTAGTTAAGAGGAAGCTAGAGATGTGGAAAAAGTCCAACTGGGCATTCCTAGACTTAGAGAAAGCATATGATAAGGTCCAAAGAAAGCTGATCTGGCAGTACTGCTGTGGTTTGAAGTCCCAGAATCATTGGCAGAATTAGTGCAGGCTATGTACAAGAACCCAATGACCCACGTACGAATAGTGTTTGGTCTCACAGAGAGGTTACCAGTGGGAGAGGGTGTACATCAGGGCTCAGCTCAGAGCCCACAGCTGTTCATACTGGTGATGGACTACATTAGCAAAGAGGTTGGAGGGGACAGATCAACAAAGATGCTGTATGCAGATGATGTGGCAGTACAGGCAGACTCTGAGCAAGACCTTCATCAAAGGATATGGGAATGAAATGCAAAACTGAAGGCACACTGGATGAAACTAAGTACAGATAAGACAGTGGTAATGGCAGCAAACTGGGACAGGTTAATAGCTTCAAGTATCTGGGAAGGGTGGCTGAGGAGAAGGGAAGTCTGAATGAGAAGGTCAAAGATAGAATCAGAGGGGCTGCAGCCATCTGGCACAGTGTGTCATGGATACTGCATGACAGAAGAATGCCAAAGAAGCTGAAAAGTAAGGTGTACAAGACAGTAATGCAACCAGTACTACTGTATGCTACAGTAACCTGGGTAGTAAAGGCAGAGCAGATGAAACTAGAGGTGGTGGAGATGGAGCTCCTAAAATGAATGGTAGGATGCACACTGTGTGACAGATGAAGAAATGAGGACATTAGAGCAGAAGCCAAAGTAGGTCTAATTGCAGAAAAGATCAGAGAGAACAAATTATGGTGATTTGGGCATATGTGCAGAAAAGCAGAAGACATTTTGGTGAAAAAGATTTGGAATAGACAGGAATAAGGTAAGAGGAAACAAAGGCATCCTACAAAGAGGTGGCTGGATTGTGTGAGACGATCTGTAACAGTCAGGCAAGATTGTCAGAAAAGGCGGAAGTGTGGCATTGAATCGAGAGAGACAGTGACAGTTAACAGTATACCTCTACCCCGTGTAGAAAAAAGGGGCTTGATGATGATGATGACAATGATGACTTACTTTACAAAGGATTATTATGTGCCACCAAGTAACACCACCAAAGTCATCTATTAATCTGTGGTTATTTATGCTATTCAAAATTTGACATTTTCAGAGTGTGACTTGACTGAAAAAGGCTAATTAAAAAAAAACTCACATTTGAAAACAAATAAGCTAACAAATAGTTTGCTTAAGATTCCCAGTACTTGGTTGTCAGTATTTTACACAAGTGTAAACTTTATAAATGTAACCCTTAATGTGTTTTAAAATACAAAAATATCATTTAAGTTCTTTTTGTGGAAGAACTTTAAATTGTAAGGTACATAAACCTGCATTTGTAAGAGTGAGCCTTACTGAACCGCAGATTTTTTTTTTCTGTTAAGGTACATTCTACCTAGCACTGCTGCTTATTTCATGCTGAAAAAAAATTGTTAACAACAGCAACAGAAGCAAGAAGGATGTATTCTACATAACAGAATGATGTATTCTGCATAACAGAAATAGTAAAAAAAAATGCTGGAACAAAGAGAAGCAATGCTGGCATCTTGTGGTAAAGTGCAGAACTGCAAATAGCTTGTTAAATGGGTTGTATATCTGTGTTAAATGAATGTAACACTCAAGATATTTTACATTTGAATTACAGACAGAGATTTTTAAGTCACCTATGTAAATCTGGATTTATTAATGCATTATTGTGTAGTATCTGAAAAAAGAGTAGTTTGATATCAGGATGTGAAGCACTTAAGGTCCAAATTACTGATCTCTCTCTCTCTCTCTCTCTCTCTATATATATATATATATATGGATTCACTTCAGAAGCTCGAAATACTGAAATCTCGAATTTCAGTATCTCGAGCCCAAGAAGTGGAATCCACAAAACAATGAAAACTAAAAACTGTGAAATTCAAAACCTCGAATACCGGAAGTTTTGAATTTCACAGTTTTACTACACACACACACACACACACACACACACACACACACACACACACACACACACACACACAAACACACACACCATCCACCACACAAACACACACACAATCACTCTACTACATGAAAGCAGGCGGGCAAGCCCCCCTGCACCCTCCATGTGGGGAGGGGGACTGCACCCCCCACACCACCCCTACTTAAATATTCTCACTCCAAGGTTGCACTACATACAAACACACACACAAAATACCACCACACAAGCTACTTTCTGTTCGCGCACACACATCCCAGCAACAAAACACACTGACACACACCACAGCCCCTACCCAAACCCCTTAACACACATACACACTTACCTGAATACATGACCATAGCAGAGCTTTAGAAGCGCGAAATTCAAAACTTCCGGTATTCGAGGTTTTAAAATTTGCGCTTCTAAACTTTCGCTATTATGTGGATTCAGCTTCTTGGGCTTGAAATATTGAAATTCGAGATTTCAGTATTTCGAGCTTCTGAAGTGAACCCATATATATATATATATATATATATATATATATATACAGCTAGAAAAGAAGCTTTAATGCAAAGAGTTAAAATTAAAAACTTAAAGAAAAAATAATATAAATAAATGAAAACAAAAGTAATTCAATGATCATAGCCAGGTATGAAATGTAATAAATAGTATTTGGTGCTATTGTCACTTAGCCCTTACAAATGAACTGGTGGTATACCTGGTTAATATATGAATGGTGAGAAAGAAAGAAATTATTTGGTATGGATTGTCATTGAAACAGAAACAATATAGGGAAAACTGGATATCCTGATATGAACATTGTCCCATGATAAGGATAGGACCAGCGTACAAGAAAATGCCAGACGACTTCAGAATATTCAAAATATATTTTCCATTGTTAGCACACTAATAAGAAGAACTTAAAATTACTTGTTTTTTTTCATTGCACAAGGAACTAATGTATTCTGTAACTGTTAGAAATTGCAGATTGTGATTCAGATGAGTATGGTCTCCTGAAACAAAGTGCTGTAGTTCCCCTACACAAGCTGCCTGCAAGGCTTTGTTCTGGCAAGGAGCTATGGAAATTACTCTTCTGATAATGTACTCTGAGCCATTGCTGAACTCTTGGCTTCCAGGGAGCAGAAGACAGATGGAAAAAAATATATACATATTGTCCGCACTAATGTATGCAGCACCAGTTTTCACCCAGATCAGAAAAATAGATCTAGACAAACTAGAATCATGTTACAATAAGATTGCCAAGTTTGCTAAAAACACCAACTTCAGAACACATCACTGTGTTGTTCTAAGGGACCTAAATTGGCTAGAACTACCTCAACTACTTAATTACCACCAGCTAGTTACTGTCTACAATATTCTTACCCACTACACAGAAAATTGCCCTCTCTGATCTAGTGACAAATCTCTCCTCTGCATCACTAGAGCAAACAATACTGCAGGAAAAGCACTATATTTCCACACCATTGCTAGAAACTGGAATTGCCTTCCATCTTCGCTGACCACTGCCTCCACCACCTCACACTTCAAAACCTCCCTGAAATCACATCTGATGAATACCTGGCTGTGTCCTTGTTCATAGTTTCATAGATTGATACTAGGCTATCTGCCCTAGGGAATTTATAAGCCTAGCCAGAGTGTGTTTGGCTTTCACCACCCTTTTAGATTAGTTGACTGTGCCTCTGTATAGTAGGTCATAGAAGATAACCCTTTTAAGGTTAGCTTACTGTGCCTCTGTCTAGTAGGGACACAGAAGAGATCCCAGGGGTAAACCTACGATCTCCCATCCACTCGTCTAGATTTCTCTCGAAGAGGGTCATTGAAGGGCCCTGCCTAACATGGATTGGGATTTTGTTCCAGAGTGAGGAGAGCCTCTGGGATATGAATCTGTCCCTCCAGCATGTCCTATTTATTTCTGTTCTGATGTTTAAGTCCTTGTATTACTTAAACTTAAGGTTTCCTACCTTTTCCTCCACATATCCATTCACCAGTGCCAAGTTAGTCACTGTAATCCTCTATGGGACTAAAACCCATTCACCAATACCAAGTTAGTCACTGTAATCCTCTATGGGACCAAAACCGTAACAGCCATCCATTCAAAAATACCAAGTTAGCCACTGTAATCCTCTATAGGACTAAAACTCTAACAGCCATCCATTCACATGCATTCACCAATACTACGTTAGTCACTGTAATCCTCTATGGGACTAAAATCATTTTACCAGTACTAAGATAGTCACGGTAATCCTCCATGGGACTAAAATCCTAACAGCCATTAGCCGAGCCTCATCATATCCATTCAGCAATACCACATTAGTCACTATAATCCTCTATGGGACTAAAACCCATTCGCCAATACCAAGTTAGGCACTGTAATCCTCTATGGGACTAAAACCAATACCAAGTTAGTCACTGTAATCCTCTATGGGACTAAAACCCTAACAGTCATCCATTCACCAATACCAAGTTAGTCACTGTAATCCTCTATGGGACTAAAACTCTAACAGCCATTAGCCGAGCCTGTAAGTAGCTCCTTATCCCTACTGTTTTGTAACTTCTTTGACTGCTGAGAAGTGTCTTGTCTGCTTGCATTTTTAATGTGAGTATCTGATTGTTTTGTTGTATAATGTAGATGTTTGTTGTACTACTCTGTATAAAAATATTTCTCTCTTGTTTAACTTGTACTACTCTGCATAAAAATATTTTCTCTTGCTTAACAATGTGGAGCTTTTCTCCCTGGACCTCCACTGTAACTGGACCTAGTCCAGTCAGAATTTATATATATATATATATATATATATATATATATATATATATATATATATATATATGTGTGTGTGTGTGTGTGTGTGTGTGTGTGTGTGTGTGTGTGTGTGTGTGTGTGCGTGTGTATTTTGTTCATTTTCTGCTGTTGGCCCTTACTATCAGTATTAGGGCTGATAGACCAGAGAGAGTGGTTGGATTAAAAATCACAAAAAAATATAGCAATGATAGAAGTAATATTTCTGGATGTAGTGAGACATTTTATTTTACTTATATCAAGCGATATCCTCTGTTACTTCAGAAATATTTAGGTGCAAATGCATCTTTATAAATGAATTGTTTATTTATGCTACACTGTGCTGTATAAGTAAGTGTCTTATAAAATGGCTGTAAATAAATGCTGAGATTTCAAATTATGAAAATAAACATCATGAGGGATTCTGTAACACAGAAAGCACTTTCTTTGATAGTCAAAGATGTGTCAGTGCTCAGGTAAGGAGCTGCAGTGGTGGGATATGCTAATAACAGCACTGCCTGAGGTATGGCACCGGACTGGCAGAAGGAGTTACATTTATTGTACTACTGCAGTGGGCGTAATAAAACCGGGGAGGGTTGTCAAGGGCAGTTATACTATTGCAGCCAAAAATATGACAACTAAGAGAAGGCATGTGGGGAGATCCAATCCCTTCAGTGCTTCAGAGATGATCACAGAAGGTACTGGAAAGTGGGGGAAAGTTCAGAGAGGGATCTTTATTAGCACGTATATTGATTTCCTGATGACAGTCTTTCTCAGTTGAATCAAAATTGCTGAAAATCACTTTAAATTTGCAGGGGGCAAGCCCCACTTCACCCACCATGTGAAGAGGCAAATCCCTACATACCAATCAAATTTACTCCTTCCATGGTCATGCACCTTTAAAGAAAAGTGTAACCGCATTGATTACTGAAAGTGTTTTTGCCAGTTTTTATTTGTATGGACAAATCTCAGAGATTGCCATCTATTGTCTCGCTCCTCTTTCCCATGCCTTCATTCATTGGTGAAATAATAGTGAAAGGAGGGAAGCGAAGGGTTACTTATTATGGCAAAACTGATCACAGACATAAAAACAGAAAGGGAAAAGAAAGAGAGGTTTGTTTACAATTCCTCCAGTGATCTGGTATAATTTCTTTACTATTCAGTCTATGATTTGGTGCAAAAATGAGATGCAGTCTAAGGTTTTCTTCTTTTATTTCAGCAATTATAAAAGGGGATATGTAGTGTGGGAGCACGTTGCATTATTATTAGGTAAATGACACAAAAGGAAGGGAGATGAAAATAGAGTTTTTTATTATTTTATCAAAGGGCAGATTCCTGATAATAGGTTAGAGTTTTTTTCACCAAAATAGAAATGATGATTACAGAATCAGAGGTAAGAAGGGGTATATGCAATGTTTCTGTAACAGCTTGTTTACTGGCTAGGCCACACATCGCATGTTATTCCACTATGATGCCAGAATAACTGTGGTAACTTAGGGAGTCCTGTGCAGACAGTCATTAGGAGTTCCAGGCGATGGACTGCAATCCAGCACAAGGAGACAATTCATTCCTCCTGACAAGATCCGGAGATTGACATGTTCATATGCATTATATACCCACTGCAGAGTGAGGAACTTTTCATTCATTCATTCTGATTACCTACTTTAAACAGTTAAGGCTCATGAATGAGCTGGAGTCTATGTTAGAACTCATTGGCTGCAAGGCAGAGAATCCTGTTCAGAACAGGACACCAGTCCATCACACCACAAAAACATGCACTCACTAGCACATAGTATGCACAGCAACTGGCAATTTTGGAGGCTCACTATTTTAAATATGGCATATGTTTGGGATGTGAGAGATAGCCACAGCACCCTGTGAAAACCCGCATGGATAGAGGGAGGATGCGTGGCTTATGAATGTAAGGCTCCCCAGTCAGGAACCAAACTGGATAATTAAATAGTGTGGGGCAGTAATACTAACCACAGTGCTTCTGTATTACTCTGTACTCTACAGCAGTTCTTTTAATGCATCACTAGATAAACAGGAAGAACTGAAAAATATAATCTTACTAATAAAAGGCCATAGCAAAATAAATTTAAAATGGGTGGCGAAAGCCAAACACATTCTGCTAGGCTTATAAATGCCCTAGGGCAGATAGCCTAGTATGAACCTATGAACCTATGAACCTAAGTAATACAGATATCTGGAAATGTAGGGGGTCATGTGCTTCTGTCTAGAAACAAGACCACTTCCCTCAAGGAATAGATTACATGCCCCACTGAGAAGTTCTTCTGGGACAGACAAAGGGCCTTTACATAAGAGAGCAATGTGAAAAGGTGCAACCATAATTGTGATATAGCATCAGGAGAACACCCTGGGATGTGCAGTGAATGGGATATGGACAAGCAGCAGGCCTGAAATGTGGAAGGATACAAGACAGGGAAACAGAAAAAGAATAAGAGGAAGAAGAAAAAAGAAAACAAGTACCTGATTAAGAGAAAAGAGAAAATGATGAAAAGTCATATACAACAAATCCATCATCCTAGAGGATAAAATCCCTGCAATGAAAAACTGATAATGGAGAACTTCATGTGTATCACAACTACTACTGATGTATGGCATGGCAGGCAATACATAGCCACCACATTTGGCTTGGAGATACACTAGGTTATACATGACTTAGGAGAGAAATATATGGAAAATACACAGGGAAGAGTGCATTGTTATGCTGTGGAGGATTTTAAAATAAGCTAGTCAGAAAAATAATTAGCCATAGCTTTCAGCCTTCTATCTCTAGATTTAGGGTCAAAGCAAAAAATAATTAGGTAAAGGGCCCCATAGTAGAGACACTTGTAAATACTGGTTTTGTTATCTCAGAATATCACAAAAAATCCAACTGAAGGAGAGATGGAGCAAACATTTAATACAAAATTAAGAATAGTTGAGAGAGATATTGGTGGCATAAATAATGCATGTTACATTAGAAACAAACAAAAAGCTGCTATTCATTTTGAGTTTCAATAAAAGACATAAGAAGATAGGGAGTGAGGATGAAAAGTTAGAGGAGGAGGAATTAGAAAGAGTATTTTACTCAGATGTAACAGGACATATTCTGCTACTGATAACCTACTTGAATTTGCTACTTATAGAAGGAAATAATCTGGTGGATAAAATAGGCTGAGCACTGGGCATTTTGCAGAATGTGCAGAAACTAGCTCTTAGGTTGTTATAATAAAATCTCATGTGAACTCGACCCAGTATGCACTGCATGCAACAAACATTAATAAATACATGGAGAAAAAGTCCATAGTACAAGTCACCTGTTAATGTGGTTGTTTTAAAATCATCAGAGCAAGCTGATACATGAGTATAGATATATGCATGCATTTCTGAAGCAGCTGCCGCATTTCTTCCATATTGCATTTTAACCAAGGGACAGAGTATAGCATGGACATAGGCTGCAGGCTATTACCACCCACATTTCAGATTACTTTCTAAGGTGCACATCGTATTGTTTATCTGGGATTGGCAAGAGTATCTGTAAAATATTGTCTTTGAAATGCAAAGATTATCATATTTAAATGCAACTATTACTTTAAAGTTACAATATCATATTTTATAGCATTGTTTTATTTATTAGAAGTCTTTGCAATTGACAGAAATAATCTTTTATACTCATTTTAATAGTACCAGTATTTTTGCCCTGGCTAAGCCAATGTTCTCCCTTCCTTCTGCATCAAACATTCAGATTCTGGCAGTGATCTTCTCAGTCACCAGCTCCAGTGAGCTTGAAGCAGTGATTCGGATTAGCCCTTTGGGGCTGTCTTTTGGTTAGATGACAATTTATTAACTTTAAATTATCTACAAAGAGTTAACACATAAACTGATATACAAAAACATCTAGGTGGGGAAGCATTGAAGGGCAGTGAAGATAATGCCAAAAGGAATTATAGACTGACTTTGTGGCATAGACAGATAAAGCCCTGACTAAGACCTAGACTAGTTGAGTTCAATGAGGGGCTTGGACACTGGAGGGGTCAGGCAGGAGAAGGACATGAGCATCAAAACAAAGCTGTTTTGTAGTAAACGTCATATATAAGATATGAGTGCCTTTATGTGGCACATGCATGAGCATCCATGCCCACAAGGCAAGGCATTGTATGCATTGTCATTTGCTGGTGACAATTTAGCTGCCAAGGTGAGGGATTAGAGCCATAAACATGAAAACACTGATGGGTGTCTGGATGATACCCTACTGTGACCAGTGATTACCCAGCTGGAGAAATACTGGTCTTTTTGATTGTGCCAACACTGAAGGTTGGAAGACACAGAGAGACAAAGAAAAAAAAAAGAATGATATGTGGTAAAATCACATGCTATGGAAATTAAATTAATTAATTAATTAATTAATTTATGCACCAATAAAAAAGTGTGAAGGACCAAACCACAGCAGAAAAAACATAGGCTGGGATTCAATAAAGGAAAATCTCCATGTCAGAATAGTACAGCAACTTCTGCAGAGAATATGGCCGCCAAGCGATCCAGTAAACAAGGCTGGGGGCATGCACGAGCTTGCCAGCACTATTCTGACACAGTCACCACTGAATAATACTAATTACCTCATTTGCTGGTGAAAAACATGCAAATGAGAAGAATTAGCGATTCAGTAAGCAGGCAGGTATCCGTGTCAGAGCAGTGTCCGTTGCAGAAATGTATTCAACCGAGTACATTTCTGCAAAAATCAAAATGGTGGCATGACAACTCAAAATAAAGCATGTATTATGACTATTAGGCATGCCAATGGCCAAACATATGGCCATTGCCATGGAAAATAGATGCAAAATTAGGAAAATCAAAGTATTTTTTTGGCCAATTTCGGCCGTTTAATTATAGCGCAGTGGCATGCAAACAAGACCGTGCAGAAAATAAAAAAATGTAAAAAGACAATTTTAAGTGAAATCTTAATTTTGCCATTATAGTGGGTAGCTTGCAGAACCAAAACAATAACAGGTAACAGTGGTAGCTAAGGAGATAGGGTCCAGTGTAGTGGTGTAACAAGGGACTAAGGCGGTTGGGTATCCAAATGAGCTAAATTTATTGAATAGCAAAATGGGAGACTGTGTCTGCCTGCACCTAACCTTGTAGGAGTTAAAATGCTGCAGTGTAAGCAGGAGAAGCAGATGACATGAAAAGGATGTGTGTCATGCTTGGTGTAAGCACATTAGAGATCTGCTGCCTCTACTTGCACTCAGCTAAGCACAGCTGAGCAAGGGGGTGTGTCTGAGGTAGTTCAAGAAATGCAGAACATGTTCTCATCCCTGGGAGGTTCCTTTTTGCTCAATACAGTTTACTGTAGCTGCAGGGGGGGTTGTGCAGCATGCCACGGGGCTTAAACACAAGGGAAATACAAAAAGAAAAAACAACAAGAACTAGCCAAAGTATTTACATTTGAGCAGAGGGTTTGTGCGGGGCTTAGAAGGGGCAGAAATGGGGAAAAAAAAATGAGAACTAGCAGAATAAAGGCAATCAAGTACTAATTATGTAGATAGCAGGTGGAATGTATCATAAACAATATAGATTTCCACTCCACAACCACTGTAGGTATCCAAACACTTTATTGATTTCTCCAAAAATACAAGTTGAGCGCTTTCTTCCCACAATCAGGTCTTCCTCAGAACATTTAAAACACCAAACAACTTGCTCTTAAATACCCATAGGCAACCACCCCACCTATTCCAATTAAACAATTAACATCCTCACAGAATACTTAAAGCAATCCTATTCAAAAAACACATTTACTCAAAAAAACACACACAAAACCACATTTTCTCCACTAGGGAAATAACATTGATGGCAACTACCATAAATTCATAGACCTGATTATGGGAAGAAAGCGCTCAACTTGTATTTTTGGATAAATCAATAAAATGTTTGGATACCCACAGTGGTTGTGGAGTGGAAATCTGTATTGTTCTTGACAGTCTCTACTGTGTTTGGTTACTTGGTTTGGAGTTCCATTCTTCTTGACCATGGAAGGATCCAATGGTAATAGTGATGTTATGCAGTTACTACAGCAAATCAACCAGCAGCTGGCTCTTCATACCACCCAAATAAAATCTCTTGTGGACAAACAAAGTTTCAATGTTTTTGGTAGCCTGGGGTTACCATTGACACAGGTTTCTCAAGGCTCACAAGAGAAGGATGTAATAGTACAAAACAATGGAGAAATTAATGGTGAAAATGGGAATGGAAATGTTATGCATACATCTATTGATAATGGCCCAGTGCATTGGAAAGTCAACAGTTTTAACTTTCGTGACAACATGAGTGCAGGTGCTGAGTGACAACAAACCCTTTCCTTAGCTGACCAGCTTGCTAAGTATGAAAATGATCTTGTAAAATTTAAGAAGCTCCAGCTTGAAAATTCATATTTAGAAAGAAACATTGAGCTTCAGCAGGTACCAAGGGGCCTGCTTATATGGCGATATCCGAATGGTGCTGCTAAGTATGATGCTGATATGTTGACTGAATTGCAGTTGTTTGACCATTTGGGTATGGATGTAATGAAAATAATCATAAAATATAACACTCGTGTATTGGAAGGTCTGTCTAAGACCTTGGAGGACAATGAGAAGTGTATCAAAATGATTTGCTATTTGACCATTTCCAAACCAATTTACTAAATGTGTATAGCAAAGTGGAGAATTTGTGCAATGACATTTCTTTCAGAAAGGGCAACAAAATCAAAAGAGACATTAACGAGTATCAGAAAGGGCTTGTATATCCCTTTTCGGCTGGGTGCCATGGTAACGACCAATCAGGTATCAATGAGGAGGATCAAAATCGACAGGAGATGACGTCAAGTCCAAGAAGGGTTTCTGAACAGGAAACTGGATGGCAAAAACAAAATGGTGGAGATTTGCGATGCTCTGAGCATATTAGGGAAAGGGAGTATCAACAGGTGCATTTTTCGGGGGAAGTTCAAAGGGATTATTATTGGCAGGGTGCAAGACCAAAAAACTTGAGAATGAAAAACCAGGAGGGGGAGAATTTTTATCGGAATAGTTGATCGTCCTAACATCAATTGAACTTGGTAATGTGAGTACTGATAACTTTCAGGTAGATACGAATGATATGGGTGATGTTTTTGGACAGAGGTTTATCCACACTGATGCCGAACTCTGTCCGGAGGTGAATGATTGTTTTGACAGCAACTTGCAAAGCGAAGAAAATGAGGTTTTTAACAGTAGTGAAGATTTAGACATTTTAATGGATTTAATGGACAAAAAAATGCTTGTACCTGTTGAAATTATGAATAGTGTTGGTGACTTTAAAATTTATAACTATTCAGGTAAAAATTTTACGACGGAGCATGCTAACTTACTTTCCAAAGGTTTGACGTTTGTGCCAAGTAGAAGGGGTAATTTAGCACAGACGCTTATGGATTTAAAGCTGTTTGTGCATAAATTAAACTGTATAGCATGGTTTAATAGTGATTTAATGTGTGAACAGGCAACTTTAAGAAAATCAAGCATTTTTAACCCTCCAACTAATAATTGCATTGCAGTGTATGATAAGGTATGTGAAATGGAAATTAGAAGGGTGCTGGGACATAAATAGTGAATGTTGAATATAATCTTACGAAGCAAGAAAATGTTTTTTTGGCTGAAATAGTGAATGACAAAATGATTAGGGTTATGAAGCCCGACAAGGGTAATGGTTTAGCCATAATGGATGTGACTGATTATTCAAATGCTATGAACATGCTTCTTATGGATGACACATACGAGGAAAGTTAATTAAACAAAGTTAATATTATGAATAGGAATATTGATTTGGCTTTGAAGAATATGGTACTTGAAGGGCAAATTGATGAAAATGAATATGAATATTTAAGAAATGAACATCCTATGGTCCCAAAAATATTTGGTATACCAAAACTGCATAAAGCCTTAAATAATCCAGCATTTAGACCAATAGTCGATGGAAAAAGGGCAAAGACTTGTTTTGTTAGCAAGTTTTTGGACCAAAAGTTGAGAAAAGGTTTGGGTATATATGAATACATATGTAAGGATTCTTGGCATTTTTTGGAGAAAATGAATGGAGCAAGGGTAAGCAATGACATGATATTGGTGACCATAGATGTTTGCAACCTGTTCTCCGTAATCCCGCATGAAACAGGGCTTAACTGGCTGGGAAATGCAATTATTAAAGACGGAGCTGTACGAGCAGGATGAGATCAACAAACTGTCAGCACTTATGGAGATGGTGTTGTGTAATAATTACATTTTCTTTGAAGGCCATTACTACAAACAGGCAACTGGGGTAGCCGTGGGGGCAGCCTGCACCCCAATTTTTGCCAACTATGTGATGGCATATTGAGAGCAGGAATACATATTCAAAAGTCCCTTTGCTGAACACATTAAGGTTTTTACTCGTTTTTTGGATATTTTCCTATTTTGGGATGTAACTTTTGAGAGTCTGATTGATTTTTTTGAGTATATTAATGCAACAACCCATTTTTTGAGATTTGCATATACTTGTAATAGAGAGAGTATCACATATTTGGATGTGAATCTGAAGTTGGATTGTGTGAATAAAAAGCTCAGTTGGAAATTTATCGGAAACCAACTTTTTCCAATGCTTATTTAGATTTTTCAAGTTGGCATCCTTTATCCCAAAAAAAGTCCATTGTTTAGGGGCAAATGGTGAGGGCTGCCCATATGGTAAGTGATGATATAGAATTTGAATGTGAAGTGGAATTCATTGCCCAGTTATTCAAGAAGAGAGGGTACCCCACTAATATGATACAAAAGACTGTCAAAGGGGTGAAAACTAAAAGGCTTTGCAGGGTATTTAAGCCAATCTTAAAGGAGGTGAATTAGGTGCAGTTTTTGATTCAGGTGAACCCATATCAGAAAAGAATAATAAAAAGGTTTATGAATCACTTAGTTTCATTACAACATATAATCTGGACGGGGAGGAAATAGCGGAAATTATTAGACGAAATTGGAGAATTTTGGCATGTGATGACCGTCTTACTGGAAAAATTGGTATAAAACCTGGAGTAGTCTTTAGGAAAGACAGATCATTTAAGAATATGTTGGAAGCAAATGGTAATAACAACAAAAGGAATAAGCAAACTGGTTTGGACCTGTTTAGGATTAATGGAAATTATAAATGTGGAATGGGCACTTGTAAAAATATACTGGAAACTAAGGATACATTTGTTTTGAACAACAGGGCATTACACATTACTCGTCATTTTAATTGCAATAGCATGAACGTGGTCTACTTGGCTAAGTGCCAGGTGTATCCCGCATTCTATGTCAGTAAGACTTGCAGGAAATTTAAGGATAAGATGAGGGAGCATCTATTAGACATAAGAAATCAGAAAATTACCAATGCTTTAAGCAGACATATACAGGAATTTAATGGGCACACTTTTACATTTTTAGTACTCCAGCAAATTGTCAAGGACACTCAAGGGGGCAATATTGGATGTGCACTTGGATTTATGTGAATTAAGGTGGCAATTGAGACTAAATGCCAACCAGTCCCCAGGAATTAATGAGAATGTTAATATTATGTGTATTTTGAAGTTAAAAACATTTTTAGGTTAAATTAAAACCAAGTATAATACTTTTTATACACGTTTATATATTTTATTTATTTATTTATTTAACATTTGTTGACCGGGAATGTCCGACTAGGTTCCACGGAGCCTGTTTTCAGTGGAGGCCCGGGGAGAAATGCTCCAGAATATGTTCATTTTCTTGTTGTTCAAAGCCACTTTAAGTACATTGTTTAATATTTAGGCATAGTTACAGGAAGTATGAAGGAGGAATGTTTTTGCATATAAGTATTTTATTAATTTTTAGGTTTTAATGTTCAAATTTATTGTGTATATATAAAAATGTGTATAAGCAATACTTTTTAACAAATATCGTTTTATATAAATATAAACTTTTTATTGAAGTATTAGGATATGAATTTATGGTAGTTGCCATCAATGTTATTTCCCCAGTGAAGAAAATGTGGTTTTTTGTGTGTTTTTTTGATTAAATGTGTTTTTTTAGTAGGATTGCTTTAAGCATTCTGTGAGGATGTTAATTGTTTAATTGGAATAGGTGAGGTGGTTGCCTATGGGTATTTAAGAGCAAGTTGTTTGATGTTTTAAATGTTCTGAGGAAGACCCGATTGTGGGAAGAAAGCGCTCAACTTGTATTTTTGGAGAAATCAATAAAGTGTTTGGATACCTACAGTGGTTTTGGAGTGGAAATCTGTATTGTTCTTGGCAGTCTCTACTATGTTTGGTTACATGGAATGTATCATAGTCAGCCAATCACACAGGCAGCATCTGCAGCACACCAGTGTAAATTATGCAAACAAATTTCAGTATGTTTTTTCCCATAAACTCTGCACCATTAGTGTACACACTTGGGGGAATTTTAACTGACAAAATGTTAGAGGCTGCTGCCATTTTGATGCATAAGTATGTGCTAGAGGCTGAGGGTGGTGAGGAGGATAATGTTGACAACCACCCCAGACTGAAGACGAGGAGAAAAGTGTTCAGACCCAGGGTAACCCACCAGAGGTTACATGATCTGGAGATAGTAGAGCGCTACAGGGTGGACAGGGACATACTTCAGCAATTTATCGAGCTGTGCCGGCCTCACCTCAGTCCCAGAGCCAACAGAGGGGAACCCATCCCAGTGGATACTAAGGTATGTGTAGCCTTAAGAATACTAGCTACAGGTACTTTCCAAAGACCTACTGGGGACATCATGGGTGTCTCACAGGCATCTGCATCCAGGGTACTCCACCAGTTCCTGGATGCCATGCTACCACATGCTGGTGAGCACATTTACTTCCCCAACACTTCTGAGGAGAGTACCAGCAATATGTGCCTCTTCCAACATGTAGCAGACTACCTGGAGGTACTTGGTGCCATAGACTGCATGTACATCCACATCAAAGCACCACCCTTTGAAGAGGGTAGGGTCTACATAAACTGCAAGGGCTTTCACTCCATCACCTGCCAGGTCATGTGCAATACCCAGAGCATTATCATTAATATGTGTCCTGGCAGCCCTGGAAGCTATTACTGCTTTCACATCTGGCATTCCTCACATTTGTACCAGGGATTTGCCAGGGGATTCATCCAGTATGGCCACCTAGTGGGGGATGCTGGCTATGCATTGGAGCTGTGGATTATGACACCTATCAGAAATGCACACACTCCCACTCAAGAAAGCCATAATGAGGCACACACACAAACCAGGATCATTATAGAGCATGTGTTTGGGATGCTCAAGTCACAGTTCCGCTGCCTTGACATATCTGGTGGAGCCCTGCAGTACTCTCCAGCCACCTGTGCACACACGTTCATAATATGTGCCATGTTACACAATATGATCCTGCGGAAATAGCTACAGCAGGAATAGCACAGGGAAGGGCCACACAGCCCCCCACCATTGCCAAGGTCCTCACAGGCACAGAGGGACTCAGAGGAGGAACCCCCTGAGCCTGCTCCTGTAGGCATATTGAGGCATACCAGTATGCCCTGGCTTTAGCAAAGAGGCAACACATATCACAAACACTGACACTGTAGGGACCCAGGGACTGACATCTCTCTCCGACTCGCACGCACAGTAAAATGGATGTCACACACATCACACTACCTGTACCTTACCATGTATAGTCAGTTTATGGCATGCATCCGACATAGGCTGCCTTCAAGCACCATCCTCACAACTGCTGCAGTCACAAGGTAAGTCAGTCTTCTTAACAATGAATAAATGGAGTATCATGTGCTGGTAGCATATCTATGGTATCACTGCATGCATGCAAGGGAATGTAGTGGCCTACTGGGATAGCAGCAGACAACTGACAGCTATGTGGGACACCAGGAAATGCTTTCCCAATACTGCCTTCCCCACACTATGCAGTAGTACCCAAGGTGACAAATCCCACTGCAGTATATGTGGGGGGCCAACTAACTGGGGGGTCATAGGTCACAGGCATGGATGTCAATGTGGGGGTCCCATACTCACCTCTCAGCCTCACCCAGCAAGTCAGCCATAGAAAACCATACAGAAATGTCTGGAAGAGGCCCAGAAATGGCGACAATGATGAAATACCCCCCCCTACAGACTTACACAGTGATAGTAGAGCACAGGTCTTGCAGTTGCAATAAGGCTCTGAAATGGAAGAAGTCTGAAACTCAAATGTATGCCATTACAACCTGACCTCTGGTCTTTAGTGATATGCCTATCATTGTCAAGACACTATGCTAAATGGAACAAAAATGTAAAGCAAATATCAGTACAGTCTATGGAAAAACGTACAGCTGATAGGTGTGCTGCCCCCCACACCCATATTCCCATAGAGATGCAGTAACATGTATGTTTGTAGGGAAATAGCAGCAGAACATACATTACCAGGGCTGTCCCAATCAACAGGATAACTTGTTGCATGTCCACAATATGCAGGGGTCAATGAGCTATGTATATGTGTGGTTAATACTGTCAGGATGTGGTCAGCACTTACTCACAGCTGTTGTGTCTTAGTGGCCTAGGTACAGTACTGTGGTTGACAGGGCCATGTTCCAAGAACTTGCAGTGCCACCTATTCTGCATGTCAGCTACACCTACAGTAGGACTAGTACACATTGTCCAGACATCAATATCTGTTATTGCAGGAAAGCTGGACAGGTCATGAACAGGGGGGCACACATATGGGCAGTACAGAGCTTGGAGTAGCCTACACAGTGCCTACCATACCTCTCAACTGTACAGACCTATTGCAGAATGTCCAGAGGTTTGCATCATATTTGTGGTCTGTATATCATGAAATAGTGGTTGTCTGGCAATTCATTGGCAAATCACGTAAGACTAAGGTCAGAAAATAATGACAGATTGTAGTGTCAGACTTCATATCCTATAGAAAAATGCATGCTAATGCAAAACCTGTTAATAAATCACCTTTCTAGGTTTGTAAGCTAAAACTTAAAAATGGTCCCTACATTTAGTCCTTTGTCCCCCATTGACTTATGGCTTTGTCCAGATGTCTGGCTGTCAGAAGTTGAGAGGTATGGTGCCTAGTAGGACAGCAGGTACCTGAAGGTCAGTGTACTGCCATTTATAAAAGGCTGCCACCTTTCTGTGTCAGTACTGACAACATGTCACTGGCCAACAGCCATACCCCTGGAATGACACAGGTTGTCACAGAAGGAGCACAAGTATGCCTTGTATATCTGTTCTGCTCATCCTAACATTGCATTTGCCTTTTAACTATTTGCAAAACAAGAAAAGATCATGCCAAAACATCAATGGCAGATAGTGGGGAAGCAGACGTCATACCCATAAGAGCAAACAAGCAATTATCTAACCGGTCTCCCAACTGTCTGTTTGACAGAACATTGTTAACACCCTGTCCCCATGTGTTGGCCTTTGTCTAACTGTCATATTTGGGCCTGTCCAGATGCCATTCTGTGATGGTATGACAGCTAGGCCCACACGTAGCCTCATAATAACATATAGAAACACAAACCAAGGACCACAGCAAATGGAGTGGTGCAATGATGGAAAACCTGCTAATAGGTAAACACAGAGGTGTGAAGTCCACAACCTTGTGTGTGATGTTACAGCATTTACCCCGCTCACATCAGAATTACAAATACATGACAGCAGCCACTGTGGCCAATGCCTGTGACTGGACTACAGAAGAACAAAGAGACACACATAAGGGGAAGGGGAACCACTGGCCAGACAAATGGAGAATGTGCACACCAGAACAAATTGTGCAGTAACATAGGTAGCATGCAGTGTATGAAGTCAGTAAACATCACCTGCAAATGCACAACACACACCCATGTAAGTGGAGGACCACAACCAAACAAATACCCAAATAATGGACACCTCAGAGGCAAAAACACATGAGAACTCCACAGACCTACTCACCATAGACCATGTACACTCCACACACCAAGGTATTGCAAACACTAAGGCCTTACCCCAAACCCCAAACACCTACCCTACACAGATAGGCTAACAACACTGTCCCTCTACCCAATTCCACACAGACTCTGCTGAGGTGACCCCTGTCTGGCATACAAAGAAATCCAGACCCAGCCTTGATGGGACTGTTGCACATCTGGAATGCAAGGCCCACTCCATCAACCTGTAGGCGCAGCATCAACCTGAGCTGTGATATCAGTACGGCTTGTCGGTGTGACAGATACATGTACCACACACTCCCCCATCTGTGGAATACACTCCCTGTCAATAGCAAACCAAGTGCCTTAATACCCCTAGTGATGTGCTGTCTGTATAAGTGCAAGGGAAACACAAAATACAATCCTGTGATTCTACCTGTGTCCCTGCTGGACAGGGGCTCTGTGTGCTGACATGTCATAACATGGGATACTCTCCCATCTGCATGGGTTATAAGGGCTTCAGCTACCCTACTAACATCATAGCAAGCTATCAACCTATACACAACTGTCTGTCAGTTATTCACCACATTACTCTATACTGCTCTGCCACTGACATACCTGGAAGTCACAGTGCTATGTGGAATATACTACACATATAATGGACATTTCTGCACAGGAGCATGCACTCTATACCCACATCCATACCTCTTAACCTCTGACAGCAAGACATCCGGACAAGGCCATAAATAAAAGTGGGAAAAAGGCCCAATGATAGGCACATGTTGTAAATATTGCCCTTACATACTGAGAAAGTTGGTAGAATAACGGGTTTTGCATTAGCAGGAATTTTCTGAAGGTTATGAAGTCTGAAACACTAATATCTGTAATTATTTTGTAATGTCAGTCTTCAACTGTATGCAACTAACTTGCCAGAAAACAAAAGTTTATGTAGACTTGATGAAAATTTTAGACAAACACCGGAACAATCTGCCAAAAATTGTACAGCTGAGAGGTACACCAGGATATGACTTTTCAGGTAAGAAGTAATACCACACAAGCAGGAGATCCTCAGCCAGTATATCACCAAGTTGCTGGACTGTTTACACAGCTTCATCAGTCAACTGGCTGTAGCCACACCTCTCAATTGGCCTTTTTGATCATGAATGTATATATTTGGGCTCATAATATTGGTCTGTGCATCATACATCTTGTATTCCTCTTGTAAAGCACTGTAATGATTTGAGGATGTCTGTCACTGGGTAATGACACAATGCATTCCAGTGTCAGACTTCAGATATGTCAGAAAATGTCCAATAAAACAAACCCAGTACCTCTAGCAAAGTCCTGTTTACTTTTGAGAGGTATAGATGTAGCACACAAAATCCCAGACCAGAGTACAACTGCCTCTGGAATGGAATCCCACTCTCACTATAGAAGGTCATACTGGACATGCTCCTACACTTAGAGAATCACAGGACATGTCGGAACCCACATCGGACTATGTAACTGTATTGTGCATATATGTCTTTGCATACAGACAGCTATGTGCACCTTAACTGTCCCTACACACACCCATCAGACAGGATTACGCTCAACTAGCTGTAGGTGGCCCACATGTGATATATCTGCATCTGTTGCATGTGATACACAGACATATATATGGCCAACATATAACAATATGTCAAGCATACACACACACATAGACATGGGGAAGAGAGAGACAGACAGTGATAGAGAGAGAGAGAGACACAGGAGGACACACAGAGAGTGAGATATACACAGGGATACCCTGAATGGCATAGAGTTACTGTAGTGACACACATGCCAGCATCAGCCATCGTATCTGATTGACACATCATGCTGATACAAAGTCTGTCACTATATCACTTGTGCAGGTTTGTAGGAGCAGTAGACAAGACTAATTGCTATGTCTGGTGGGTTATCCCACCTTCCATGAAGGCAGTCACAAGAATGCCTCTTGTTAGAGGTTGTGTCTTATGTGCCAGGCATATAATCATTGTGGAGCATGTCATGTGTATGCAGCACTATAGTACATACAAGTGGATACGTAGGGTTACTAATATGTCTACTGGCAATTGTGTATGTGTGCCTGTATGCACAGCCCCTGTGGCTGTCTTCAGTGTGTGTATGTGATGGCTGTATGATTTTTTGCATGCCTCTTCGTGTGTGTGTGTGTGTGTGTGTGTGTGTGTGTGTGTGTGTGTGTGTGTGTGCGTGTGTGTGTGTGTGAACTCCCCCATTGCCAGCCTGGTGTCAGCCCATACAGAGGTCATCCACCATACAAGCACAGTTACACAGTTTCTAACAGCAAGCCACTGTGTTGCATGCAATGGTTGTATCACTGTGTATTGCACATTAATAGATGGGTAGGTTATCTACTCTGAGAAGTGTCACTTCCATGTGCATGTGTGTTTCAATGCATATCCCCATGAAGCAGTGTGTGTGTGTGTGTATGTGTGTGTGTGTGTGTGTGTGTGTTTATCAGATGGCTCTAACATGTTAAAGGCCTCTGAAACCACCACTGGCAATCCTAACAGCCCCTGCAATTGTCACCCACTTGAATAGTAGTGGCAGACACTGCCACACTACAGTACCATTGTGTTATTTGTGTTATGGATCTAGCGCTATCATTCATAAGACTTTGCAGGTAGGGGCTGTGCTCAGCTATTCATCAGCTGCCTCATGTACAGGACTATGACTCTATGTGAACTACCAGCATGAGAAGGCAGACATGCATATGAGATAGCAGACACACATGCTGGTGATTGTCAGGTTAGACTAACACAGGTTGACCTGTGTCAGGAATACATACCCCAAACCTGTCATACACAGCACCAGGCATACCCTCATCAACTGCATGATGGTTGAGTGGATGGAACAGAAATAGCAGGGGCAACAGGTGCTGATAGCTGATAGCCGAATATGTTGCAGTTAAAATAATGGCTAAGCTTGTGAGGGACCTAGTGCCAGAACTCAAAGTAACCTTCTCTGTATGTGTGAACCTGTGGTCCTACAGAACACCCAGGTAACATGTATGAAGGCTAGGTGGCTGTGTCAAGGGTATGTATGCAATGTCACACTGTCTGCCTCAAGTGCCCCCACACACTGTTGCATGTAAACACAGTTGGTAAACATGTACATACACAGCTGTACCTTGGCTATGAAAAGGTCTCTATGTTTCCACTCTGCCTTACTCATCATTGCTACTGTCAGCCGGCCCAGAGCCTGCAGACACACAGACATGTGGAACACAGCTGGAATACAATACATGACACTACAGTCAGTCAGCAGTACTAACAGCAATATTGCATAGTGGCTAACAAGGTAAATACAACTCAACGTGTACCCATAAGTATTGCCAGCAGGCATAGCATTACATTGCTTCACTGTACTATAATCACCCTGCACATCAGACCCATATGAGCATGTCCCTGCATCAATGGTATGGATAACAGGGTTGTGGCACAAGTATTATCACATGCACAGGGTGTGGTGTTGGATTTCCAGAGGCCTTGGCTGGGCCATATGGCTGACATTGTGTGTGTGTGTGTGTGTGTGTGTGTGTGTGTGTGTGTGTGTGTGTGTGTGTGTGTGTGTGTGTGTGTGTGTGTGTGTGTGTGTGTGTGTGTGTGTGTGTCTGGAGGGGTGGTGTTCTAGTGGGCCATGCAGAGGAACTGTACATGTCTGGTGGTGTCTGACCTGTGATAGGGATGTGTGACTGTCTGCACACCATCAAGCCATCTGGATGCCCGACACAGGGCTATGTTGGACAGCTGTTGACCGTACATGGCAGGATGTATGGTTCACCGTCTCCTGACAGGGATCCGGGAACTGGTTCTGCCAGGAGTCACATTGGCACTACCAGGCCCAAGGACAGATGCAGTACTACTTCCTGATGGTGACTGCTGTCTGCTGGATCTGCATCCCTGATGGGACTGGCCAGGACAATGTGCCTATGGCCTGCTCTGGTGTGGTGTGGACAGCACCCTCCCTTTGTTAGTGCTGGTGGTACTTCCACCAGGAACTGTGAATGTGCATGGCCACGTGGTCTCTCAGGTGATCATGTTGCTGACCTACATCCACCTGGCCAATGCCCTACTCCCACCACATGCTCAAGCACAGACATTGCATGGTTGAGCAGTGACAATGTCTCACCCCACTCTCTATCCACGACATCGGACAAATGACGTATACCATCACAAATGTTGTGGTGGTCATCGCGCATGTCAGGAAGCACTGCAGTCATGACCCTGAGCATCTGTCTGGTGTTGGGGTCAACATGTACCTGTGCCTCCATGATGGACCATAACATGCATCTGGTGGCACCTGCTGTGGCACTTGCAACAGGGGCTTGATGGGCAGCAGTCCTCTGTTGAGCACCCCTGTCCATCTGCCTGTGTATTACCTCGTCTGCTGTCTGGTTATGGTTGGTGTCTACACTCACACTTGCCATAGTCAACACACTAGCATGTTCCATGTCACCACCCTCCAACTGTTCATTATATGTGGCTGCTGGGCACCGGGTATGTGTGGACATACTGACTGTGTGCAGGGACATGGTGGGTGAAAGTGGGATACCAAACAATGGCACAGATGCAGGCTCTAACAACCCCACCTGTGCCTCACTATGACCACCATCATCATGGTAGCCTGCTTAGACACAGACATCAGGTTGTGAAGGGGAGAGACACCAACTCCCATGTTCACCTGTGAGGGGAAGACAACATATGTAAAGTAATACCCTGCAGTATCATGCTTGCTGACACACACACACACACACACACACACACACACACACACACACACACACACACACACACACACACACACACACACACACACACACACACACACACACACACACGCTCCTGGTAAAGTCTGGCACAGCTTTGACACCTATGGGCCCTTCAGGCCAGCCCTTATGGTAGTTCTGCCTGCCACAATCCATCTCTTTCACAGGTACTGTAATGCCCACAACAAAGGGTGACAAATCCTATTGTGTGATGGGCCTATTAGCAAAATGGCAATTGTGACCAAGACCAAAGCTATTGGAGTGAGCTATACAGTGTCACCAAGTGCATATGCAAGTACTGTACGAGCTTACTTAGTGCTATACAGACCACACACAATGACAAGGCATAATGATATGTGATGATAACTGATGAAGGAACAAGAGTATACACTATCACTGCAGTACCTACACAGTTCAGACTCAGAGGGATTAATTTCAGACAACATTGCAGGATAGTCTGCAATACATACAAGAAAACATGTAAAGTACTGGGTGCATAGCCTCATAAGATGATACCAGGCTATTGGCCCTGATGCCCTCATAAGCCTAGCTCAGATGTTTGCCCATGTCCCTTCAAAGCCAGCACCTGTTTCCCTTGTCCAGCTGGGACAAATGCAGGATCCCAGGGATGCCTTATTAATTTCCCATGCAGTCATTGAGCTTCTTCTTCAAGAGAGCTATATACATTCTCTGCTAGACAATGGGAGGGAGTGTACTTTACAGACAGTGTTCTGTGTGGGACACTACACTATCCCCCCAACAAGTTCTATAAATGTCACAGACCAGGTGAGGGCCTTGTGTGTGTGTTGCTTGAGTGGGGTTTGTCTTACAGATATGAAGAAATGCCATCAAGGCTGGTTTGGAAATGGCCTTGTATGCCAGACACAGGTCGCCTATGATCAGTCTGTATGAGACTAAGTACAGGGACAGGGCTTTCAGCCTATCTGTATAGGATAGGTGTTACAGACCCTGGATTTGCCTGGTCAGAAACCTCTGTGGTCTCTGCAACTGCTGCATTTCCTTGGCAAGGTACATGCCAAAGGAACCATTGTACTTGATAATGCGTTTCATAAGGGTGGAGTACAGGGATGTTGTGGCCTCCTGGTTCCTGGATGACATACCAGTATTTGTAAGATGGGCCATGTGGACAGCCATCTGTACAGTGGTGCCCAAACGGTAAGAAAGTTTCAGGTTGCTACCAGCCTTGGTGCACAAGTCACCTCGCACCTGATTACATGCTCAGTACATTGCTAATATTGTCATAATTAGTGTGGATGACATCTACCACAGCAGCAAAAATTATGCATCTTCTGGCATTCAGTTTGAGGCAATGCTTCTTGCACGAGTCATTAATCTGGGTGAGAGCCTCTTGGAGGATGCTCTCATCAGTAGGGGAATGTAAGACAGTGGCCAGCTTGCAAGCATTTGTAAATCTGGCCAGCCACAGACCACTGCTTTTGTCTTGTACCTCAGAAACATATATCTCAAACAGTTGAGACCCCCAGACCAATCATTGTGGTACCCTCTCTGGAAGAGTCTACTACTAGAGGTGGCTTCCACTACTTTGACTGAGTGGGAACTATCATTGAGCCAGTTAGCTACCCCTCTTGTAACATACATGTTGATACCTAGCTGTGTAGACTTATGTATCCTGGCCACCTGGGGATTATTGTGAGAGAATTGGGCTAGGTGAGGGTAGGCATTGTTCACCATCTTCCCCCAGTCCTTGTGTTTGTTGACTACTTCAGAGAACTCGACCAGGTTTAACAGGCCTGATCTCCCTTTGACAATACTACACTGTGTGGGTTCAAGCATTTTGAGATTACTGATGTCCCTGTTCATAATGTCATTGATATTGCCTTCCATGCCCTTGCAGACCAGGTTAGTTAGGCTGATGTGCATATGATTGGCTGGGTCAGTAGATTGCTCTGCCTTTGTGCATAGGGATGACAGTAGCTGTCCTCTGTACAAATGGGATGACACTGGTGCTTATGCTTTGGTTGACTACAGTGTGTAATGGAGCTGACAGCTCATGTCTGAGTTCATGTAGGATGCAGCCATGGATGGTATTAGGTCTATGGAGACTTCTGTGTGTTGCCTTTGAGAGGGCATTAAGGACCTGCTTCCTGATGATGAGGGGAGGGGGGCAGATGCTGTGCATGCACATGTGTACTGATGGGGGACAAGGGGGTGATGTTTACACTTCACCTGTCTGCAGCAGATTGGCTATATCTATGCCATATGTGTATGTGGTGTTATTGACCACTACTACAGAGCAGATTTGGGTGTTGCCTCTGAGATTGCAGACATATGTGTGGAAGGCCTAGTGATTGGCCTGGTGGATGTGTCCAATTTGCACTCAATAATAGCCTTAGGGTAATTCACCTGTGATCTTATTTGCTTGTTCAGACCAAGGTGACATTTCTTCCAATTAAGACACCTGCTCCATCTTGGCCCTGTCCAGCAATTATTTCCATCGATTATGGTATTTGTGTATTGCTGCTGTCCACCACAGATGTCTACCCTACCTTGAGGGAGATGATGTTGTCCTGTCAGGTATTGTTGTGTCCATACAGCTATGTACAGTAGATATAAAAAGTTCACACACCCCTGTTAAAATACCAGGTTTTTGTGATATAAAAATATGAGACCACAATAAATCATTCCAAAACTTTTCCCACCTTTAATATGACCTGTAACATGTACAATTCAATTGAAAAGCAAATAAATCTGTTAGGGGAAAAACAGCATTCAGACTTCTTGGGTACACACCTGCCATCAATTAAATAGACTCTGATTAACCCCAAATAAAGTTCAGCTGTCCTAGTAGGATTTTTCTGACATTTGCTCAGTTGCCTGCTACAGCAAAAGCCATGGTTCACAGAGAGCTTACAAAGTGTCAAAGGGATCTCATTGTTGAAAGTTATCGGTCAGGAGAAGGGTAAAAATAAATTTCCAGAGCATTAGATATACCATGGAACACAGTGAAAACAGTCATCAAAAAATGGAGAAAATATGGGACAACAGTGACATTGCAAACAACTGGATGTTCCTCCAAAATTTATGAAAAGACAAGATGAAAACTGGTCAGGGAGGCTGCCAAGAGACCTACAGCAACATTGAAGGACCTGCAGGAATTTCTGGCAAGTACTGGTTGTGTACTACATGTGACAACAATCTCCCATATTCTCCATATGTCTGGGCTATGAGGTAGGGTTGCAAGGTGGAAGCCTTTTCTGATACAGAAAAACATCCAGGCTCAGCTAAAATTTGCAAAACGATACATTTAGTCTCCCAAAAGCATGTGGGAAAATGTGTTATGGTCTGATGAGACCAAGGCTGAACTTTTTGGTCACAATTCCAAAAGGTATGTTTGGCACAAAAACAACACTTCGCATCACTAAAAGAACACCATCCCCATGGTGAAGCATGGTGGTGGCAGTATCATGCTTTGGGTTGCTTTTCTTCAGTTGAAACTGGAGCTTTAGTCAAGGTAGAGGGAATTATGAACAGTTTCAAATACCAGTCACTTTTGGCCTAAAACCTTCAGGTATCTGCTAGAAGACTGAAGATGAAGAGGAATTTCACCTTTCAACATGACAATGACCACAAGCATTCATCCAGATCAACAAAAGAATGGCTTCATTGAATAAAATTAAAAGTTTTGGAATGGTCCATCCAAAGCCCAGGCCTAAATCCAATAGAAAATCTGTGGGGTGACCTAGGGCTGTGCACAAGAAATGCATCATAATCTGACAGATTTGAAGCACTTCTGAAAGGAAGACTGGGCAAATATTGCCAAGTCAAGATGTGCCATGCTGATAGCCTTCTATCCAAGAAGATTGAATGTTGTAATTAAATCAAAATGTGCTTCAGAAAAGTATTAGTTTAAAGGTGTGCACACTTATACAACCAGCTTATTATAAGTTTTTTTATTTTTTATATTTTTTCTCCTAACAGATTTGTATATTTTTCAATTAAATTGTACAGGTTATAGGGCACATTAAAGGTGGGAAAATTTTTGAAATGATTTATTGTGGTCTCATTTTTTATATCACAAATAGACTGGCATTTTAACAGGGGTGTGTAAACTTTTTATATCGACTGTAGGTGCTCGCATAGTATTGTGGTGTGGACTTGGAAACTACTGCTAGGTCTAACTGATGGGACAGTGGCTGTAAAACTTCTTCTACCTGCTCTGAGGATATTTATAATCATTGTTTTAAAGTTTATTTTGTTTGACCCTGACAAGGGGTGAGGCAGAGGAGATGGTGACCTGAACAGTGATGGCTATGTGGTCAGATCTTACCAAAGAGGATGACATCTTAAGGAGTGCTACAGTGGCTACTCATTTTGGTTAGGACCAGGTACAGGATATTTCCACCTGTCATCGAAGTGTTAACCAGCTGATCCACTGCATTGCCATTGACAAAGTTGAGGAATCTCTGTGCATTCATGTTCAGGTAGCATATGTCATACACACTAAGGGTGATTACTTAAAGTCACCTAAGAACAGGGTAGATGGGAATCTTGACAGATTCAAGCAAGTCCAGATAGGTGTGGTGGGTGTCCAGAGTCATGGTTGGAGGTCTGTAGCTAGCTATGATTTGAGTAGGTGTTTTGTCAACAGTTAACTGCACTTGGGATGTCTCCCATGCGTCATACTGTTTGGCCAGCCTTGAGGTGTGTATGTATATGATGTTTAAAACTCCACCTCCTGTGGCTTTGCAGCTCTCCATTTGTGGTCTAAATGAGTAACCTGGCAAGGTTAGCGTGCTCTCCACAGCTACAAAACAGGTGTCAGTGACTGCACAAAAATCAGCATCCTACAGGACAAGTTATGCTTGCATTGACATGGGTTTCATCCTAAGACACCTAGCTCCTGTTAGAAAAAGACATCTGTACAAAGGCACACATCACTGATGGGCAAAGGCCAGAAAATAGTGATACGTTATACATCTAGCTGTAACACACTTAGTTGCTAGCAAAGACGGTTTCACATTCACAGTCCTACTCTGCAGGATATGACATCTGACATTCAAATGTATGCTATTATGTTATGACTTCAGTCTTTAATGGGTTGCCAGTGATTTGCCAGACAATACACAACTGTACAAGGCATTGACTACAAATATGAGGCAAACGTGGTCAGTCTGCAAACTCTGGACAGTTCACAGGTATGGGCTCAGTATATAACTTACAGTTCAACACACACTTCTGTGCCTGTTTTTGACTATGCACATACCCTATATAAGTCTCTTACATTTGTAAGACAACTATATGTATCATAGTAGCATTCACAGGTGACATATGAATATTTACAACATCCCAGGTAGCTGGCTTAGCCGTGTCACAGTCAGTATTAGACAACAGACACTCCAGTAGTAGCCACACATGAGCTGACCTTTGCTGGGGTGACACAGGGGCCAGAGCTGTGATCTATGTCACTGCAGACAGGGCCAGCAGTAATGGCCATAGGTGCCAGGCAACAGCATGTGAGTCCAGTAGGTGTTGTTGCAACTTAGTGTTTAACTTCCTATTTCACATTATTGCATCCCCCTTCTGCATTCCATTACAAGCTTAAGTGACTGACATACCTGTTATAGTTCTGAAGAATTTCCTCAGAATAATGAAAATGTTTAGGTTTTTGTAGTCACAGTCTGTCTTTGTGTAGATGGGTTCAGACCTGTGTTGCATAGGCAACAGCTTGCCTTTTGTAAGTAATGCTCATGAGCAGGTGATGGCCTGTGCACCAATCGGTGTCTCCCACTTGATACTTGCCTCCAGAGCAGCTATGCTGTCTTTCCATTAGCCAGTGCCATAGCAACACAGTGCTATAATTAAGTCCTTCATGTGATCCTTGCCCCTTTTCCTTACCTGTGAGGACATTATGGAGGTGTGGGGGAGGGGGGGCTACAGCTTCACAGATGGTAGGTGGAATTACCTCTCAGAACAAGAAATGTGGAGACAGCCCAACAACGTGGGGGACAAAGTTCCAGTCTTGGGTTCACATTGTAAGTAAGTATTGCTGTTATACTCGTGGAAGAGTGCTAGATTAACAGGGTTTGTCTGCACATGCATTTTCTGTGTGACTTGACGTCTGACAGTGATATGTCTTTGACATACCTTTCAACTGTCCAGATGTCCACAGACTGCCCAGAGTTTATCTTGTTATGTTTGGTCTGTTTTTCACACAATTTCTGCTTTTGAGAAATCAGTAGGATAATGTGAGGATTGTAGTCAGTAAATGTTGACATCCATTTGTGTTTCATACATCATGTACTTCAAGGATGTTATGTTACAACACACCCTGTAGCATGAGCAACTGTTTCAGTTTGTAACACCATAATGTGAGATATGTCCCTCTTTTTATCCCCCTGTCCCCCCAGGTATATCAGGCTTTCTCTAGATGTCTTGCAGTAAGAGGTTCAGAGGTATGGTATATCATTATTTAGTGATTTCACTCCTGATATCATTCCAGTGACTTAGCACAATCCCAGACATGTTATGTGGCAGTGGCCATAAATATGGTCCCATTCCCTGGACATTCTGTGGAAATCTGTACAGTTGAGAGTTATGTATGTCTGGCCATTGTTAACAGACTGTCAAGATTGTGTTGCAGTGTTGTGTGTAAATGTTTGTTTGGCTGAGTAGGGAGATTAGCAGATGTGGGTGTCATAGATCCTCTTCTATCTGACTATGCATGCTGCTACAGTTGCTGGTGGTGTATCAGGTTTATATGTTTGTAGAGGCAGACTGAGGAATGTCCTGTAACACCTCAGAATTCCCAGTAGACTGTGAGTTGGGGCAGTATATGTCAGTGTAGTGTGTGACTGACAATCAGGTTATGTTTGTTCAAACAGTCGTTATACTCTAGAGTTCATTTGAGGTACTGGTATGTTGCTGTGACTGTAGTGCAAATGGGTGTGGGTAGATAATTTCTCACCAATGACTGCTTTTCCCTGCAGTTACATCCCTGTAGTGCATGATATATTTACAAATACATGGGTAATTCACCATAGCTGATTTGGTGTAGTGTCGGGTTGGTCTTACTGTTGTTCAAAAGGTGCTGGGTTAAATAGTTGGCAGCTCTCAGTGTTTTTTCTCTTCTGTTACCTGACTGCAGTCATACCTCTCCACTGTCCAGATGTCTCGACACTGTCCAGATGCGTGGCTCATATGTTTGGTCTACTCCCCATAACAGTTGTGGGTTTCTGACAAATCACTGAGATGAAGTGAGCATTGACATCAGTAAATGATGACAATCATTTGTGTTTTAGACCTGGAATCTATCAGAAAATATATGTTAAGTCAAACCATGCTACTCTAGCAGACGTCTACGCGTATAACAGCCATATTTCAAATATGTCACTATTGTTTGCCCTTTATCCCCCACCTTTGTCAGGCTTTTTGCAGATGTCTTGCAGTAACAGGTTGGTTTATATACACACACACACACACACACATATCTATATATATATATATATATATATATATATATATATATATATACATTTATATATGTACATGGTTTCATAGGTGTGTACTAGGCGAACAGGCATTTACAAGCCTAGCCCATAGAAGTGCCCTGGCATCATGCCGCTGTCAGTTCCCAGTGCCTCTATCAAGCAGACCCACTGGAGTGATCCCCGGGGTGAACTTTCTATTTCCCATCCACTCATCAAGACTTCTCTTGAAAAGGGCAATAGAGGTGCTCTGCTTGACATGTTTGGGAAGTCTATTCCACAGCATGGGCAGTCTCTGGGTTATGAACCTGTCCCTCCAGCATGTTCTATTGATTGTTGTAATGAAGGTGAGGTCCCTGGAGTGTGTGGTGTGGAGGGATTGGGATTTCTTTAGGTGTAACATTTCTAACAGGGCTGGGTCAGACATGGCTTTGTAAGTCAAGCAGTGATTACCTCTTAAGAGACAATATGAGACTGAGAAAAGCTTGAGTTTTTTGAGTCTGTCCATGTAAGGCATGTACTTAAGGCCAAGGATCCTCTTTGTGGAGTACTTTTGTGGCCTTTCCAGCTGTTGCAGGTGTTTAGTAAGGTACATGCCAAATGGGGCATTATACTCAATGATTGGTCTAATGAGGGAAGATTAGAGCGAGATGATGACCTATATAATATGTATATAAGAGTACTATGGATATGTATTTTTCCCTTATGTTAAATTACTGTAGTTCATGATATGTTAGTAAAAACATTACACATTTCTACAGCTCAGATGATGTAGAGGTATGTTACTGTGATTGTAGTGCACAGCATCCCGTGTTCAAGATTTGGTAGTGATGACTTTTTTCATTCATGTTAAATGACCATAATGCATGATATGTTTATAAAGGCATTACAAATTCCCACAGCTCAGATGGTGTAGTGGTATACTGCTGTGATTGTAGTGCACAGGGTCTTGGTTTGAGAATTAGCAGTGCTGATTATTTTGCTGCTGGGCAGAACAAGGGCTGATCAAGACAGAGTGATTAATGCAATTTTAAGCAATTGTGAGCAGGTTTGTGCAGTTTTGCATGATGCTAAGCAATACTAACAGACGGTTAAGTCCTCTTAGCTTTACTTAGTGGCGCTTACTCTCGCTTACACCAGCGTTAATTTTAATTAAAGAAAAGAAAAAAGGGTGATAGGAAAGTGGTAAAATGGGTGCAAGCAGGGGCTAAAACACTAGGGAAACCAGCTAGAGATGTGCAGGACAGGTGTAGAAAAGAATCATAGCTCTATATTTCTTCTGCAGCAACAGCTGTGAATAATGTGTAGAATTTGGAATTTACAGCCTCACACCCCACAGGGAGGGGTGTTGGTGACAGACATTTGTAGAATAATCTGTGGCTAGATTGATTAATTTCACTGTATATGGGGACGTAATTTAAAGCTATGTCTTGGGTAATGATATTTTTGGGGGACAGATGCCCATTTTGTTTTAAGGTGAGAGTGGGATGTTGGGAAAGGGATGTAGGTATGTTTGGGGAGGTAAGTTGGGTAGGATAGGTTGCATTCGCAAACAGACAAGACACACAAAACAGCAGACAGGGATGATATATGCCACATGAGGGGGAGTAAACACATTTGATGGGGAAGGTGGTTGGGAATCCAAATCCCATGAGGCCCCAAATGGATACAGTGTGACTGAGGTCCCCACCCATGGGCAGTCACCACTGCACCTTCATGGCCCGGAAGGTGGCTGTGCTGGGGGCTGGAAAGGAGGGGTAGCCTGCCCATTGAGGTGTGCCAGCCGGCCCTCTATCTGGCACAGTCATCCATCCAACTCTGAGCGGAGGATGGTGCTCACCATACCCCAGAACTGGCAGCGGGAGAAGGTCTCCTCTCTTCACCTGTGCCCAGGGGGGATGGGCCCTGTCTTCTGAGGCTGTTCCACCTGAATGTGGTGCAGGACAAGTGGAGGAGGCAGTTCCAGGTTGGGTCCCAGATGTGCTGGGGCCCAGTGCCCATGGCAGATGAGGCGGGACAGGCGGATCCGCAGGGATATGCCTTCCCAAACATGCTATAGTGTTGAGATTTTACAATATATATTGGTTAGTCATGAACAAAACATTTCAAAATTAGTTATAACAGCATGAGTGGGTGTTCCAATTAACCCCATACAACAGATTTGTAACAGTTGCATAGCAAACAAAACACATGCATAAATGGAACAACAGTATGCATTTTAACAGCATGCCAGTAACATTGATGGCAACAGGCCACCGCAATGGCATTTGAACAAAGTATGTTAACATGCTACAGTAGTCAGGATGTCCTTTTATGTGGCACACCTCATTATAAAAGAGTTCTCATCTGGGAAAAAAGAGGTCATTGTTCCCCTCTACTCGACACTCATTAGACCCATTATAGAGTACAACGCCCCTTTTGGAAAGCACCTCACAAGACATCTGCAGTAGCTGGAAAGGCCACAGAAGTACCTCACAAATAGGATTACTAGCCTCAAACAGATGCCCTACACTAACCATCTCAAAAAACTCCAGCTTTATTTCGTAGCATATCGCCTACTCCAAGGTGATCTCTGTCTAACATATAAAGCTATGTCAAACCTAGAGCTGTTGGACATGCTACACCTAAAGAAATCCCAATCCCTCTGAGCTACATGCTCTAGGGACCTAAACCTTGTCACCATAATAAACAGGACATGCTGGCGGGATAGATTCCTGTCCCAGAGACTTCCCATACTCTGGAACAGGCTACTCATCTATGTCAAGCAAAGTTTTTCATTAGCACTCTTCAAGAAAAATCTTGATGAGTGGATGGGAAATAGGAAATACACACTGGGGATCACTTCTGTGTCTCTGCTCAACAGTGGCACAGGAAAATAACTTTCTTGGGTGACATAAGCCAGGGAACCTTGTTGGCTATGCTTATGTAGGCCCTCGGGCCAATAGCCTAGTACCTACCTATGAATATACCTATGAACCTATGCAACAAATCAAATATATGAACAATAATGGAACACAAGTCCAAACAATAGGTTTTGAGAACAACATACCCGTAGTATATGAATGATAATTAGCGATGCAGATAAGGGATGGGGTGAGCGACGAAAAGTCCATTAACAACTGTTTAGGCTTCTATTTTTCACATCAGTACTGCTCAGTACTCTACAGATCTGCCTTCACTTTACATCTACCTATGGCCCATATCTTCTGTAGCACAAACATACCTGTTAAACTGTCAACCTGGAATGGGATGGGGCAAACTGTGACAACTCTGAGTACATGACTTGAGGGGACTCGAAAATGTCAGGGTTACATATCTGGCACAGAATGGGTACCCTGCACTGCTGTTATGTGAGTGTGCTACTGGCATACTTCACCTGGTTTTCTATCTGTGTCCAGGGTTATTGGTAGCAGTGACTACTAGCAGTGAAAGTGTGACACTTGAAAGACATGTATCAGAAAGAGTGCATGTTGTATGTACCTATCCTGATATCATTTGCAGGCATGGGGTTGGACAGTGGAACAGTTGTACCTGGTGTATTAGTATGCCCTTCAAACAGCTACTACTGACATTTCTTCACCTGTAAAACCTGTGGAGGACATATCTGTTAACACTACCTGACTGTTTCTACAGTTATTCCTGATTCATGGTGTGTACATATGCACACATTTTACTACCACTCCCTGGATTTGAACCGTGTCTGGGTGATAAAGATTAACACCTAATGTATTTCTCATCACACTGAGCTATCAGGGAACTGCTGTTTCTTGTTTGACTAGTTTCTGCCTAATACTCTCTTGGTTAGACAGTCTGACCTTGTAATCCTGAGATGCATGCATGACAGATAGTGTACTGTGCATTAATCCTTTGAAATACAATCTGGACAGCAAAGGTTAACACACAGCAATGCTGCATGGGACTCATTGTGATACATTACACATTACTATTCAGGGTTCAGAGCTTAGAGCAGCATATATTTCATATTTCATTTATATCTTGTTTTGCTTTACAATCTACAGTTTTTCTAAGTTAGTTCTAAGAAAAACCGCAGTTAATGCATGCTGTCAAACCCATATTTGCTGTGGAGAACCTTTATACATTCTATTTCTACAACAACATACCGGAGTAAACATAACAGTTTTTGGTATTGATCTTTATTACAGTGACATGACACAGTTCTGTAGTACTACATATCCTGCAGATCAATATTAGTTGGACAAACATTATTTATTCGGTTAACACACTAACAGTATACCTACTGGTAGTAAACAATGCACTTCTTCTAGTTATTTGCACTATATACTGCAAGATAGATTTGTACTTATCAACCTGTCGGTGCAGCCTTAACAGTCTGTCAGCATGGGCTTCGATGTTGCTAGCCCTCTCTGCTGCAGCTGTAAGGGAGAAAAACAAACATTATGCACACCTTTTTTATCATATACTCAGGCTAGCCTTTGGTACAAACTACTTGATGTTTATACTTACACACTATTGGAGCATTCTGTGCCTGTGCAACTTGGATCCACTGGGCTAAGAGTAAACCTTCTTCCACTTTAGGTTGGCATAATGGTGTTGTGTCTGCTTACCAGTTCAGGGGATGCCAGTAGCACTGGTGAAATCATGTGCAAGATGGTCCCAGGCCTCCACTTTGTATTGTGAGCCCTGGTACTGGCCCTGCAGCAGTCTCTCATCATGGTTTTCTACAAGGAGTCTAGCCATGACCCTGGACTCCTGAATGCCCCAGTGATGTACCTGAAAGTGTGCTACTTCATCAACGCCTGGCATAGTACCTGCACAGATTAACTACAACAGGTTATGGGTGTATTCCCACCTGTGTAATTTAAATAAGACCATATTCCCACCCTTTGCTGTCATGAACCATTTAGAAATGCTAAGCTTAGCTAAGCGGTGTACAAATCTGCTAAGCTGAGTTGAACAGTGTTAACTCATTCCCATCAGTAGAGCTCTTTGAAATGTGTACCTTTAACTCCCAGTGGGTGTGGCTTCAGTCTTTAGAAAATGAAGTTATCACCTTACATATAGACAGAGGTCATATATCAATACAGTTGTGTTTGCCATCATGTATGCTTCAAGATAAAATATTTTGATATCTTGTATGTAGCATGGTTTTGGAATTATTAATGCAAATATGAATAGGCAATATTTGATGCCTAGAGGTGCAGTAGGAGGTAACTGCAGAAATGCCTGGAAACGTCACTCGGCTGTAATGAGTTAAAGGGGTAAATGCTGAACACTCCTTAACAGTGTGCAAATCTGCTTAGCTGAGCTAAATACTGCTTAGCATTCACATTTAAGCAATGCTTAAACCGGATATGCATAGCTGAGCATTACTTAGCATTGCTCAGTTTTTATTTAAAAAAAAAATACCAAAATTGTAGATTAATTCATCATTACTGACATATTACAAACTCTATATGATTTACTTTGCATGACATCCCTCTATGTGCTTTCATTGCATCACCTCGGGGTGTGACTATACTGTGTGGGGCACTTGTGTATACATGGGTGATTTCACATGTTAGATCCACTCACACGTCCATGTTGGACCTGCTATACTAAACTGGGTAACAAACATCAATTACTACATAATTCAACATAAAAAATAATTTTAACAATCCTTTCCATGTAAAAATAAAGTGCCTGTCTGGGTACTCGAACCATAAATGTCAGTATGCAAAACTGGGACTCTAACCGCTACACTATCTCATTATAGAGATTTTAGCTATACATTTTTATTTACCTGCTTTGAGATGTTTAAGCAATGCTGAGCAGAGGGTTCTAACACACAAACACACTCAGCTACACTTAAACATACATTAGAATGGAAAAAAAAGGAAATTTATAAACCCATTTTATTTACATGTATCAATACTCCTTGTCAGTCACATTAAGGGAAACTGTAAGTGGACACATAGGGACAGTTTTAAATTTTGCTCTTACAAACTTAGAAAGTTGCTAGAATAATAGGTTTTGCATTAGGATGACTTTTCAGACAGATGTGGAGATATGATTGTGGTTTTCTAGCAAATCACTGGCAGATCATTCAGGGTTTAAGTCAGAACATAATGATAGACATTTGAGTTTCAGACTTCATACCCTTCAGAAAATCCATGCTAATGCACAACCTGTTATTCTATCAACTTTCCAAGTTTGTAGGGGCACTATTTAAAAAGTGTCCCTATTTTTGGGCCTTTGTCTCCCCATTATTTATGGCTTTGTCCAGATTTCTTGCTCTAAGAGGTTGAGGGTATGTGTGGCAGACATGTGGACATTCTGCCAATACATGTACAGTTGAGGGGTATGGCCGTACGCACTTTTGCAATGCAGGGGCTGTGGACAGGGACCTGTCACATGCCCCCTGCATTGCTTCCTATCTAAACTTCTTGCTTTCATTGTCCACGGACATTGAAAGCACTTGGAAAGTGCTGTACAGCACTTTGACAATGCAGGGGGTGGGTGACAGTTTCTGTCATACACACCCTGCATTTATTTCTTGATGCCCTATCTATTTCAGTGTCCATGGACACTGTTTTACTATTTTATTTGCTTTCAGTGTCCATGGACACTAAAAAGAATTTAAAAAGTTGCTGCACGACACTTTGAGAGTGAATGGGGCATGTTAGATGTGCGTGCACTACTTAAACATGCCCCTGCACTCAGTAGTGTTTGTATCCACTTAGCCTTAGCAGCAGTGCACCTTCATGAATACGCAGGCTCGCTGCTGTTAAAGCTATGCGTAAATGGACATGGTTCACTCCATGCAGGAATAGCACTATTCCTGCATGGAGTTTATTGAATCCTGGGGTATGTGTTAACTGTATGAGATGACCTTGGATAGCAGAAGAGAAACAGATAAACTGGAACTGATACAATACTCTTTTTACAGAATCCATATATTATATGCACAGCCATTAAGTTAAGGAGATGAGAGGCATGGTGGATACAAAAAAGCTACAAAAGTTAAACATATCAGTAGAAACAAACAGCAAGATTAAAGGCAAGGGAGAAAACTACATGGACTATACACAAAAGTGGAGTGCAAGTCCCTGTCAATATGGCTTAGAAGGAAAAATCCCTAATTGTGACCTGGAGGACCAAAGTTAGAATAACAGCTCATATGCTTCCTTTGAAATAAAATCAAAACCAGAGGTCTTTCCATTCAAGGTACCTTTAGAAATGTATTTCAGGCAAACTGCCTACTCTTAAGTAATACATTGGCAAGCTTAAAATTTCCACCACAAACCCAGTTAATTCCATTGAATACACAGACATGTACTCCACAATATTGCACCAGCATGTAAACAGCTGCATAAATGCTGATGTACCTCATAGGAACAAGCACAGAGTAAACCCAGGAAACAAACCCATAATAATAAAAGGAAAAAATTGATCAAAAGTAAGAAGAGTACTTTCAAGAATGTTGAGTTCTTGTCTCTAAAATAAATGAAAAAAATCAGTTGCTTAACAATATCCACTAAAGCCAAGTTTTAAGCTAAAATAGCTACCCAAACCAAAGACAATCACATCTTTTTTACTTATATTTCTAATCTTGAAAGCACAGCACATTAATTTGTTGAGCTGATTGTGAATAATGTTACCTATGCTAGGAATGAAATATAGCAAGCCTACTGCCTGTTATATTTAGCTGTAACTTTACTTCTCTCTCCCTTTGTCTGTTCTCAAAAAAAAAAAAAAAAAAAGATGTGCAGAGCAATCCCATAGTATCCAGGAAAAAACACAGCACCAGGAACTTAATTAAAATAATCTACTTTAGTGTGCTTTTACATAATAATACAAATTGTTAAGCACTTTTTTCCCTTCTGCCGCAGGGACTTTAACAGCCCTGAACTGATACCTCAGTATATACTATTCCCTCAGAAGATTTTTATTAGTCAAGTGAGTTACTGTAATTAGTTAAACTGAATGACCTATCAAATGAAACAACTAACCACAAATGGTCTGGAAGTTAAACAGATACAAACCAGAGCAAAAATAAACCCAAACTATACTTGTGAAAATAAATAATCACTTCTATATTAAATATACATAAAAGTATACTTAAAAATGTATAAGTGTGTATATAAAATATATATTTAAAAACATCTTAAAGCACCCTGAAAAGTATGCATGGATATATGAAATGTATATAGTAAATGAATACCTCATTGATTTCATAATTTCACTACCTCATTTTCTGAACTGGGACTATTGACACATTTCCCAGGATTCAATAATCTCCATGTAGGAATAGTGATATTCCTACATAGAGTGAATGGTGTATGTGTCTGCATCCCCCCTCTCAGCAGTGCGCCTTACATATTTATGAAGGTGCACTACTGAGAGATCTGCTGACATGGATACTGAATGAGTGCAGGCAGCATGTTGCAGCAGTGCTCGCAGATTTGCAACATGCCCCCTGCACTCACAAAGTGCCGTACGGCACTTTACAATGCTTTCAGTGTATTCGGACACTGAAAGCAGGATTGTGGCAGAGCCTAGATGGCCAACTGAGAGCAGTAAATTTTGAGAGCTCCATAAACTAATATAATAATATAGGAAAATGTTATTATTTTCAAGTTTAAAATATCAGAAATCTATAGATAACTACTAAACTACATAAATATCAATTTTGGTGGAGATATACAAAAATGTTCCTCTCAAGTAACTTGGAGCTATATTGAGTCACTGAATATGAACAACTCAAGGAATTCTCATCCAGATGCTGCTTTGAAAAAAGAACTGCAATTGATGAGATCTACCTTACAGGAACTATCTTTGAAGATAGATGACTTTAAAAATGACTTAGAAAACCTCAAATTAAATTCTCAAAAACAGACTGATACTCTTAAGGAACTATTACAGTAACACCATACAAAAATAACCAATATAGAGACTTCTCTAAATGACATTGAAGGGAGACTCAAAGAGGAAGAATTCCAAAAAGAATTTCTGCTTAAATAGAATACATGGCTGCTTAACGAAATAGATGACTTGGAAAACAGAGAAAGGAAAAACAACATAAGGATCTTTGGTCTGCCTGCCAAAAATTACTGATGCAGAGAAATTTTCATAATTACATACCAGATCGGTTGAGGCCCGGGTTAACAACAACCGCCACCAGTACTGTTAGCCAACAGGGTGCTGGCAGAAATTGGGCTACTGTTGGCTGAATAAGAAGAAGAGGAGGGGGAAGGCATGCCCAAAGGCAGGAAGAGAGGAGGAAGGTTAGGGGTGTAGTACTGAGGGTAGAAACTTTGAATGTTGGCAATATGACTGTTATAGGGAGAGAGCTAGCTGATATGATGGAGAGAAGGAAGGTTGATATATTGTGCATGAAAGAGACCAGATGGAAGGGAAGTAAGGCCAAGTGTATAGGAGTTGGGTTCAAATTGTTCTATCATGGTGTGGATGGCAGAAGAAATGGGGTAGGGGTTATCCTAACGGAACAGTATGCCAAGAGTGTTTTGGAGGTGAAGAGAGTGTCTGATAGAGTGATGTTTATGAAGCTTGAAATTGATGGTGTAATGGTGAATGTTGTTAGCGCATATGCTCCACAAGTTGGGTGTGCGATGAATGAAAAAGAAAAATTTTGGAGTGAGTTGGATGAAGTGGTGGTGAGTGTACCCAAGGGTGAGAGACTAGTGATTGGAGAAGACTTCAATGAGCATGTTGGTGAAGTTAACAGAGGGGATGAGGAAGTGCTGGGTAGGTATGGTGTTAAGGAGAGGAATGCAGAAGGTCAGATGATTGTGGATTTTGCGAAAAGGATGGACATGGCTGTGGTGAATACGTATTTTAAGAAGAGGGAGGAGCATAGGGTGACATACAAGAGTGGAGGAAGATACACACAGGTGGATTATATCCTATGTAGGAGGGCCAGTCTGAAGGAGATTGGAGACTGTAAAGTGGTGACTGGTGAAAGTGTAGTTAAGCAGCATAGAATGGTGGTCTGCGGGATGATGTTGGTGATCAAGAAGCGGAGGAGGAGCATGAAAGCAGTGCCAAGGATTAAATGGTGGAAGTTAAAAAAGGGTGATTGTGAGGTGGAGTTCAGGGAAGAGTTAAGACAGGCACTGGGAGGCAATGAAGAGTTACCAAATAGCTGGGTAACTACAGCAGAGCTAGTAATGGAGACTGCTAGGAAGGTGCTTGGTGTGACATCTGGACAGAGGAAGGAGGAAAGGGAGACATGGTGGTGGAATGAGGAAGCACAGGAGAGTATACAGAGGAAGAGGCTGGCGAAGAAGAAGTGGGATTGTCAAAGAGATGAAGAAAGTAGACATGAGTATAAGGAGATGAGGCTAAGGATAAAGCATATAGAGAGTTGTATGAGAGAGTGGACACTAAAGAGGGAGAAAAGTACCTGTACCAATTGGCTAGACAGAGGGACAGAGCTGGGAAAGATGTGCAGCAGGTAAGGGTGATAAAAGACAGTGAGGGAAACATACTCACAAGTGAGGAGAGTGTGTTGAGTAGATGGAAAAAGTACTTTGAAGGGTTGATGAATGAAGAGAATGAGAGAGAGAAAAGGTTGGATGATGTGGGGATAGTGAATTAGGAGTGAAGCAGATTAGCAAGGAGGAAGTAAGGACAGCTATAAAGAGGATGAAGAATGGAAAGGCTGTTGGCCCAGATGACATACCAGTGGAAGCATGGAGGTGCTTAGGAGAAATGGCAGTGGAATTTTTAACCAGATTGTTTAATGAAATTTTGGAAAGTCAGAGGATGCCTGCGGAGTGGAGAAAAAGTGTTTTGGTACCTATCTTTAAGAATAAGGGTGATGTGCAGAGCTGCAGTAATTACAGAGGGATACAATTGATCAGTCACAGCTTGAAGTTATGCGAAAGAGTAGTGGAAGCTAGGTTAAGACGGGAGGTGATGATTAGTAATCAGCAGTATGATTTCATGCCAGGAAAGAGCACTACAGATGCAATATTTGCTCTGAGAGTGTTGTTTGAGAAATACAGAGGTCAGAAGGAGTTACATTGTGTATTTGTGGACTTAGAGAAAGCATATGACGGGGTGCCTAGAGAGGAGTTGTATTGCATGAGGAAGTCGGGAGTGGCAGAGAAGTATGTAAGAGTGGTACAGGATATGTACAAGGGTAGTGTGACATTGGTGAAGACTGCATTGGGAGTGACAGATACATTTAAGGTGGAGGTGGGATTACATCAAGGATCAGCTCTGAGCCCTTTCTTATTTGCAGTGGTGATGAACAGGTTGACAGATAAGATTAGACAGGAGGCCCCACGGACTATGATGTTTGCAGATGACATTGTGATATGTAGTGAGAGTAGGGCCCAGGTTGAGGAGACCCTGGAGAGGTGGAGATATGCTTTAGAGAGGAGAGGAATGAAGGTCAGCAGGGCTAAAACAGAATATATGTGTGTAAATGAGAGGGAGGGTAGAGGAATGGTGAGGATGCAGGGAGTAGAGTTGGTAAAGGTGGATGAGTTTAAGTACTTGGGATCAACAGTTCAGAGTAATGGTGAGTGTGGAAGAGAGGTGAAGAAGAGAGTACAGTCAGGGTGGAATGGGTGGAAAAGAGTGTCAGAAGTGATTTGTGACAGATGGGTACCAATAAGAGTGAAAGGGAAGGTCTACAAGAGGGTAGTGAGACCAGCTATGTTATATGGGTTGGAGACTGTAGCATTGTCAAAAAGGCAGGAGTCAGAGCTGAATGTGGCAGAGTTAAAGATGTTATGATTTGCACTGGGTGTGACTAGGATGGACAGGATTAGGAATCACTATATTACAGGGTCAGCTTAGGTTGGACAGTTTGGAGACAAAGCAAGAGAGGCAAGATTGCGTTGGTTTGGACATGTGCCGAGGAGGGATGCTGGATATATTGGGAAAAGGATGCAAAGGATGGAGCTGTCAGGTAAGAGGTAAAGAGGAAGGCCTAAGATGAGGTTTATGGATGTGGTGAGAGAGGACATGCAGGTGGTTGGTGTGAAAGAGCATGATGCAGAGGACAGGAAGAAATGGAAACAGATGATCCGCTCTGGCGATACATAACGGGAACAGCCGAAAGAAGATGATGATGGTCTGCCTGAAAACACTGAAGGAGAAGACATTATTTCATTCTTAACCTGGATTCCTGAATTTTTAGACATGAAAGAGGGATTTTCATTTGGAATTGAAAGGGAGCATAGAGCACTGAGGAAACCTGCTTCTAACTCAACAAATACTCCACCTAGATCCATAGTTATAAAATTACTTTCATTTCTGGACAAGGAACTAATATTAAAATCTGCTTGGAGACAATCACCCTTAAAATACAATCAAAGCCTGATAAGGTTTGACAATGATTATTCTTCCAGAATACTAGAACAAAGGAAAAAAGTCTGGCTATTAATAAAACTGTTGAAACAAAACAACATTAAAGCACAGCTGGCCTTTCCAGCCAAGATAAAAATACTTTTTGCCAAAGAGATGAGAACCTTTAATGACTTAGAAGAAGCTACTATATTCATCAAAAACAACAACATAGTGTCTATCCCAGAAGAAATGGAATGGATGGCCCCTACTCTTAAAAGAATAAAATAAACAAATCATTGAGCTCATGCTAGAAAGAAGAAACAAAAAAAATGATTCCAAGATAGCTGTCTCCAAAAAAATATATATCTCTTACAACTACATTTGTCAAAGTATCAACTGATATGGTACATCACTTGTCATCTCCTTTTATTTTAAAAAAGGAGGATTTCTTAAACAACTGAGAAACAGTAATGATTTATTCAGAATATTCAAAGAGCCCAATAATTCTTCACAAAGGTAGGTCAAGATGGGCTACTATTTACATTATATATAAGTGAAACAAAGCAACATATAATATAAACATATAAGTTTCTATTCCCCTACTTGAACACAATGAATACTTATCTTGTGCATGTTTCATTGATTTTACTTATAATAATTTAAGTAATTAACTAATTCAACAAAGTACCATTCATCAGAGTTCAGACTCAAATGTAACAAATTAACATCATATATAATAGCAGTAACAGTAGAGTGTTTAAAAAAAAATTCATGGAGACTAATGCCTTCTTCAGTTAACGTATGATTTAGAAATGTCATGTATATCCTGGTTAAATAATGGTAGCAAGCTCTTAGTACAAATGTCATCATTATATTCTGTCTAAATATAGTTAATATCAATTATGGCAGGTATCACAGCTACAAGTGCTGTTTGATCAATCCTGATATGGTGTGTGTGGATGCAGCTGTGTCTGGCAGTTAGTACAAATGTCATTATTTTTTCTAAACAGTTAATATCAATTATGGCAGGTATCATAGCTTTAAGTGCTGTTTGATCAATCCTGATATGGTGTGCGTGAATGCAATCGTGTCTGGCAGCTAGTACCAATGTCATTATTATTCTGTCTAAACATAGTTAATATCAATTATGGTAGGTAGCATAGCTTCAAGTGCTGTTTAATTAAGCCTGACATTGTGTGGGTGGATGCAGCTGTGTCTGGCAGCTGTTGTATGTTGCCATTTTTGTCTCTGGGAAGCTGTGGGTTGCAGCTTGTGATCAAAGTTTACTGATGCTTGTGCATTAGGAAGAGACATTTGGTCTTTTAGCCTGGATCCAGGGGAAGGGGGTGGATAAAACTGTGATTTGGGATATTTTGGCAGAGAATAGTTTGTTTATACATCTGCTGAGTGAGAGGTGGGAAGGCTGGAAGAATGTGTTATCTCTTGTTGTAGCGGTTTGTTGGGAGTTTTTTTTTTATCTATTTGCTCTCCATTCTTTTCTTGGCTGCTGCTTCATTAAAAGGGGGGGAATTTAGGCTTGAAGTTGCAGTGAAGTGAAGCTTTGCTTCAGGTGCATCATGAGCCTCTGGTATGCAGTACGCAGACACTCTAACAGAAACAGACGCTCCCAGGTTGCTACGGTAACAGAGACAGAGTGCCGATAATGCTTAATGGCTCAGAGGAGCCCACGAGATGATTTTTGGGAATGAAGTTTTTGGTTTTAAAAGAATATATATAATAAAAGAGCTGTTTTAAATCACATGTACACACATTGATGGTCTCCCAACACTTTGTTTAGCTCCTTAAGTTGATTCATGATAAAAATAGATAAATAATAATAAGCTCAATTTTATATTTAAAATGTAACTTGGCCCAAACACATTAAGGACTTACATAAGAGTGGAAGTCTGAGTTATTGTGAAAGACTAAAAGCACTTGGTTTTGTGCAGCACCCTTTGCAGTGGTCTGGGAGGTGAGCTTGCTCAGACATGTTGGGCATATGGGGATAGCTGATTCTAGGGGTGTTTGGGGTTGCCAGGAAGTGGTAGAGAGTCATCAGATTTCCTTTGTGGAAATATCTGTGGGAATGGAAGGTGTGTTGAGTGATTCACTGGCAGAGTGGCCACTACATGGAACAGGCTGGTAAAATGGAACATGACAAATATTGCTTTGGATATTTTAAGAACAGCCTGGAATCACACCACATGAACTAGTGAATGGTATTCTGGCAAAACTGGATGGGCATTGTTGCCTATGCTTGAAGTACTGATATCTGTGTATGTAAGGATGGAAATATACTTATAACAAATAAAAAACTAGAAGGGGCTCATAATTTAAAGTCTATGGATTGTATAAACATGCTTGGAAGGAGCTAATAATAAGAATAGGCATTACAGCTTGTGGTCTCTCGAATAACTAAGCAACAGCCAAAAAAAAAAAAAAAACACAATAGTTATGTAATGCATGATTTTAGTAAATCTAGGCATAAAATATATAATCGTCATATAAGATGAAGCAGTCTGCTAAATTTAGATATTAAAAATAGGATTTAATAACATGGGCTTGTGTATAATAATTCTACTCTCTTAACTTGTCATAAATGACATACACTACATTGAACATCAAGGGGAAGCATGATGATTTTCTTATATAAGTAAATATGCATAACAAGTCATGTAATTGCTTTAACTTGAATTGTAGTTTTTGTAACCCATCTTGACCATATATAATACTTAAGTGATTACCAAGGTAACTAATGTTTTATACATGACATCAAACTGACAAAGTTGTTCAAGAGAAACAATAGTAGCCTGAACTTGAAATGTCACAGAATGTTACAATCATATTCTGAACAAATAGTATTAAATTGACAATAGACAGTTTAATAACATGGGCTTGTGTATAATAACACTACTGTTTTAACTTGCCATAAATTACATAAACTATATTGAACATCAATGGGAAGCATGATGATTTTCTCATATAAGTTAATGTGCATAACAAATCATATAATTGCTTTAACTTGAATTGTGGTTTTGTAACCCATCTTGACCATCCATAATACTTAAGCTGTTACCAAGGTAACTAATGTTTTATATACAACATCAAACTGGAAAAGTTGTTCAAAGGAAACAATAGAAGCCTGAACCAAGGAATGTCGCTGAATGTAATAATCACATTCTGAACAAATAGCATTACATTGACAGTAATCACTCAGTTTAACCTTTACTGATTTTACAAAATAGAATGTTGCCATTTAAATCTAAAAACTTTCAGTATATGCCATAAAATGGCAATTTATGAATATGGAAAGGAAAATTTTAATCATTAATCACAGTAAGTGAATTTGTTGTTTTTAACCTATAATTCCACTCATTTTATAATAAGAAATGACAGATATGAAAATCCTTATGTGTAGGAAATGGGGGAAGAGGGATGCACTGATAATTAAAATGTACTTACTTTCATCAATGTTCACGTAAAACAAACTTAATACTTTAAGTAAGTTACCAACAAACAAACTCATTGCTTAAATGCTGGCAAACAATGAAATATAACTTCTGATATATCCAGTAAAATGCATTGTATTATAAACATCTATTTATATTAAGTACTAAGTTTTGAAAGACTTCATCAATAAGGTTGAATATGTTAAATAAATGGGTGCTATAATCTTTTACTGAGGTTTTATATATGATACATCCTGCTTTACTATGATTTGAATTGCTTGTCATCTATCTTTCATGTAAATATCAATTGCTTATACAATAAGTAGACATTTATATTGTATTAGAATTCTGTCTAATATACAATAGTACTGTATCTGTTCAAAATAATATAAATATTGCTTATTCCTATTACAAATATTCTCCATATGATAATTCAATTTATGGATCTCAGATATTCTGGGTTGTCAAGGTATGAGTGATAATCTGATGGACTTAGGTTTATCCATCAGATTAGGAATGATTTTCATTCCATGGCTAGTGCGGATCTTAGTTTTGTTAACATTTATTAATTTAAATTTATTTCACAAAAAACATTTTTAGTATGCCTGACCAACACATTACTTTATTAGTAAGCACTCTAAAACTGATAATTTCCTTTAAAAGCTCAACCATATACTTTATACTTATCAGAGCAAAATGTTTAATAATCACAATAAAACAAAAAATACATTGTCTAAATAACCTAAGATTGATTTAACTTTATTATCTTTAAATACCAATGGCTTAAACAATCATACCAAGAGATCAAATCTACTGAAACATTTAAAACCGAACAAAGCACAAATTGTCTTCCTTCAAGAAGCTCATTTCAAAACGAAAGACAATTACAAATGGAATCCTAAGGAATATATGATATTGGCACAATCCACTTTTAAGACAAAGACAAAAGAGGTAACAAGTTTTTAGAAAACAAATGTGATTAACCCAGAAATCATTTATAAGTATGAAGATAAAGAAAGCCTTATTGTATTAGTAATAATTAAATATAATAACAGAATATGGCCCTAGCCAATCTATACTGGTTCCCAGGGATTGGAACAGGAACTGTTAAAAAACAACTGGATTTCATTTCAAATAATTATAAAGGTAACTTACTATTGGGATGAAATTTTAACTGTATATTTGATATTTCTGAAACTACAAATAAAAGACCGATGCATACATCTGCTGTATCAAAAGCTTTGAACAAGAGGGTAGAATCATTTAAAGAAGATAAATCTTTGTTGTTTTCCCATCAAGATCACAGATTTGGTACCCAAACTAGAATATATAAAATATTTGCTACCCATGACTTACACTCTAAAACCATTAATTTCTCAGTCACTCCCTGCCCTCTTTCAGACCACAATTCATTGATACTAAAACTTCAAAATGGGTACAAACCATTAATCTTTAACTCCAAAATTCCAGCATATATAACTAAAATTAAAGAGTTCAAACTCTGGTTATTATCTGAATTATTGTTCTTCTTAGGTTCATAGTTTCATAGGTAGGTATGAGGCTATTGGCCCTAAGGCCTATATAAGTCTAGCCAAAAAGGTACCCTGGCTTTCGTCGCCCAAGAAAATTATTTTCCTGTGCCCCTGTCGAGGAGAGCAACAGAAGTGATCCCCGGGGTGAATTTCCTATTTCCCATCCAATCATCAAGATTTTTCTTGAAGAGTGCTAATGAGGATGTTTGTTTGATATAGATACGTAGTTTGTTCCAGACAATGGGAAGTCTCTGGGACAGGAATATATCCCTTAAGCATTTTCTCTTTATTGTGGTGACAAGGTTTAGGTCCCTAGAGCATGTAGCTCAGAGGGACTGAGATTTCTTTAAGTGGAGCATGTCCAACAGCTCTGGGTTTGACATACATTTGTATGTTAGGCAGAGATCACCTCTGAGTAGGCGATATGCAATGGAGTAATGCTGGAGTTTTTTGAGACAGTGTGCATATTGCATCTGTTTGAGGCCAGTAATCCTCTTTGTGATGTATTTCTGTGGCCTTTCCAGTTGTTGTAGATATCTTGTGAGGTACATGCCAAAAGGGACATTGTACTCTATAATGGGTCTAATAAGTGATGACTAGAGGGGAACAATGACCTCTTTTTTTCTGGATGAGAAACCTTTTGTGATGAGGTGTGCCACATAGAAGGATTTCCTGACTACTGTGGCAATGTGATTATCGATGTGATTATCAAAGGAGAGACTACTGTCCACTTGTTTCCCAAGGTCTCTTATCACACTTTCAGTGTTAAGTAGACTGCCGCCTATGTGGTAGTTCATGGGTACGGAGTTTTTACCAAAGGTGATAACAATGCACTTTTTGGCATTAAGCTTGAGGCTATGGCTTTGACACCAGGCATCTGTCTCACTGAGGTCCTTTTGTAGGATTTCACATTGTTAGGAGCTTTCATTATGGCTCCTAGTTTGTAGTCATCTGCAGACATCATTAGCTAAAGACCTTTTGCGTTAGCCTGTACTTCAGAGACGTAGATACCAAACAGGAGGGGACCCAGGACTGAACATTGTGGTACTCCACTTGTCACTGGTCTGAAGTCAGATTTGTAGTCTGTTACTTTCACAGTGTAGGTTCTGTCAGTGAGCCAGTTGGCAACCCATCTTGTGACATAGCGATTTATACCTAGTTTAGTGAGTTTATTTATAATTCCAGAGTGGGGGATGGTGTCAAAACCACCTTACCCTCGTCTACGGCTTTGGTGACTGCTTCAAAGAAGTCTATCAGATTTAGGAGACATGCTCTGCCTTTTACAAGCCTGAATTGGGTGGGGTCCAGAGTTTGGAGATTACCAATGGCTTTATTTATAAGTTCCATGATGATATGTTCCATGGCCTTGTAGATCAGGCTCATCAGGCTAATGGGGCGGTAGTTCCCAGAGTCCATAGTGACTCCCCCTTTGTGGAGTGCGATAACCATTGCTGTGCACCATTCATTGGGCATAAATCCTGATGTGAGGCTATGATTGAACATGGTACCTAGGTGGGGTACCTGTTCATTCTGTAGTTCATGTAGAACACAGCTTGGGATGCTGTCAGGTCTCATGGATGCTGTGTTCTTGGCTTTGGAGAGTGCAGGATTTACCTGTGCAGCCATGATTACAGGAACTTTGCATTCTTCCAGTATAGAGATGGGCCCTTTAGGGGGTGAGAGGGGGTTAAAGTTATCACTGAACCTATCTGCCAGGATATTGGCAATATCAGTTAGTTCTGTATATTTAGTGTCATTGCGCTGTAACTCAGAGCAGATGTGAGTGCTGCCATTGAGATTCCTGACATAGCTATAGAATGCTTTGTGTTTGTTTTTAGAATAAGTGGCGATTATGTTTCATAACTAGCTTTGGAGGATTTTATGAGAGATCTCAGCTTCTTACTGAGGCTGACCAGAGAGTTCCTCCAATCATGGGATTTTACTCTTTTTCACAACAGTTTCTTTCTTCTGTTGTAGAGTTTGTTTATGGCAGGGGACCACCAGATTGTCTTCCTTTTTTTGGAGAATAGCGTCTTGGTTCTGTTAGGCATGGCACAATCCATGCACTCATGTAAGTGCTTATAAAGTGCATTTGTGTAGGATTCAACAGTTGTACCTCTATTGTCTGTCTGCATGGGTGTCATGAAATTTGCCACTTCTGTCTTAAGAAGCGTGAAGTTGGCTTTGGAGACATTTTTTACGGATGTTTGCCTAATGGGGGGTGTGGCGGGATGTGGATGTCTAGGGTGATAAGCTTGTGGTTGGACCTGACCAATGAGGAATTGACTTCTGGTGTGGAACACTGGTCACCCATGTTGGTAATGACCAGGTCTAGGATATTGCTGCCCCTGGTGGGGGTGTGGATAAGTTGATCCAAGGCACTGGAATTTATGAATTCCAGAAAACATTGATCAAAAGAGTTGGTACATGAGTAGTTTTCCCAGTTAATGGTGGGATAGTTGACATCACCCATTACTAGGGTGTTGGATTGTACCCTAATATTTTCCAGTGTATCAAGAAATGAGGAGTGGGAATCCTGGGGCATGGTGGGGGATCTGTAGCAAGCTACTATTTGGATTGTGGTCTTGCCCAGAGTTAGTTGCACTTGGATAATTTCGGATGCATTATACTGAGCAACTAGCCTGGAGGTGTGGATATCCTTAATGAATATGGACACGCCTCCTCCTTTAGTGTTTTGATCTAGGTTAGGTGGCCAAAAGGTGTGGTATGAATTGTAGCCTGGTAATGCAGCGGTGCTCTCTGGAGCCTTGATGCAGGTCTCTGTCACTGCACAGATGTCGATGTTCACCATTTTAAGGAGTACCTCGAGTGAGTGCATTTTGTGGTTTAGATGCCTAGCACTGAGTAGCATTACCCTCAGATATTGCTTGCTTGTACCTGTTATGTTGATGCATTTGTCATTTGAACCTTGCCTAAAAAGGCACTATAGGGGTGGCAAGAGCCTTAGCCAGTATCCCGAATCCCAAGGGTGACAGGTGCAGGCCATCTCTGGCAAAGCATCATGGTCTGTCAATCATGTCTTCCCAGGCAGACAGATACTGGATCTCCTTAGAATGACACCAGAAACTTAGCCAATTGTTGAAGTCAATAATTTTCTCCATGTACTGTGGTATCATTCTGGGTGGTAGCAGGATGCTATTCAGGGCTAGGGTCATACATGCCTGTGCCCCAAGATCAGAGAGCTCCTCCATGTCTGTTTTCATGTAGTCCAGGGAGGTACCTCTCAGGTCATTCACACCAACATGGACAATGACAGACTCATATTTGTACTTGTTGTGAAGTGAACTGAATGCGTGGGTTATGTGGTGAATCCTGGCACTTGACAGGCAGCTAACAGTAACTTTCTCCTTGTTTAGCCTGGTGAGTGGAACACCAGTGTGCCTGACTATAGAGTCACCTATGACTAGAGTGTTGGGTACGTTGTTATGCCTTATGGGCTGTGGTTGACTGGCACACTGAGTTTGTGGGCTATGTGTCATCTGGGTTGTGTTGCGGGGTGGATGTTGCTTGTGTTTCTGCTTTGGAGGTCTCTGTTGTTTGGTCAGATTTTTATTGAGAGCCTCCATGAATGTAGATGGGTGTTTTTTGTTTCTATGTGTGTGCTTTAGCGGTGCAGGTTTTGAGGGACTATGTGATGAGTGTGGTGTGGTGCAAGTGTTTACCTTCTCCTCTTAACTGTCTAGTCCTGTCTTGGGTGAAGAGCGCTTTGCTTTCAGTTTTGCTTTATAAGTGCATCTCTCACAGGTTGTAGTGTGTGTTGGTAGGAGGAGAGGGTTGTCTGTGTACATGAGGCAATTTCTGCATTACCACAAGATGCCCAGATTTATCAGGTAGACAGAAGAAAACACCTGGAACTGACCATTAGACATGCCTGGATAGGTGCTTATTTATTAAGTACTAAAAACAGCTTTCCTCTAGACAATTGAGGAAAGTTGAGTGCTGTCGTAATTTGTAGCTTATTTAGTGCTTACAATGAGTTCTGAACAAGTGCTGAGCTCAAAGAAACAGATATGAGTGCTAAAACTAAAAAAAAACTGGCTAGTTCTAAGGGAAAATTTGAAGAGCAGACTTTATGGCACCAGGAAAAGTTTAACCCTAGCTAAGCGGGGATGCATAAAGTGTATTTTTTTTTAATATAACAGTAGCAAATAAGCAAACTGATTTAAACAAATTAACCAATTAACCAACAAAAAGCTAAAAACTGAGCCCCATTCCAGCAGTCCTCAATCAGACAAGTTCTAACTGCACACTCCTGGCACTAGGATGCAGGGGAACCTTCTTGAAAAAAAGATGACCTGGATTAGTGCTCAAATTATACAATCAAAGCTAGATTCAGCAGGTCTGAATCTAGTCTATGCTATAGCAAACAAGGTGTACCAAGTTCAGAAAGAAACAGTTTAAAAAAGCATGCACAATAAGCCTTTAACTCCCAGCTCAGAAGGGCAGAATCTACCCTCTCCTCTCATAAGAGTGCAGACCACACCTTCTTAATGTAAAATAACTGGCCTGAAGCCCAAGTGCTTAAACGAGAATTAATACACTTTCAGAATAACAGACAGTAAGCCTTCAATCAGCAACTCCCAACTTAGAAGGATGTAAGCTACTGCCATGCCACAACAGTGCAGACCATAAACATTCTTAATGTAAAACAACTGGTCTGAAGCCCAAGTGCTTAAACCAAAGGCTTAGAATAACAGTTACAATTTACTCAGGCTACTAATAAGCAGTAATAAATGCAGCAGAATAAATTCAATGAAGTACTTTTAAGAACAGGCAGCAAAAACAAAATAAAGTAATAAAGTAGGAAGAAACACAAATACAGTAAAAGCAGATGAATAAAGTGCATTTTTTTAGATAATAGAAAACAAACTGATTTAAACCAATTATCCAATTAACCAGTAAAAAAGCTCAAAACAGAGCCCTTTTCCAGCAGTCTTCAATCAGACAAGTTCTAACTGCACACTCATGCCATTAGAGTGCAGGGGAACTTTCTCCAAAAATGATGGTCTGGATTAGTGCTCAAGTTATACAAACAAAGCTAGATTCAGCAGGCCTGATTCTAGTCTATGCTACAGCAAACAAGGGGCACCAATTTCAGAAACAAACAGTTCAAATAAGTAGGCACAATAAGACTTTAACTAGAAATTCTCAGCTCAGAAGGGCAGAGACTAGTCTCTCCTCCCACAAAAGTGCAGACCACAATCCTTCTTAATGTAAAATAACTGGCCTGAGGCCCAAGTGCTTAAACCAGAACTAATACACTTTTAGAATATCAGACACTGAGCCTTCAATCAGCATTTCCCAACTTAGAAGGATGTAAGCTACCTGTCCTGCCACAACAGTGCAGACCACAAACCTTCTTAATGTAAAACAACTGGTCTGAAGCCCAAGTGCTTAAACCAAAAGGGTTAGGATAACAGTTACAATTTAATCAGGCTACTACCAAGCAGTAATAAATGCAGCAGAATAAATACAATTTAGTACTATTTAAGAAGAGGCAAAAACAAAATAAAGTAATAAAGTAGGAAGAAACACAAATACAGCAAAAGCAGATGAATAAAGTGAAATTATTTTAGATATTAATTATACCACAGAGATAAATAAAATACTGATATGGGACTCATTAAAAGCTTACATATATGGTAAAACCTTAACTTGGTATAAATAAATCAGAGAATGGGATTCTGAATTATTACATCTACAATCCAAACTTTTGTCATTAAAAGCAGAACAAAAATCAAAAACATTTGGAGATGAAAAAGAAAGTAGAAGTATTAAACAATAAATACAACAAAATTCTTACACATAAAACTAGTTTATCTTTAGAAAAACTAAAAATTAATACCTTGGCCACTTCTCCCAACCATGTACATAATTTATCCACAAGAATCAAAATACAATAATAACATTAAAAATATATTCCATGAAAAGAAAGGGAAAAATGTCTCGGATATAGGTGACATTCTTGATGCTTATAGAAATCACTATATGGAACATTTCCAAAAAGAAAATATACATATCAATCAATTAATTATAGATGAAAAATGCTCTAATATTAAAAATGGCCAAAAATTTAACTAGATCTGCAAGCACCCATATCCTACAAAGAAACTGCAGATCCAATAAAAGAGGGTAAAAATAATAAAGCTCCAGGTATAGATGGCATAATTATGGAAATATACAAACTTTTTCCTTCAACTATACTATCCCTCTTCTGTAAAACTCTATTAGAAATTCAGTCACAAGCTTTAATACCATCCTCTTGGAGATATTCCTTAACCACACAAATCCTAAAGGAAAACAAATCTCCAAACTTCTGTACCTCAGACAGACCTATATCATTATTAAATAATGACTATAAGATATTTATGACAATATTAACTAACAGAATACAAATACCACTATCCAAAACAATAAATAATGATCAAACTGGATTTATATGTCATAGACACACATATGACAATATTAAAAGGATAATTTCTCTTATAGATTATGTTAATAAAGAAAATAAAGAAACACTCATAATTGACTTAGATATAGAGAAAGCCTTTGATTCCCTAAATTGGAACTATTTATTCAAAATCCTAATGCTATTTGAATGTCCTGCATCCTTTGTTCATCTCCTAAAGAATATATTTACAAATAATTTAGCATATGTCAAGTTAGGTCCTTTTACCTCTGACTCTCTACATATAACAAAAGGCACTAAACAAGGATGTCCCATGTCACATATTCTGTTTGCTCCACCTATTGAAATATTGGCAGTTTCAATTCATAGCAATATAAACATCAAAGGAATAGATGTTTATGAACAATACAATTCTAAAGTAATGGTATTTGCTGATAACATATTATTAACATCTAATACAAAAGAGACATTAGATATATTAATTGACAAATTTCGCATGACTTTAGGACTGCTTTTCAATAAATCAAAATCAAAATTTTTATTTTTAAATAAAAAAAAGAACTGCAGACTAAGGGGATCACATCATAGGAAAACAAGAATCTACCTTAAAATATCTAGGAATTGAGTTATGCAAGGATAATAATGAATTAGTCTCAAAAAGCTATAATAATATCATCAGTACAATTAAAATCTCTGTGGAAAAATGGAACAAAATAGTATTAACATCTGAAGATAGACTACAGTTAATAAAAATGGTTTTACTGCCCAAAATCCTATATATAGCCTTGGCAATACAACTGTTATCAGAAAGGAATATAGTTAAAAAAATAAATTCATGCCTAATAAAAAGTTTATGCTTTCTCAAAAGAAACAGAATAGCTTTAATACATCATATCAAACCAAGGAAACAGGGAGGATTACATTTTCCTGATATAGAAACATATATAAAAGCATCAATATCTAAAACAATCTCAAATTGGATAAGTCTAAATTACTCTGCAAAATGGAAAGAATTACTAACTGTATTATCAATGAATGAATTTGATTTACAAAAAAATTTCAAATAACAGATAAAAACAATTTGCCATGGCACATATTATGTGTTACTATCAATATAACATAACTACACCCACTAAAACTCTTATGATTAATTATTACATTGACTCATTTAGGAAAATTATTAATGCAAATATAGATTTAAAAATCTGGTTTGATCTTTTAACACCATTTATAGTCACAATGAACTTTCCACATAAAATATAGAGAGAAATTATTAATTTCTGGGAAAAAATGAATTGTTTGTTGGCTCCAATGTATCAAAGGACTAAAAGTTTTAGATATGCAAGTAATAAAAACAACATACAAAATTCCACAACAGGACTGGCTAACTTTACAGAGTATTCTGTCATTCGCAAGATTTAAGTAGAATAATTAACAATTCTTCATTTAAAGAAATACCTAAATTTACGATATACATATATATATATATATATATATATATATATATATATATATATATATATATATATATAATCATATATCATAAATCATACTTTGACATGGGAAACAGTATTTCAAAATTTTACAAAATATTGATAATCAACACCCAAAACCTCATATTGGAAATATATAACAAAAGGACACTCAATACAGTTAAATGAAGATATTTAAACAAATATCTTATTATCGATAAAATATACATCTTTTACACAATACTGGAAAGTTTTAAATTAGAAATGCTTGCACAGAGCATTCTTAACCCCAGACAGAATGAGTAGAGATAGTTCTTCCATAAAAGGAATATGTTGGAGATGTGAGCAAGTACACAATGCAGATTGGAACCACATTTTCTTTGTGTTAAAATTAAGCCATTTTGGAATGGTATTAATAACTTTCTACAAGCTTTATTTAATGAATCATTTTATTTAACTAAAGCTCTTATATTATTAAATGTGAACAAAGGTCCTTATTTGAATAGGTCAAACATGTATTTAGTATGGACTGTACTTGCAATTTTAAAGAAGTGTATAACAAGAAGATGGAATACATTCACAATACCAACTTTAGAAAACTTCTACAGCCTACTGAAGACCACAGAATTATTGGAAATTAAAATTAAAGAACTAAGAATTTATCCAAAGTCATTTATCAACAACCCTTGGGGAAAAGTCTTATCATTGATTGACACTATACAATAATTGATCAGACACTCTGATAATGGATTGGACATACTTATAAAGTAACTGTATACATTAAGATCTGTTATAGTCTCAGGCTAATGTACACAGTGTGCATAGTTATTTAAGATGTTATGTATACATACCATGTAATTCATTCAAATGTATTTGAAAAAACTGTGAGAAAGAAAGCAGGATTGTGAATGGGAAGCAATGCAGGGGTGTCGGACAGGTATTGTAACACACCCACTGCATTGTCAAAGTACTGTATGGCACTTTACAATGCTTTCAGTGTCCGTGGACACTGAAAGCAGGATTGTGAATGGGAAGCAATGCAGATGGTGTCTGACAGGGACTGTAACACACCCCCTGCATTGTCAAAGTGTCATAGGGCACTTTACAATACAATTGTGTCCTCGGACACACACCAGTACCTGTCAACCTCTTAGTGCCACAAATCTGGACAAAGCCCAACAAAATGGGGGGAAGAAGGTCCAAAAATATGGCCTTTTTTAAGTACTGCTCTTAAAATCTTAGAAAGTTGATAGATAACAGGGTTTGTTTTAACATACATTTTCTAAAGGATTAGAAGTCTGAAACTCAAATGTATGCCATTATTTACTGACTTCAATCCTGAGATCATCCCACTGATTTGCAGAAAACCACAAATTTTATGAGGAACGAAACAGAAATATGAGCTAAACATCTGGACAGTCTGCAAAAATCTGGACAGTTAAGGTGTGCACACACCTCAACCTCTTCCACCAAGAAATCTGGATAAAGCCATGAAATAAATGTGAGACAAAGGTCCCAAAATAGGGCAAATTAAAAGAAATTGCTCATACAAACTTAGAAAGTTGATAGAATGGCAGGTAGTGCATTACCAAATATGAATCAGCATTAGTATTAATATATGTAATTAAAGTGGCTGCATTCATTTTTTTCCCATTATAAGTGAAGTTTAAGCATAGCTGAGCTGGTTGTTTGCGCATTGTGATGCTTTGCTCAGCATTGATTAAACATCTATAGGAGCTAAATACAAATGCATAGGTAATCTCTTCAATGACGAGAAAAATGCATAGGTAAACTCCTCAATGGCGAGATAGTGTAGTGTTTAGAGTTCTGGCTCTGCCTACTGCAATTCACAGTTTGAGTACCAAGACAGGTCCTTAATTTTTAGATGGGAAAGTATTGTTAAAATTATTGTTGTTTTTTTAAATGCTGTAGTAATTGATATTTATTAACCAGGGTAGTGTAGCTGGTCCAAAACTGAAGTGTCAGTGGATATAACATGTGAAATCACCCATGTAAACACAGTGTCCCATACAGTATAGTCACACCCCAAGGTAATGTAATGAAAGCACACAGAGGGATGTTATGTAAAGTAAATTATATACACTTAATAATATGTCAGTAATGATTAATTAATTTGCAATTCTGAAATATTTTTTAAAATGAAAACTGAGCAATGCTTAGCATTACTTAGAATTCTGATTCTAAGCAGCATTCAGCCCAGCTGAGCACATGTGCACACTGCTAAGCACTGCTCAGCATTTGCCCCTTTAAGCACTGCTCAAGTCAGCTTAGCAGGTTTGCGCATCGCTGAGATGTGCTCAGCATTTTCAAAAATGGTCCAGTGATGGCAAAGGGTAGGAATATGGCCTTATTTAAACCACACAGGTGGTAATACAGCCAGGAGAAGCTGTAGTTTGATCGCTGCAGGAGCTATGTCTGGAGTTGCAGAGGGAGGGTGCTTTCGGGCGCAGTGTTAAGGCATCTTGGAGTTCAGGGTCATGTTTGGGCTCCTTCTTAAAGACCATGACCATAGACTGCTGTAGGGCCAGTACCAGGGCTTACAGTGCAAAGTGGAGACCTGGGACTGTCTGGTATGTGATCTCACCAGTGTTACTAGAATCCCCTGAACTGCTGAGCAGGTATGGCATCATTATTCCGACCTAAATCGTAGGTAGGGGGTGCTTTTGGCCCAGTGGATCCAAGAAACTCAAGATGGGGATGTCCCAGTAGTGAGTAAGTATCTCACCCTTATCAGTACCAAAATCTAGCCTGAGTATGTGATAGACATGTATAATTAATGTTTTTTTTTTGCCCTACAGCTGCAGAGGAGAGAGCTAGCAACCTAGAGGCCCATGCTGATAGATTGGGGAGGTTGCGATGAGAGTCTGGTGAGTACAGATTTATCTTTCAGTATATAGTGTAATAAATGAGAAGGAGTACATTGTTTACTGCCAGCAGGCATAGTGTGTTCTGAGTGTACTGAATGAACAAAAAGTTTGACAGACCAATATTGATCTACAGGATATGTGGTAGTACTGACTGTAGAATATCAACTGTAAGAAAATACTGTGTCATGCTACTCAAATAAAGATTTATACCACAAACTGTTGTGTTTAATCTGGTTTGTTTTTGAAGAAATAGAATGTGTAAAACTAGACATAAATGAAATATGAACTATGTCCTGCACTAACATCTGAACCTTGATTAGTAATGTGTAATGGATTACAGTTTGTCCCCTGCAGCATTGGCTTGTGTTAATCTTTGCATTTCAGATTGATGTAGTCCTGAATGTGGGTATGCTTATGCAGGAAAGTATGAGAGTATAATAGGTCTAAATGTATATGAGTCATGTATACAACCCAACACCTGCTATACTCTGTACAGATCACACATATTCACATCTACTAGGGGTTAAATGTTTACACCTGCTTTCAACTGATTAATACACAGTATAATAGCTATTTGTCAGGTATGTTCAACTGTCATTACAGTCTTTGGTGACACTCCACTTAGATTACAAGGTCAGAATGTCTAACCAAGTGAGTATTACGCAGAAATCAATCAAGCAAGGGACAGCAATTCCCCAGTAGCTCAGTGTGTTAAGAAATAAATATGTTCTTCATTTTTGCACACACAGACCATGGTTTGAATCTAGGGAGTGGTACTAAGATCTGTGAATATTTACAGACAAGTAATGAATAAGTGTACAAATAGGCAGTGTTAACAGCTTTTACAGGTTTTACAGGTAAAGAAATGATTGTGGTAGCTGTATGATGGGTATACTAATAAACATTGTGTCCAAATGTTCCAGTGTCCAACTCCATGCCTGAAAAAGACAGCAAGATAGGTACATACCATGCACTCTTCCCAATACATGTCACTCAAGTGTCACGCTGTCAGGGCTAGTGATCCCTTTTGCCAATAACCTTGGACACAGATATGAATCTAGTTGAAGAATGCCAGTAGCACACTCACACACCATCAGTGCAGGCTACACCTTGTTTGTCATATATGTAACTCTGACATGTAAGAGTCCCCTCCAGTCATGTACCCAGAGTACTCACACTTTGATCCATACCATTCCAGCTTGACAGTTTAACAGTTATGTATGTGCTACAGAAGCTATGGGCCACAAGTAGATGTAAAGTGAGGGCAGACCTGTAGAGTATTGAGCAGTACTGCTGTGAAAAATATAAGCTTATACAGTTGTTAATGGACTTTTTTTCTCTACCTTCACCCCTTATCTGCATCAGTGATTATTATATATATACTACGGGTATGTTGCTCTAAAAATCTAATGTTGGGACTTGTGCTCTATTATTGTTCATATATTTAATTGTTTACATATTAACATACCTTGTTCAAATGCCATTGTTGGTGGCCTGTTGCCACACATTTAACTGGCATGCTGTTAAAATTCTGACTGTTATTCCATATATGCTTGTGTTCTGTTTGCTATGCAATTGTGTGAATTCCACTGTTCTGGGTTAATTGGAATACCCATGCATGCTGATATAACTAATTTTGAAATGTTTTGTTCATGACTATCCGATACATTTTGTAAAACCTCAGCACCATAGCACGTTTGGGAAGGCTGATCCCGGCGGATCCACATGTCCTGCCTCCTCTGGCCATGGCATCGGGCCCCAGCACATCTTGGACCCAACCAGGAACTGCTCCCTCTGCTAGTTCTGCACCACCCTCATGTGGAACTGCCTCAGGGGATGGGGCATGTCCCCCCTGGGTGCAGGCATGGAGGGGAACCTGTCACCTGCAGACAGTTCCATGGTATGGTGCACAGGGTCATCTAGCAAGACTTAGATGTACATCTGTGCCAGATCAAGGGCAGACTGGAGCACCTCACGGGGCAGCCTGCTCCTGTTGTCCAGCCCCCAGCACAGCCACCTTTGGGGCCGTGAAGGTGCAGTGGTGACCGCCCTTGGGTGGGGATCTCAGACACTCTGTATCCATTTGGTGGGTCATGGACCTCTGATTCCCAGCCACCCTCCCCGTCCATGTTGTTTACCCTCCTCATGTGTCATATACCACCCCTGTCTGCTGTCTTGTGTGTCTTGTCTGTCTGGGAATGCAACCTATCCTACCCAACCTACTTCCCCAAGCATACCTACAGCACTTCCCCAACATCCCACTCTCACCGCAAAAAAAAAAAAAAAAAAAAGGCATCTGTCCTGCAAAAAAATCATTGCACCATACATACCTCTACATTTTGGCTGCATGTACAGTGATATAAATCAATCTACCCTCAAATTACTCTACAAATGTATGTTGCCATCACCCCTCCCTGTTGGGGTGTGAGGCTGTAAATTCCAAATTTTCCACATCATTCACAGCTGTTGCCACAGAAGAAATGTAGAGCTATGGTCCTTCCCTACACCTGTCCTGCACATCCCTAGCTGCTTTTCCTACTGTTTTACCCCCGCTTGCCCCATTTCACCACTTTCCTATCACCCTTTTTTCTTTTCTTTTTTGAAATTAGCATGGGTTTAAGTGGGAATAAGCATTGTTAAATGAAGCCAAAATGGACTAAGTGCCTCTTGGCATCATTTAGCACCACAAATATCCGTGCAAACCCACTTACAACTACTTAAAATTGCTTTAATCACTCTGTCTCTCTGTTCTGTCTGTTCTGCCCAGCAACAAAATAACCAGCCCTGGCAAGTCTTGATTCCAGGATACTGTGCACTACAGCCAAAGCAATGCACCACTATGCCATATGAGCTGTGGGAATTTGTAATGCTTTTACAGACATATCATGCATTACAGTCATTTAATATAATGGAAAAAAAATATACATCCCTAGGAAGTCTTAAACCCAGGACTCTACTTACTCCAGTCACAGCAACTACCACTACTCCACATGAGATGCGAGAATTTGCAGTGCTTCAGTAAATATATCATGCAGGATGGTCATCCAACATTAGGGAAAAAAACCTGTGGAATTAGTAATGTTATATACACACACACACACACACACACACACATATATATATATATATATATATATATATATATATATATATATATACTCAAGCCTGACAAAGTTGGTGGACAAATGCCCAGAAATAGGGACATATTTTAATTATTGATTTTATAAGCTTAGAAACTTGCTACAGTAACATGGTTTGTTTTAACATATATTTTTTGAAATATTTCAAGTCTGAGACCCAAATGCTTCTCATTATTTATTGAATTCAGTCCTCAGGTCATCACAGTGATTTGTCAGAAATCCACAACAGTTATGGGGAACAGACCAAAGATATGAGCCACACATCTGGACGTTCTATGAAAATCTGGATAGTTGAGAGGTATGAGTGCAGTTATGTAACATTAGGGAAAAAAACACTGAGATGCCAAGCATTTCAGCCAGTGCCTTCTGAACTACAGTCAGAGGAACACAACACTACACCAAATCAGCTCTGGGGAATTGCTGATGCATTTGCAAATATATTGTGCACTACAGGAATGTAACTGTAGGGAAAAGCAGACATCAGTGAGAAATTGGCTACCCAGAACCATTTGCACTGCAGTCAAAGCAAAATACCAGTAAGCCAACTGACCTTTTCAGTATAATGACTGTTTTAACAAACATATCTTGATTGCTAATCACACACTACTCCTATATATACTGCCCCAAATCACAGTGTACTTGGAATCATGAGATTTAAAGGGACATGCCCCTGCAAACATATACACCTGATAGACCACCAGCAACTGTAGCAGCATGCACAGTCAGATAGAAAAGGATCTTTGACACTCATATCTGCCCCTCTCCCTACTCAGCCCAATAAACATTTACACACTACACTGCTACACAGTCTTGAAAGTATGTTAACAATGGCCAGACATATATAACTCTCAACTGTACAGATTTCCATAGAATGTCCAGATTCTTGCCTCATATTTTTTGGTCCATTTTCTCATAAACCCGTGTTTTTCTGGCAAATTGTTGTCAAATCATTGCAGGTTGATGTAAAAAAATAATGACAGACATTATGCGTTGCAGACGTCATACCTTTCAGACTGTCTATGCTGATGCAAAACCTGTTATTTTATAACCTTTACAAGTTTGCAGGAGCAATATTTGAAAACTGCCCCTATTATGTTGTCTTTGTCACCCTGTTATTTATGGCTTTGTAAACATTTCTTGCTCTATGAGCTTAGGAGGCATGGGTACAGATGGTGGCCATACCTCTGACCTCTGCATATGTCTGCAGATTGTCCTGATGTCTGACACGTAATTTCTTTCCATCTGTCATAAACTTGTGGTTTTCTGGCCAACGTTCTGGAAAATCATGACAAACTGATGTTTTAGATTAATGACAGATATTGTCATGTAACAACATATACCCTTTGGAAGGTGCATTCAAATGCATGACCTGTTCTGCTATCAGTTTCCTACGTGTGTCACAGCAATATGTAAAGGGTGTGCTCAGTGTTTTCTGTTTTCCTCAGCTTCTCATATGGTTGTAACCAGATGTCTTTCTGTGAGTGGTTGAGAGCTATGCTGGTACATACATACATAGATACATACATAAAGCAGATGCCCTATGCTGACTGTCTAAAAAAACTCCAGCTATACTCTCTCACATATCATCTATTCAGAGGTGATCTCTGCTTAACATACAAGGCCATGTCAAAGCTAGAGCTGTTGGACATGCTACACTTAAAGAAATCCAAATCCCTCAGAGCCACACACTGCAGGGATCTAAACATTGTAATCAAAATGAACAAAACATGCTGGAGGGATAGGTTCCTGACCAGGAGACTCCCCAGACTCTGGAATAGACTGCCCATACATGTCAAGCAGAGCACCTCTTTGGCCCACTTCAAAAGGAACCTTGACAAATATAGGAAATTCACCCTGGGGATCACATCAGTCACCCTGCTAGACAGGGGTCCAGGGAAGAAAATATTGTGGGAAGAAATAGCAAGGGAATTGCTATGGCTAGGCTTGTATAGGCCCTAGGGCTAATAGCCTAGTACCAACCTATGAACCTATACATACAGACACACACACACACACACACACACACACACACACACACACACACACACACACACGCACACACAGATTCTGGACTTGCCCCTGCTGATAGCTGAACCTCTACCTACCCAGTTTTACAAATGATACTGCTAGATATATAACAGAAACACCACAGAGGTAATGTAGTGTTGCAGTGTCTGTCACTACTATTCAAGTGGGTGACAATTGCAGGGGCTGTTAGGATTGCCACTGGTGGGTTGGAGGCCCTTAACATGGTAGAGCCACCTGAAATACACACACACACACACACACACACACACACACACACACGCGCGCGCTGCGCATAGGGACATGCATTGAAGCACACATGCACACAGAGTTGACACTTCTCATACTAGATGACCCATCCATCTATTTATGTACAATACACAGTGATATGACTATTGCATGCACCACAGTGCCTTTGTGTTAGAAACTGTGTAACTGTACTTGTAAAGTGGATGACATCTGTAGGGGCTGCAACTAGGTTGGCAATGGGAGAGCTAACAGGGTGGAAGAGGCACACAAAATGGTATAACCATTGCATATACACAGTAAAGACAACCACAGGGGATATGCATACAGAAACACATACACAGTTACCAATAAATTAATAACCCTACATATCCACTTGTGTGTACTATAGTGCTACGTACACATTACGTGCACCATAGAGATTATATGCTGGGGACATAACTTGCTACCACTTACAATGAGTAATTTTGGGAATGCCTTCATGGATGGTAGGATAAAATACCCAAAATAGCATCTAGTCTCATATATTGCTCTTACATTCCTGGACAAATGATAGAGTAACATACTTTGTATCAGCATGATGTTTTAAACAGGTACAAAGTCTGATGCTGACATGCCTGTCACTATGGTAACTGTGACATAGATGGCAATGATTGCTCATAAATGCCCATTGTTAGGGGACACAGACCACATATAGGTTGCAAACATCTGGCTATTCCATATACATCTGTACAGATGACTGGTATGGCCTGTATAGTTTAACACAGTGCATGAAAGGCAGATGCCATTAACTGCCTCTTTAAAGTAATGCCATGGGGACGGAGTCAACAGGACTTAAAATGGTATAATCAACACACACAACAGCCACCGGGAATATGTTTCACACACAGTATTATAGTTGCCAGTATTGAGATTAGAACCCCAACCTATCTAATTATTTGTACTATAGTATTACACAGTTATTGCATGGGCCACAGAGCTTATAGGGCTAAAGAGTGTATGCAGGTACTTCTAATGTAAATGATATCAGTGGGCCTTGTAAAGTAGGGCAATGGAAAATGTAGTGGGTAGAACATACCTCAAAATGGTATAACCCACACCCCCAGAGATATGGTTCACACACACACACACACACACACACACACACACACACACACACACACACACACACACACACACACACACACACACACACACACACACACAAATACACACTTACATTTGACAGAATTGAGATTAGAACCCCTAACTATCTAGTTATTTGTATTACAGTGTTATGCAGTTATTACACATGCCATAGAGCTTATAGGGCTAAGGGCTATCCAAAGGTACTTTTAAGGTGAACGACATCAGCAGCCCTTGTAAAGTATGGCAATGGGAAGTGTACTGGTTGGCAAAGGCATCAAAATACTTTAACATACAAACAATAAACCACTTGCCAGAACTGAGATTAAAACCCCTGCCTATCTAGTTTTTGTTCTATACTGTTATGTAGCCATTGTACGCACCATGGAGCTTATAGGGCTGAGTCTGTCCAAAGGTACTTCTAGGATGAATAACATCAGCAGCCCTTGTAAAGTATGGCAATGGTAAGTGTACTGGGTGGTAAAGGCCTCTAAGTACTTTAACCTACAAACACACTTGTACACACACATTTGCCAGAACTGAGATTAGAACCCCTGCCTACATAGTTATTTGTTTTATACTGTTACATAGTAATTGTACATGCCACAGAGCTTATATGGCTGAGGGCTGTCCAAAGTTACTTCTAGGGTGAATAACATCAGCAGGACTGCTAATGTAGAACAATGGGAAATGTACTGGGTGGGAATGGCCTAAAAACCTTTTACCTACAAACATACAAATGCACTTACATTTGCCAGGAATGAGACTAGAACCTCTACCTATCTATGTATTTGTACTATAGTATTATTGCATGTGCCACAGAGCTTAGAGGGGTGACAAATGTCCAAAGATACTTTTAAGGTGAATGACATCAGCAGATCTTGTAAAGTACGGCAATGGGAAGTGTACTGAGTGGGAAAGGCCTCATAATACTTTAACCTACAAACACACACACAGACACAAAGGCAGGTGATGTGATATTACAGCCCCTACCTCAGTACTATTACACAATGAAGCTCACCTTCATGCTGGCACAAGCAACTGGCTAAAACTGGTATACAGCTGTCTGCAGCAGGACATCACTCTATGCCTTTCAGGGTATCCCTGTCTATGACTCACTTTCTGTGTGTGTCTCCCTGTGTGTCTCTCTCTCTCTATCTTTTCCCCATGTCTATGTGTGTGTATGCTTGAAATATTATTATATTTTGCCCATATATATGTCTGTGTATCACACACAATAGATGCAAATATATCACATATGGGCCACCTACAGCTAGCTGAGGGTAATCCTGTCTGATGGGTGTGGGTAGAGTCAGTTAAGGTGTACGTAGCTGTCTGTATGCAGAAGACATCTATGCACAATACAGTCATATAGTTCAATGTGGATTTAGACATGGGCTTGTAATTCTCTAAGTGTAGGAGCATGCCCAGTATGACCTTCTATAGTAAGGGTGGGACTCCATTCCAGAGATAGTTGTACTCTGGTCCGGAGTTTTGTATGCTACAGCCATTCCCCTCAACCTGTTAGTGCAAGGAATCTGGAGATAGCCTGCCAAAACTGGGGGACAATGTTCCAAACATAGGGAGATACTGTAAATATTGTTCTCATTAATGTGGAAAGTTGCTAGTGTAATAGGGTTTGTTTTAGCAGACATTTTCTGACATATATGAAGTCTGACACTGAAATGTATTGTGTCATTACTTACTGACAGAAATCCTGAGATCATCGCAGTGATTTACCTGAGAAATACAAGATGTATGATGCACAGATCGAAATTATGAGCCTGACTATAGACATTCTTGCCCAATTAGACCAGTTGAGAGGTGTGCCTACAGCTGATTGGCTGATGAAGCTGTGTAAACAGTCCAGCACCTCAGTGATACTAGCTGGGGATCATCTGCTTGTGTGTTATTCTTCTTAACTGAAAAGTCATATCCTGGTGTGACAGTTCATACCTCTCAACTGTACAGTTTTTTGCAGAATGTCCAGATGTTTGTCTCAAAATTTTGGTCCATTTTTCATAAAATTGTAGTTTTCTGGCAAGTTAGTGGTGAGTAATTAAAGACTGAAGTTAGAAAATAATGACAGTACATTTGAGTTTCAGACTTCATAACCTTCAGAAAATTCGTGCTAATCCAAAACCTGTTATTTCACCAACTTTCTAAGTTTGTGAGAGCAATATTTAAATATTGGCCCTATTTTTGGGCCTTTGTCCCACTTTCATTTATGACCTTATCCAGATTTCTTGCTCTAAGAGGTTGAGAGGTATTGGTGTGGGTACAATGTGCATGCTATGTGTGTCCATTATATGTGTGGTATATTCCACAAAGCACTGTGATTTCCAGGTATGTCAGTGGCAGAGCAGTATAGAGTAATGTGGAGAACCAGTGAGAGACGTTTGTTTATAGGTTGACAGGATGATATGAGGTTACTAGGCTATTGGCCCTGAAGCCCTTATAACACTCGCAGATGAGAGTTTAGCCTATGTTAACACATGTCAGCACTCAGAGCCCCTGTCCAGCAAGGATATAGGTGGAATCACAGGACTGTATTTTCTGATTCCCATGCACTTATACAGAGAGCACTTCACAAGGGGTATTGAGGCACTTGGCTTAATGTGGACAGGGAGTGTATTCCACAGATGGGGGTGTCACTGGGACACGTACAATACAGTAGGGAGGAAAGAGCTAAACCAGTGTGTGTTTATGTGAATAAAGCTGCTACTGGTTCCAACCTGCTAGTGTGAAGAGTTTTTTTTGGATTTAGTACATGGATTATAGAGCTTGGAGGTATTTTGTTATTAAGTATATCTCATATATCAGAGGCCCTCAGACTGATCCCTGGGGTATGCCACTCATTAGGTGTATACTACTTGATTTAGCTACCCCTATTATGATTATGTGGGTTCTATCAATGAACTAGTTGGCTACTCATCTGGTAACATATGGACTGCTACCTAGGTGGCAGAGTTCATGTACTATGGCCAAGTGGGGAATAGTGTGTAAGGCTTTGGTCGAGTCAAGGTGGTCAGAGTGCACCATCTTTCGATCATCCATGCCTTTGTTGGCTGTCTCAGGGAAGTCATCTAGAGTTCACTGACATACCTCCCCTTGAGAAAGGCAGACTGTATGGGGTCAAGTATTTGGAGTTTGCCAATGTCTCTCTTAATGAGGTCCATGATAATTCATGATGATCCATAATTATAATACCTCAGACAGGTTTGTGTTGCTATGTTATTATGAGGCTACATGTTGGTCCTAGCTGTCAACCTATCACAGTTACATCTGGACAGGCCCATATATGACAGTGAGACACAGGCTCACACATGGGGACAGAGTATTAATAATGCTCAGCTAAACATAGACAGCTGGGAGACCGGTTTGGTATAACCTTGCATTTTCCTATGGGTATGACATCTGCTTCTCTACTGTCTGCCATTGATGTTTTAACATGAACCTTTCTTACTTGGCCCATAGTTTGGCAGGCAAATGCAATGTTAGGACAAGCAGAAGAGATATACGAGGCATACTTGTGGTCCTTCTGTGACAGCCTGTCATTTCAGGGGTATGGACGGTGGCCAGTGACTTGTCAATGCTGACAAATTAAGGTGGCAGCCATTTAACACGTGGCAGTACACTGACTTTAAGGTACCTGCTGTCCTACTAAGCACTGTGCAAATTACTCCCAGCTGTGTATTGTCCATATGTGTGCGTCCCTATCCCTGACTTGTCAATGACAGATATTGACTTCTGGACAGTGTGTACAACTCCTACCTTAGGTGTAGCTGCATGCAAAATAATTGGCACAGAAAGTCTTGGAACATGGACCCTGTCAACCATAGTACTGTACCCAGGCCACTAAGCCACAACAGCCACGAGTAAGTGCTGCCCACTTTCTGACAGTATTAACCATGCATATACATAGCTCATTGACCCCTGCATATTGTGGACATGCAACAAGTTATCAAGTTGATTGGGACAGCCCTGGGAATATGTGCTCAGCTGCTATTCCCCTACAAACATATATGTTACTGCATTTCTATGGAGACATGGTTGTGTTGGGGGGGATCATACCTGTCAACTGTACACATTTGCACAGATTGTGCAGATGTTTGCTTTACTTTTTGGTTCCATTTAGCATAGTGCTGTGCCTGTCTTGCAGAATACTGTTATATCACTAATGGCCAAAGGTTAGAATGTAATGGCAGGCATTTGAGTTTCAGACTTTCTACCCTTCAGAGGCTTCATGCAACTGAAAGACCTGCTGTTATATCAATGTGTAAGTTTGTAAGAGGAATATTTCACCATTGTCACTATTTGTGGGCCTTTGACAGACATTTTCTTTATGGTTTTCTATGGCTGACTTGCTAGGAGAGGCTGAAGGGTGAGTATGGGAACCATGATAGCTGCCTGGGCTGCCAGCACACACATTGATGATAATGCCCTGGGCATTGTACACAACCTGGCAGTTGATGGAGTGATAGCCCTTGTGGTTGACATATATTCTACTGTCTTCACTGGGTGGTGCTTTGATGTGAATGTGAGTGCAGTCTATGGCACCCAGTACTTCTGGGTACTCTGCTACATGGTGGAAGTGATGCATATTGCTGGTCCTTTCCTCAGGGGAATTGTGAGACCCCCATGATGTCCCCAGTAGGTCTTTGGAAAGTACCTATAGCTAGTATTCTTAAGGCTACACATACCTTTTTTGTCAGCTGGGATGGGTTCCCCTCTGTTGGCTCTGGGTGTGAGGTGAGGCCAGCAGAGCTTGGTGAGTTGCTGAAGTATGTCCCTGTCCACCCTGTACCACTCTAGTATTTCCAGTTCATGTAGCCCCTGGAAGGTTACCTTGGGTTTAAACACGCTTCTCCTCCTTGGCTTGGGCTGGTTGTCAGCATTATCCTCATCACCGCCATCAGTCTGTAGCACATATAGATGTAGCAAAGCAGCAGCCCCTATCATTTTGTCAGTTAAAATTCCCAACTGTGTACACCAATGGTGCAGAGTTTATGGGGAAAAACAGACTGAAAGGTGTTTGCATACTTTATACTGGTATGCTGCAGATGCTGCCTGTGTGATTGGCTGACTATGATACATTCCACCTGCCAGCTATATTATTGAGAGGTTTGAAAGGGCCACCGTGAATGGCAGAGTCCATATTAATGATTTGTAGTTCATTCTGCTATTTACTTTTTTTCTCTATTTCTGCTGTATTTAATCCCCATGCTGTGCCACACAAACCTTTTTAGCTAGTGTAAACATTGCTCAGCAGAAAGGGCCCTCCCCTGAACATGAACATGTTCATCATTTCTCGAACCAGCTAAGCATAGCTAAGCAGTCTCAGACACACACCCTTGCTTAGTTGTGCTTAGCTGAGGGCAAACAGGAGCTGTGGAGCTCCAATGTGCTTACACCAGCCATGACACACCCCCTTTTCACGTCAGCTGCTTCTTCTGCTAACACCACTGCATTATAGCTCATGCACAGTTAGGTACTCATGGACACAGTCTTCCATTTTGCTATTCAATAAATTTAGCTCATAATTATCCCTACTGGCTTATACCCTGGTTACACCACTACACCAGAGCCTATGTCCTTAGAAACCACTGTTACCTGTCATTGCTATGAGTCTGCATGCTGCACACTATAATGGCAAAATTACTGTTTGACATTTAATTGCCTTTTTACTAATATGTTTTATTTTCTACACGATCGCATTTGCGCATCACTGCTCTCCACTTAGTTTTGGCCATTGGTATGGGTAATGAACATAATGCATGCTTTACTTTAAGCTGTCATGCCCCCCATTTTTATTTTTGCAGAAATGTACATGGTTACTAACCACATACATTTCGGCCGCAGACACAGCTCCAGCATGGATGCCTGTCTGCTTACCGGATCACAAATTCATTTTTCATGGTTTTCACCAGCAAATGAGGTGATTTGCATTATTCTGTTGTGTCTATGCTGGAATAGTGCTGGGAGGTTCATGCATGCCCCCAGCCTTGTTTACTGGATTGCACAGGCTTCGAACTCCATGTTCAAGTCATGGCACTATGTTTACACGGAGATTAGCTCCATGTAAGCTTTACTGAATTACCCCCATTATCTTTTAACCTGGGTGGGTTCATGACATTCGATTTTAACTGCCAGTATAACTCTCTATATTCCAACTTGGTCTGCCAATAATCTCCTCTGGGGTTAATTGTTATTCTCTCAATAATAGAAAATTGGAACTTTTTGAGTGTGACACAAACTAAAGTGTACTCTTTTCACCAAAGAAATGAATGAAGGCAAAATGGTATACACCACATACCTAGACCTGTCCAAAGTTTTTGATACAATTCCCCACTCAGGCATAGTAGAAAAGTTAAATAAATTGGGAATAAATCCCTATGTGACCTGATGGACTGCCATCTGTATCACAGATAGCTTGTAGGAAATCAAAATAGGAAAAGTTACCTCCACAACAACACCTGTTACCAGTGGAGTGCCCCAAGGTTCTGTGATGGGGCCTTTCCTGTTTAGTATGAACTTTTTTGAAGTAAAGGCCAATGCTAAAGGGCTCTGACTGACAAAATTTGCAGAAGACTGCAAGCTTGGAGCAATCATTGAATCCCCAGGTTTGTCCTAATGAATAAATGGTGCCAAAATCCAGAACAGAAACAAAAATGCCAAAAAGGACATTATTATATACTTTGGGAAGTCATCTACCAGAGGAAACTACCACATTGACAATACAACCCTAAGAGTTGATCCAGTTGTGGGATTTGTGGACATATGTGGACAGTGACCTAACCTTTGACCATGTGTCCATTGTGGTAAGAAAGTCCTTCAGTACAACTTATAAACAAAGGAATTGTGACTAGATATAAGGATGTCACTATCCATTTTCCCTCAGGCCTCATTAGGATAGTCATTGAGTATAATGCCCCCTTTTGGCATGTGTCTGTCCAGAAACATGCAACAACTGGATTGTCCATAGAGTTACCTTACTAAAAGGCTTGAAAGCCTAAACAACATGTCCTATATGGACTGACTCAAAGCCTTGTCACTATACTCGGTATCCTACAGACTGCTAAGAGGTACAAGGCACCCTCCAACCAAATACTAATGGATTTACTGCATATCAGCAAGTCAAATGGCATCGGAAATATTCGATTTATGGATCTAAACCTCTTCTGCAACATCGACAGTATGGTTTGGAGGGATATGTATATCTTGCAAAGGATAATGCTGCCCTGGAATAGACTCCCCATCCGCATAAAACAAAGTTCTTCCCTGTCCATATTCATGAGCAAATTGGATCTATGGATGGGAAACAGACATTTTACCTAGAACTGCTCCTTATACTGCTAATGGATAAAAGCAGCTAATAATGGTTTATCCCATGAACAGGTGCTGTCAAATTGTGTATGGTGTGGTCCCAGTTATTCTCATTATGGGCTAAGATATAATTATCAACCATGGGATGGGTAAGGCTAATCTCTAACAAAATGGGATAGGTTAACTCATGCACAAAAATGGAAAATGGCTAGGCTTTAAATGGCCCATAAGGGCAGCTAGCCTAGTACTTACCTACAAACCTATGCTAGAAGAGATGGGAATGAAAGCTTGGGAATGAGTAGTTATGACTTGCCTAATCTGGGGCAGAATGTGATGGTCACCTAAATGACTCATATGGTGATTGAGCACTAAAAGGTAGAGGCTCTAAAGATAATTATAAAAAAATGGTCCGGTCCACATACGAATGCACTTTATTAAGAGACAAAACAACAAACCATGTTCCAAAAAAACATATTTAGTGCTTTCATCTCTGCTAAGGAGACTTTTTCAGAATACAATTACTTCCATTGCCTAAACTCTATATAAATTGTATTACATCTAGACGTCATGAGTTGTTCCACCAATCCATATTCAATATAATAAATTAGTCATTAACATTTAAAGTACTATATTAACAACTGATTATAAATAACTACTGTTTGTTAAATAAATAGATGAAAAAAATAATAAAATATAAACACATTATATCACATTTCTATAAGATATTCTAAAACGTATGTGCAATATTTGATAAAATACTATTTATGTGATCATATTAGCCTTCTCAATTAACATAGGGGTCATAGATACAGTTTCATTCAACCCTGGGGTAACATTGCTGCCAACTTCAACTGCCATTCTGTCTCTTACTTCTTTAACAGATTCTTCCAATCTCCCCCTCTAGGGTTCATACTGATTTTATCTAAAATACCAAATAAAAATTTGTTGAATAAGGAACAAGTAAGAGAAGGTTTGTAAAGGGCATTACTTAACTTTTTGTTTTTTATATTGTTTGTATGCTCATAAATTCTAACTTTCAAGGAACGCTCTGTCTTACACACAGGGAAGTGTGTGCATGATTCACACACTGCTAGGTATACAACCCTACTGGTGCTACAGTTGCCTTTCTTAAAAGGCAACATACTTCGTAAACATTTTTTTAATCTCAAGGAAGTTTCTTTCATAACGTATGGGCATTGACTACATTTTCCACAAACCCTAGTATCCTGAATAGAAGTGTCATCTCTATCCAGTTTTTGTTTTAATAATCTTTTAAAATTTGGTGCTGTTTTAGTAACAAAATTTGGTTTCCTTCCTAACTTCTCTAACACCTCACTATTGGTTCTAAATATATTCAAATTTTGTATTAAGGCACTTTGAATACTACCAGTGAGGTGATTATACTATAACACACAAGCTTTATTGTAACTTTTGTTTAATACAGAATTAGATTATTTGTTCAATCCAATCCCCAATAGTGGGTTAATATGTTTTACAAAAGAGGATACCCTAGATTTTATATAGATGGAATCAGTGGGGAAGTGCATGGTAAGTGGGGCACCTATTATAAGCCACTCTTGTGGATTGGATTGAATAAAGAATCAAATTCTGTATTAAACAAAAGTTACAATAAAGCTTATGTGTTACAGTATAATCACCTCACTGGTAGTATTAAAAAAGCCCTAATACAAAATTGGAATATCTTTAGAACCAATAGTGAGGTGTAAGAGAAGTTAGGAAGGAAACCAAATGTTGTTACTAAAACAGCACCAAATTTTAAAAGATTATTGGAACAAAAACTGGATAGAGATGACACTTCTATTCAGGGTACTAGGGCTTGTAGAAACTGTACTCAATGTCCATATATTATGAAAGAAACTTCCCTGAGATTAAAAAATTGTTTACAAAGTATGGTGCCTTTTAAGAAAGGGAATTGTAGCACCAGTAGGGTTGTATACCTAGTAGTGTGTGAATCATGCACACACTTCTATGTGGGTAAGATGGAGCATTCCTTGAAAGTGAGAATTTATGAGCATACAAATGATATAAAAAACAAAAAGTTAAGTAATGCCCTTTACAAATGTTCTCTTACTTGTTCCTTATTCACCACATTTTTATTTGGTATTTTAGATAAAATCAGTATGAACCTTAGAGGGGGAGACTGGAAGAATCTGTTAAAGAATAAATAGACAAAATGGCAGCTGAAGTTGGCAGCAATGTTCCCCCTAGGGATGAATGAAACTGTATCTATAACCCCTATGTTAATTGAGAAGGCTAATATGAACACATAAATTGTATGTTATCAAATATTGCACATATGTTTTAGAATATTTTATAGAAATGTGATATAATGTGTTTTCATTTTATTATTTTTTCATCTATTTATTTAACAAACAGTAGTTATTTATAATCAGTTTTTAATGTAGTACTTTAAATGTTAATGACTAATTTATTATATTGAATATGGATTGGTGGAATAACTCATGACGTCTAGATGTAATACAATTTGCACAGAGTTCAGGCAATGGAAGTAATTGTATTCTGAAAAAGTCTCCTTAGCAGAGATGAAAGTGCTAAATACGTTTTTTTGGAACATGGTTTGTTGTTTAGTCTCCTAATAAAGTGTATTTGTATGTGGACCGGACCGTTTTTTTGTAATTATTTATTCAATGGTTTACTATTCACATTTTTTTTTCAAGTAGAGGCTCTATAACACAGAAAGCAGGAATTGGTTTTGGGAGGGACATGAGCTGCAGGTGATAGTAGTTGTTGTCCGTGCATATGAAAGAGTGCTTTTAGTGGGGTGTCAGTAGTCCTCAAAGAGATGTAGGTGCTCACATCAGCATTAAGGCTATGGTCAGTGCTTAACATATAAATGTCTACATTGCTTGCAATTCTACCAGATATGCGAAGGAATTTTACTAACCCTCATGGCTGCCTGGATGATGCCTCCTCTGGACAACTGACCTTATACTTCTTCCTGTATGTTCCTAATATGGCAAACAAATTGACTGTCATAAGGAAAAGATGTTAATGGCTGGCAGATACAGTGAGGGCAGAAAGTATAAAGAGAAAATTTAGAATGCAAAACCTAGTGATGTCTATATATGTTTATATACCAAAATGGAAACTATATGGTGTAAAGAAGAGCTACTTGCCCATTTTCCTCTTTGTCATATGAAATGAATGTTGGATATCAAATAAAAGGAAAAAACAAATCAAAACCAAAACATGTTAAATGGACTTACTCACTAATGAGACCCTACAACATATAGCAGAGCTAGAATGCTAGCCATTCCCTGTTATACTGAGTATGTAGTAAGTAAAGCAAGGTTATATTACTATCAATTTTCTCTAAAATCTTTGCATTCATATTTTGCTCTTAAGTGTTCTGTATTTATTTTAAGAAAGAGTTATTTCCAATCTCTAGAAGGTAGAAAAGCATGTTGCAGGTATCTAGAAGAATTCTGAAAAAGTCTTTTTTTTTCTCTTAGTGTTAGATTTAAAGATGCTCTCACTAGGAACCCAACAATACAATAGTGATATGATATATATATATATATATATATATATATATATATATATATATATATATATATGTATATATATTTATTGTCTGATATTTGTTTACCAGGAAAGTCTGACAGGACTGGGGGAACCCACTTTCAGCAAAAGCCTGGGGAGAAAGGCTCCATACAGAAAACAAATTTTACATATATATACAAGATTCAACATTTAAATAAAAAATACACATTTATGCAGATTACAATTAATGTATGGGTACAGCAAAATATAAGCTCAGAATCTTCATAGAGATGCAATGCCGATACAAGGGTGCACATAAAATGTGTTAATACATACCACAGTTAAATACTGCAGGTATAGGCTTAAAGAGATATAAAACAAAGTAAGTTTATCAGTTTGGAAAAGCCAGAGCAGGACAGATAAGAGCACATTAGCAGTCTAGGGGTAAGTAGTAAGCAGAGTCTAGCCTGACGAAGAAGGTTCTAATCAGGAGAAGAACAAAACCAAGCCTTGTATCGAACTCCGTTTATTGCAGGTTTAAAGGCATGTGGGTTTAATATGGTCTTAATACATTTAGCTACAGCGCTAGAGTATAGACTACACCCAGTGGATTTTTGTGTTTTGTAGATGGAAAGGGTTTATTTATCATTTAACTGGAGGGATCTTTTTTGGCGGTAGCTGTGAGAATATTTCTAAGGGCAGGGCATGCAGAAGTTTTTTTATTACATTGTGAGTAGCAACCAGTTGTATGTAATGTCAAGAGGGGTACTATTTCAAGCCAATTAAATGCCTAAAGTGCAGTTCAGAGGTGGGTTTGATTTTATATGTTAGCTGTGAGTCTTGCACCTTTATTGATTAGAGTTCATAAAGGAGTGAGGGCTAGAGCTATGTGACTGCTAGAGTGACATTTGTGGTATTTAGGAAGAAGTTCTGATTTCTGTAGAGTACTCATAGATTCTGGTGAGTCTTTTATATTATTTTGAATTAATATTTGTTCAGTCTTTAATGAATTATGATTTCACATGGCATATTTTTATAAACAGCATCTTCACAGTGTTTCATGAAGCAATGTAAATAGACAGAATTCGTATCATTTAAGTACAGTACCAGCTGTTGGATTGATTTTTTTCATAAATCTTGGTATCTTAAAGGCTATTCACATTTTACATGATTTAAACATGTATGCATATACTTCCTAATACTATATCATTTAGATTTATTCCAAAATGCTTGTAAGGTTTGTAGTAACTGAACTACACCTAACTGATACTGACTGTAGAGACACTATCACTGCACTTTTCACTTTCTGCAACCTAATGTCCTTTCAAAAGTGCTTATTCCTACTTACAGAAAACTTGCACTGTGACTAGGTACAGAAGTGAAAAACCAAATCAGATAGTAAGCATGGAACACAAGGAAAGAAGACCCTTAGTAACAGACCAACATAACAACTTTTGAAGATTACAAAAACAGCTAAGAACATAGCAACCTGCCTATAGCACATACTCTAAGAAGTCAATCATGTCTGTCTTCATATAGTCCAAGAAGGTACATCTTAGATCATTTACATCCACATGGACTATGAGTTACATTGGGACTTAGGGGTAAGTGACCTTTTTGCTTATGTGATCTGGCAGAGCCTGGCCCTTGACAGTCAACTAACGGTAACTATCTCCTTATCCATCCTTGTAAGGGGGACATCAGTGTTTCTAACAATGGAGTCTCTTATGACTAGAATATTGGGTTGTGGAGTGTTCTGTCTTATGTAAAAGCACAGTAAAAGAGTGCCCAGAATGAAATGCTACCACAAACAAGCAAATGCAATAAGTAATTCAAGATAACAACAGTGTACTTCAAACACCCTATAAAAGCGTGATTATTCAATAAAAGTACTTCGCTTTGTAGAAATGAACAAAGATCCACTCAGTTGTACAGAATTTATAAAGACATTAAAAACATGGTAAGCTAAATAATAAACCCTCTAACCAATAAAACAGCTACATGCAGTAATTTCTAATGTATTTCCCTAACCCATACAGACCAAGCTACCACCCACTGCCACTAGATAAAAATCCACTGCTGTCCTGATGTAAAAACTCAGAAAAGATCTTGCTAGAGTTTAAAAATGCACTACTTTATCCAACAACTACCTAGCCAACAAATTTTGAGCAAGTAAATCAGTAGAATAGCTAAATGTACTTAAAAAAATAATCACAGGAAAAGAGAAATAAATAATTCAAGAAATCAACAGCAGTGAAGAGAGGGTGGAGCTTATAAAGCTTAATTACAGGAAGGGTGGGCAGCTTAACAATCACCAAGTTTAAAAAGCAGATCAAGGAATGGTAGGGTGGGTGGGAAAATAGCCAGCAAGGAGTCACCAACAGTACTTGTTTTTGCAGGCCTTGAATCTTATCAGAAAAGACAAGCCCCAGGATTCAATAAAATCTGTGTAGGCTCCATGAAGAGCCTACATGGAATATACCCATGTAAATGGCTACGGTTCCTCCTTGGCAACACACTATACATATTAATTATGTCACACTGCCAAGGGAGATCACAGTAACATGGATATTGAATCCATGTAAGCAACATGGTAGGGGGTGTCCCATACTTGTGGACTGTCCCGATAACTTCTGGACAGTTAGTAAGCACAGCACAATACCTTTTGGCCTATTAACCTGGGCCAAAATGTGAACAACAGATATTAATTCGTGAAATTGCAATTTAAATTTTTTTATGTTTATGTGCTTGTTTGCACACTGTGGCACGTTGCGCAGCTATGCTTAGGATTGCTCACATATACAGTAGACATTTGCTAAACATCAAAAAATAGAAACTGGGTGATTTAAATTTTAATTATTTTTTTATGTGCTTGTTTGCATGGTGTGGCACATTGCTTATCTATGCTTAACTGCACTTACATATACAGCAGACATCTGCTAGACATCTAAAAATAGAAATCAGATGTATTCAATTGTTGTAGCCCTGTGGTGCTTAGCAATGTGCATCCCACACAGTGAAGCTGCGCTACACTTACAGGCACCTTTGTATTATATGTGAAGATATATGAGCTCCCTTCACTATCCCAGTAGCTAGATCGGTTGAATCATGCCTTATAGTGTAGTAGGTCCTGGGCTCGAGTCCTGAGCAGTTATACCTTTTACATTTATTGATGTGAAAATGTTTCAGTTACTGAAACATCGCTTTAGTTTAAAATTAAAAAATTGTTGCATTTGGAAAAGCTGTGGGATACTAAGCAGCACTTGAACATAGTCAATGGTTTATTTCCATTTGCACATTGCTAAGCTTCGCTTACACATTGTTTGTGTGAGTTTGCATGATGCTAAGTGGCACAGCGCTTTCTTGAAAGATACAGCATGAAGTGTAAGGGTTGGAATGTAGTCTATTTAAAGGCCAATAAGCAGGAATTTCACATCATTCTTTGGAGTCTTAACTTGGCTGTGGGTGTGCCAGTTGCTGTTGGTGAAGGAGTGTGCTTTCATGTGGAGACGTGGGAAGTGCAGGAGTCAAGAGTTTTTGTTGGACTCCAGGTTGACTACCAGTGCTCAGAGTGTAAGCCTGAGGCCTGGGATAATTTGGCCAGAGAACATAACAGCGCTACTGGTGTCCTCTACACTGGTGAGCAGTGTCATCACCACTACGACAACGTGAGAGGTAGGAGAGGGGAACCTTGGACACCTGGGTCCAAGAGGCTAGGGCTGGACACACCCCACAGATATATAAGTATGTTTGCCAGTAATTTAGAAATATACAAGCTTAATCTGTGCAAAACTGGTCTGCAAAATGGTTTGCTTCTGTTATCACAGCTGCAAAAGAGATGGCTCCCAATGTCCAGTGTCACGCAGGGCGCTTGGCCAGGAAAAGGCAATTAATTGTGTGGTAAATAGGAAAATATCAAAGTAATAACTTAATGCATAATGTAATTATACAATAAATTAATTACAGAGTTTGCAGTCTTAACAGTAAGGTATGACATACCTGGGACATCTTGCATCTTTATTAATATGTCATTGCCTATTTGAAAGGGTAAAGAAAGTTAAAGCAAGTAAGCATGTAGTACTTTGCAGTATAGCTTCCAAACATCAGTTAATGTTGGTGCATGCCTATGCTGCATGGAGAGCATACTGTCCATCCTGATGGGACAGCCTCACCCCGGGTGCCGGCATCAAACACTGCCTCCACAGGAGCATTTAAGGTACAGTGCTGACAGTCCCAGGGGTGAGGACTTGAGTCACACTGCTAATGCATCTGACATCCATGGGACTGGGATTCGACAACACCCTTCCCAACCAAGGTGTTCACCCCACTCTTATGTCATACACCAACCTTGTCTGCTGTCTTGTCTGACTTGTCTGCCTGCAAAAGCTTCTTCACATTCCTAACTTAACTTATGTCCCTTCCCCAACATTCCACTTTCACCTTTAAAAAAATGGGCGCCTGTCTCCAAAAAAAATATCATCCCATGCATAGCTCTCCATTTCGCACACATGTCCACTGGACACACTTAATTTGGTCCATTTGGCTTGACAGTGTACTTATGTTGTCCTCACCCCTCTCTTTTGGAGTGATAGTGCAAATTCAGATAAAAAAATCTGTTGAAGTGTACAGTTTTTGCTGTACAAGAAATGAATAGCTATGGTTTTTCCTACACCCTTCCAGCACATACCTACATGCCTTTTGTTATGTTAATCCCCCTGCTTGCATTCCATTTCACCACTGTCCTTTCTCCCCATTTTTCATTTCTTTAAATTTTTTTTTTGCGAAAAATTGTGCTATATTGATGTATGTGTGTGAAATAATATTAATTATGTTCAAAAAGTACACCTGAACCTATTTTAAACCCAGGACCATCGCACCTGCAGACTAGTGCATTAATCTACAAAGTCACACAGATATTAATTAACACAGGTGTTTTAAGAAAGGCATAATAACTGTAATTTTCCCATCATTAAGCATGTTTATGCGATGCTGTGCATAGCGGTGCTTCAAGCAAATTTGATAAAAGAGTAACAGAAAAATGGGAATGTAACTTGAACTCTTTTATAGGAATACATCACTATAAATCCAGACAAATAGTAATGGATGTAAGTGAGGTCTCTAACAGCAGCTAACTGTGCAATTATATCTGCAACATTTAAAAATATACCTGCGAAAACATTAATGGAAAAATAGGTGTTTAACTGGGACTCTGGTGGAGAAATACATTCCTATAAAGCCATGCACATAATGATGGATGTAAATGAGGTATGTAACAGCATGTAAGTGTGCAATTATACATTGAAAAATACACCTGCTGCAACACTGACTTAGTAGTTCAGCCTGTTAGGTGCTTTAAAAATATAAATTTTTGGCACACAAGGTCCTGGGTTCAAATCCAGTGGTGTCTGCCTAGCATTTTAAATACATGTATGTGTACATCACCATTGTGAATTCTGATATGAATGATTGTCTCATCACCTATTTATCCACCCAAAGGATTTCAGATGGAATATATTCTTTTCAATAATAGAAGTCAAAGGCTTGCAGATAGGAACACAGTACACATATTCCTATTACAACACTAGAAATGCATAGAGTGTCAGGTCATGCATTACTATGCATTCACTGAGAATTTTAAGTTATGTAATTTAAAGGAGGCCCAGTAGTATCAGACTGCAACACACAATCATTTGCTACTGATATTACAGATTAGCACAGTTGCACAAGTAACATACACATATGGAGGTCATGCTATCAATAAGGGTTGCCATTACACACGTTCCAGAAGACTACCATAAGATAACACATGGCTTGATGTTGTCCAAATGATTGACATAATGGTAAATGTGCCCCTACCTTGTACAAGGACACAACAAACATGTCTTTTACTCTGTTACCTTTGGCTAACATACTTGCCTTACACACATACCTTAGTTTCCTGTGGGATGGGTTCCTTCAATCAGGCTCTAGGTGTACAACAAGGCTGTCCCTGGTCACACCGTTACTCATAAGTGTTATTGTCCTCCACATTCTGCAGCATCTCTGACTATACTTATTGCCTGCAGCAACAGCAGCAGCTGCAGCCGGTAGTACACACATGTGTATGTAACAAATATCTACTACAAACATCCTCTCCATGCCGATGTAGTATCTCTACCTCAGTATTTTAACCACATCATATGAGAAAGTGGATGGATTCTACACTGAGGCCTTATATCTCCTTCAATAGTTGCATAGGATTGCCTGATTACCTACTGCAAATCACCTGTCTATACTTCAGTTAGCATTCCTGAACCACAGATTGGTTCAGAGGCAATTACTTGCTAATGAAAACCATCTTAAAAAGGCAAACTCCTAGCTAGAGAAACCATTGTGTATGAAAGTTGCTTTCTATGGTGAACTCATTGACACAACACCTATATATCTGTATCTTTAAAAAAAGGAATATTGTACTCCATCAGGTATGTAACCAATTTGTTTTCAACATGATGCATATGTCTTAATATAATTTGGAGAATGGGGCTTACATCAGTAAGCCTTTTCTTAGAACTGTACAGGTGACATGCCATTGATCCGCAGCTGTGTAACACCTATAGAGGATGTAGACTACAGCAAGGGTTTAATGCTGTCTATTTACTAGGAACACAGGTCATCATTGCCTTGCCCCACTTTGTTCAGTAGTGTGAAAAGCTTGGTACCATGTTACATTGCAGAGGGTATCCAGCTGATATGGTGTCACACGTGGTGGATGACATCAAGGCCAGGAGGACCAGTGGGGATATCATTCCCCTTATCAAGTTGATGGTGGGTCCTGGTGATCTCGGAACCAGAAAAAAATAATTGTAATGATTGGGTGGATTTAGTGGGGGCATTTATCACCCAGTTCTGTAAAGAGGCATCTTTCATTAGGGAGATTATATATAAATATTGGAACATTTTTTCCCTGTTTAAAGATATGTCTTGTGTAGCAGAGAATAGACCCCAAATTCTTTTTAGGAGAGGTAAAACACTGAAAAATCATTTTGAACATCCAGCTATTGATTATGGTTCTAATTTTACAAATAACAAACGAGGAACATACAAGTGTGGGAATTGCCCACAATGTAAGATGGTGTTGGAAGGGGACCAGATAGAGGTGAACCACTGTGTTTTTCGGTCCACGTCCCATTGTACTTGTAACACTGTAGGGGTCATCTACCTGGCTAAGTGTCTAAGGTGCAAATATTTTTATGTGGGAAAGACCAAGAGAAAATTCAGGGAACACCTGTATGAACATGGTTTGGATATAAGGAAGGGGGATATGAAAAATGCTCTAGCTAGACATATCAAGGACAGCAGGGATCATGTTTTTTCTTTGTTTGTTTGTTTTAGAATGTGTTCAGAAGGCTTTCAGCGGGGACCTTGGGAAGATGTACTGGAGGCTAAAGAGCTAAGTTGGCAATTGAAACTCAATGCCACTACGCCCCCCAGTCTTAATGATAATTTGTCCATTACATGTGTGCTTAAATTAAAATCATATGCAGTGTAGGGGGTTTTCATAATTTTATATTTAGTTAGTCCCAAGTTTTTTTAAAATTGGATATATACATGCTTTTCTGAGTCATCTTTTGATTTGTAGTATAGGTAAAATGCATTTTCGATTATTTTTATTGTCTTTAGTATTCAGAATATGTTTAAGTCTTTTACTGTGTGTTACTTTAAGTTTCCAATTGATGGGGAAATTTCATTGGATATGTGATTAAGGGTTGGGTATTTATATGTGGTGCTTAGTGGTGAACAGTGATTGTGAAGAAGTTCTTTACGAAAGTGCTTAATCCTTTGTGTTTGTGCAATACATTTCATTTATACATCAGCTCTGTTTGGTTTACCTTCCTGGGTTGTGCTGCTGTCTGTTACTTGATTTAGTGTTCATTGTAGTTTTCCTTGTTATTCAACCATTATCATTTCTGTGTTCCCCATCCAGTCGTGTAACTTGCACATGATTTGTGAAAGGGTGGAACTGTGCTTCACATGCATGGTGAGTCTGTTACATATTGGTTGTAGTATCTGGGCTACATACCTGTCTGTCCATCATGTCCTGTTTATACCACAGTCAAGGTGTAGGTGTGCAGGACAGGTGATTCACGTGCTAGTCGTTTCTTGGATATGCAGGCGGCACACAGTGGCATCTGATACCTCCCTGCATGACAGGCATAGCCCACCCCCTCCAAAGCATGTCAGAGACAAATACACAGTTACAGGCTTGACGCGGTCTGCATAGGACATGTTATGTACACTGTGTATTGGTTTACTGTGGAACCTCTCTGGATGTAACAGTTGTTGGATATGCCTGGTTAGTTACATACCAAAAGTGGCACTGCACTCAATAATAGGTGTGATGAATGTCGAATACAGGGGAGCAATGACTGCCTTGGATTTACATGTCATACCTTTGTTTATAGGTTGTGTAACATAGAATTCATCCCCAAATATTACCAACCCATGACAGTCAGAGGCTAGATCACTATCTATGTGTCCGTAAGTCCCTGACTACTGGGTCAGCTGTTGGAGGTGTGCAGTCAATACATTAGTTACCAGGGGTGGATGACTTCCCAAGGGATAGTATTGTGCATTCCTTGGCATTTACTGTTACTCCATGGCTCTGACAACAACTTAATGTCTCTATCAGCCCATCCTGGATAACTGGTCAGTCAGTGTGGGATTCAATGACAGCTTCTAATTTGCTACACCTCCTTTTACATGTTCAGACCTCAAACTTAAAGCGTGTAAAGTAATGGCGGTTGTATATCCATATTCATTAAGGATAGATGCGTATCCAGATTAGTTAAACAGTATGATTCCCAGGAGAAACTGCAGGTACTATTGACTGCTTGTAGGGCACCTAATCAAGCCATTGCCAGCTACAGGAGCAACTCCATGAATCAGGACACCCACTGTGCTTAAATGGATCTATTTGAGTCTGTCAGGATACATCACAACAGGATGTTTTTGGTTAACTTTAACTAACTACCAACTGGGTAGATTACTCATGCTCAAACTCATTTGCCCAGAGGTTAGTCAACTTCCTTAACTACAATGCCCTGGACCAGTAGGTTGACATCTACACAAGGGGAAAAAATGTATTGTATTGGTTGCTTACCGATATGAGTAACCACTGTATATCATCCACTGTGAGGTCCTCCCTGGTGATATCTGACCACAAATTAGTCTCATTCAAAGTAAGTATCACACCTGAGACCTTCCCACCTTGTGGCATAAAAAGTAATAAAGTTCAACAAAGCAGATTATAACCTCCCATGGAATGGTATAACTAGCTTGACTGCACCACCACCCCTCAGATGGAACAGGCAACTAAACCAAGCTCTACACCAATGCTGTATACAAGCACCTGTACAACTGCATTGACTTGCCTGTACCTGACAGGGGCAAAACAAGCTCCTCGTGGCACAGTAAATCTGCCTGGTTGACAAATGCCATTAGCAGGCTTTACAACAAGAGGTAGCCATTGCTGTCTCACATTAGGAGGGAGGCAGCCCCCCTAAAATGCCAGCACTCCCTCCTCAGCTCAAACAAGCAAATAAGTGTGGTTGTGAAGTCCTGCAAAACAACGTGTGGGACAAAACTAGCCTCCTCCACATACAACAACCACAAGGCATTGTGTAGCTACATGTGTAATGTAAAAGGAAAGGTCTATATTGTTGTCAAACGTGTACTTAATGATACCACATATAATGAGCCTGTAGACATAACTAACCTATTGGCTGACAGGTTCTGTGATAACTGCACTCCCCTGTCCCCACCACATGTGCACTATGACATCCCTATAACCTGTCCCATACCTTATATCTCTAAAGAGCAGGTAGTAAATGGCCTCTCTAAGGTGACAAACACAGCATCTATTGCACCTGCTAACATCCCAGGCTGCATCCTACATGGTATCTAACATGAGTTACCAACACCATTGGAAACTCTTTGTAATCATAGTGTAACCACTGGCTGTATCCCAGCTGACTGGAAATCAGTCACTGCTATCCCTTTGCAAAGAGATGGTGTGTCTACTGACCATGGGAACTATAGATCTATTAGCCTGACTAGCCATATATGTAAGGCCATGGGACAAATCATCATGGACCATAACAACAAAGGTATAGATAATCTAAAAACAACTGATCCTACACTGTTTGGATCTGTGAAAGGGAGATCATGCCTGTTAAAACTGGTGGACATCTATGAGGTAGTCACCAATGACCTGGATGAGGGGACATCTGTGCATACAACCACCTGGACTTAGTCATTTGACACTATTCCTCACTCAGGCATCAGAGACAAACCCACCCAGCTAGCCATCAACAGTAATATCATTATAGGAGTCACTAACTGACTCACTGGTAGCACTCATATAGTCAGAATAGGGGTATCCACCACCAATAGCAGACCTATAACCAGTGGTGTTCCACAGGGTTCAGTTCTGGGTCCTCTAAGGTTTGGAATGCATTTATCGAATGTGCACTGCAAACACAAAGTGAATGTCTGAGGCTGACAAGGTTTGCTGATGCATGCAAACTGGGAGCAGTGATAGACTCTCCAAATTATGTCAACATCCTACAAGAGGGTCATACATGATCAAATGATTTACACAATCATGGTGATAAACTCTATGCAAATATATTAGTATTATTCCTTTTGGTACCAGCAATGTCCCTGCTAAGATGCACATTAGCAACACCTTAAGTACATATTCAGAGGTGAGATATGGGTACACAGACCTGGTCACACAGGTTTACACCTACATTACCTTAGATCACTATGTCTCCACAGTGGTAAGAATGGCATTATATCTTGCTCATGTCATTACTGAGGGCACTGTCACCCAAAAATGAAGTAGTTATAACCTCAATGTACTCTTCCCTCATCAGGCCAATATGTGAGTGCAATGGCCATTTTGTTACGTACATTTCCAAGCACCAGTGGCAATTGCAGAGGCCACAAAGGTTCTTTACAAGGGAAATTCAAGTCTTCAGCATCTGTCCTATGGTGGTCATTTGAAATTACTGTCACTTTAATCTATGCCATACAGACTACTCAGAGGTGATCTCTGGCTTGCATAAGAGGCAACCTGTGACCCTGCTTTATTAGAAATGCTAAATATCTGTAAGGCAAATGATAGATGGGTTACTCGCTTTTTTAATTTTTCCAAGTCTTTTGGGTTTCTAATACCATGACAGGAATGGACCCCATTCCTAAGTCAAAGTATGATTAAAGTTCATGAAATTATTATTGCTTCAATCTTTGATATCAGCCAAAAATGCTCTTCTCAGCACCCACAATGTGCCCAGTAATGACTTCTGCAATTTGTATGGAATTATATGCACTGGTAACATATCTAAATATAACCGTAGATTATTTTTATAAGACCCGTTGCTCCTTCTACTACGGAACTGTCTGGGTATCTTTCTTCCACATTGCTCTCATTTCTGCTTGAAAATCCTAATATTTTATGAATTTGTGTCTCTCTGTACGCAAGACACTGTAGTCACTGGGTGTGGTGATTTCAATGATCAATGCTACTTTTGTCTTCTTTTCATGGACCACTATATCCGGTTTTCTCACATCTATCTTTTGAACCATTGGTAATGGGTGATCCCATGAGATGTAGGCTTCATCATTTTCTATGCTGCTTTGGGGCTAATGTTTCCAGTATTTTTCAGCCACTTCAGTACCATAGTGTTTGCACAATCTCCAATGCAACAGTCTTGCCACATTATTATGCCTTTCAGTATACAGTCCTTCTGCCGTTAGTATGTCACAACCAGCAACAAGTTGTGCAACTGTTTCCAATTCTGTTTTACAAAACCTACATTTGTCTGTTTCTCCCACATGTTCAAAGAACTTTGTAAACTAACGCGCACGTAGTCTACTGTCTTGGGCCGCCAGTATTAACTGTTCATCTCTTGGTTTGAATTCGCCTCTCCTTAACCATTTCTGCATTCGATCCTGATCAACATGAGGTTTTTCCAGAAGTTTTCTATACTTGAAACTGTATTTATGCATTTTCCACATTTCTTGCCTTCTCATCTGGTCCTTCACCTTATATTCTTTCTTTTGCTTTTTGGCACATTCAGTTGCTACCTAATTTTTATCTGCTTCTGGTTTGATTTCCATTCCTGCTTGACTTTAATATGCTTCTGCTAAGCTAAGCAGGGAAGTCATCTTAGATTTATTCTCCTCATGTTTCAAAACTTTCACTACATTTGGGTCTTGTGAGGTCAGCAGATATGTGTGCATTCGCACGATTGCAGATCTGTAGATGTAATCAATTTCAAGGAGGCCCTTACCTCCTTCGGAACGTGGAATATATAATCTTGGTATGCACTGATTTTTATAAATCATTTGGTGAGAATGAAGCATCCTTCTTGTTTTCCTGTCTATCTGTCCAACACATTCTAAGGCCAGTCAATCACTCCAAAACTGTTAAGTTAGGACAGGAAGAGCAAATTGTTTAGTAGCTTGTATTTTGCTCCTAGATGTCAACACTGTTTTCAGGATTAATTTAAGTGTTCAAAAATATTCCTTACTAAGTTTTATTCACATTTGTTCATGTTTTATTTTTAATCCTTCATCAATTCACAAATATTTATACACTCTCTCTTGCTCAAGTTCTTTTATATCACATTCTTGCCCCAAACTGATATTTTTTTGGTGCTGCAGTTTTCCTGCTTTAAAGGTTGCTTTTGCACATTTATCAAGACCAAATGACATTCTTATATCATCTGAAAAAGTTTTGACAACTTGCAGTTGTGCTTTCAGTTCCCCATCTAATGAGCTATACAGTTTTAAATCATAGACAAAAAGAAGATGATAAGTCTTTACACTTTGCTGTTTTCTAGGAGCCAAATTATAGCCATGGCCTAAGCTGTTAAGTAGCCAGCTTAATGGCTTAAGAGCAAGACAGAATAGCAACGGTGACAGACAGTCACCCTGGAATATCCCCCTTTGAATTGTTTTATCCTTGGAATAATAATTTGTCCTTTATAATGGCTTAACTGCAAAGTCGTCTGCCACTGTTTCATGGTCACTGTAATGTATTCAATCACTGGTGGGTGTATCCTATACATTTTTAAGCACTCTTTTATCCATGAATGTGGGATACTATCAAATGCTTTTTTTTGTAGTCAATCCATGCCATGCTTAGATTCTTCCCCATTTTACAGTTCTCCACTATAACATTATTTAACAACACAGAATCCTTTGTTCGGGTCTATATTATATGAACGAAAGTTCATAATCTCAAATGCTCTAAAGAGCGAAAATGCCGGACCTCAAACTCCTTATTGTAGGGGTCTGCACCCCCCCCCCACTAAATATATATACCAACTCCGAGATCGCACTACAGTGAGGAAAGGGCAAATATTCCAACCTTCACTGTACTGCGATCCCATAAGAAGCTCTTCGAGGTCCGTCATTTTCACTCTTTAGAGCTTTCAAAATTATGAACTTTCGTTCATGTAATATAGACCCCCTTTGTTCCATATGACTTTCATTTATTGCCCCTTTGTTCTGTTGCTATAATTGAGTTTTCTTCTCAATGACTATAAACTCTGTTGGCATCAATTCCAGTGTATAGTTTATACGTCACTGAAAGGTATGTTATTGGTCTATAATTTTTAGGGTAGTTTGCAGATTCACTCTTAAGTAGGAGGATTATTTTTCCTGTTGTTAGCCAGGTTGGTGCCTGTTCGGGATGCACATAGAAATAGTTCAAACTCTTGGCTAAATCTTTGTGCAAAGATGTTAATACTTTTAACCAAAAGTTGGGTATTGCATCTGGGCCTGCAGTTTTCCATTTAGAGCAGTAGTGTCCAACCCATAGTCTGCGGGCTGCATGCGGCCCTCAGAGCTCTTCCATGCGGCCCACAACCCTTAAATTGAAATTTTACTTTTTTTCCGTGTGTTTTCACGTCCGCGTCCTTCAGCTGTTGTGCGCATGCGCCACATTACTTTTTTCCCCCTTTTTTTTATGCCAGCATCTTTCAGCTGGTGTGCGCATGCGCCAAAGCACCGTCCTGTTGTTTTTTGCGTCGGTAGATTCATTCGCGGTACACAGCTGAAGGAAGAGGATTATGATCGCAGCGAAGAAAGAATTGAGAGCGAGGGGGATTTATTACACTGACTACTACACATCTGCAGTAACAGGTAAGTCGTTAGAATCAGAACTTGAGGAAACAAACTGTTATAATATAACTGGGGGGATGTAATGACAGAATACTCATCAGAAGAGCCACAGCATGTCATTCAGATGCGGAGTTCTCCTTGGTTAACTGAAAGCTAAAATCAGCTTTAAAACTGTGCCGTGAATATTAAAGAGTGTTACGTAAACTGAATACCACCAACACTGACTGAATTAGAGGTTTTATTTTTCCAATCCACAGAGGACATGACACTACTTTAGAATTATATTTCACAAGAGTTATGGGTTGATCTTTTTAGAAAATTTTAGCTGCTTTGTCACAGTTCACTCATAATAATATAGCTGTAATTTGTTTGTTGTAAATCAATCTAGTTCTAGTAGTTAATTATAAAATCAATATAGCTTAAAAATAATTTAAATGAGTTATGATGCGAGTCCCTGTGGACTGTACTTCTGCTAACTTCATAATAACTTGCTAGTAATAAAGTTGGTTATATCCATTACCTTGGCTCATACGTTTTAATAAATTTTACTTTTTTGGGGAGTAGGCTTTAACAGTAAATTTCACATTAATTAATTGAATTCAAGTACTTGTTTGGAATTCAACAGTGCAATAAATTCAGAAAGTATTTCCTTTCTTCAATTTACCATTTATTTGACAAAGACAGTAATAGATTTTAGTCAAGGGCACATAGAAAGCAAACTTTTGTTAATTCTTGTTTACAGCAAACAGGTTCACATTTAATGTACACCAATGACAGCATGATAAAGGACAAGCTCATTGAAATTTTAGTTTGCTGTCTCTATTCTCATTTTTTTTAAGAGGAAGTAATTTTGTTATGTGGGCTGCTTCAGGATAGACTAGGTTACGGTAAAGAAAAGTAAGAAACAGTGAATTCACTTGTCACTGAAAGGAGACTAAAATATTCTTCCATTAAGCACAATTTTCATAGGAATACATAAGATAGTGGTGTTGTAGCAAATTGTAATTGTGTGTTTGGGGTTACTTGTAGCACTACTGCAATATATAATTAAACCTATTCTAAATGACTGAAAACATCCACTCTGTCATTTGGAACTTATTAGAGTGGTTGGTAATGTCCTACATTTTAAAATAAGAAGGGTTTTAATCTGAAATAGTCATTCAAAGTCTCTACACATAAAAAGCTGGGCATGCATACAGTTAAACCAGACTGCACTCACAAAGTGCTTTTCTTCCAATGTATAGACATTAATACATTAATGAAGGACCATATACAATTATACAGGATTTTTTATATTTACATAAGATAAATCAAGCTCTGTGTCATGTTGTATAAGGCTTCTGCTAGTGAAATCAGCAGAAAAAGGGAATTCTATGCATCAGAAAGGCTTACTGTGAGGGGGAAAATCAGTGTAAAAATGCTTCTTCCTTTGTCAAAGCTTTGAATCTGAGGCATTATCTTTGAAGTAATAATCATAACTGAGTAAAGAATGAAAGACAATTTATTTCTATTCTTTTGAATATTCGTGAAGAGATGGAATGCATGTTGTGGTGCTCATATGTCCAGTGAATGGAGCTAAATAAACTCTGTGTACCTTGTACAACTGGTATACTCAGCTCTTACCTCAGGTTATTGCTGTTTTATGACTGCAGGAACATCTGTTTTACTCCAGAAAAGACAGTTAAGTAAAGCATGCTCACACATAAAACAATTGAATGAATAGAATAATAGATTATTATATCATGGACTCTGTGTGTGTGTGTGTGTGTGTGTGTGTGTGTGTGTGTGTGTGTGTGTGTGTGTGTGTGTGTGTGTGTGTGTGTGTGTGTGTATGTGTTTAAACATGAGATTTGGGGAGAGTGCTTCTCTGGGGGGCTATTAAGTTGAAGATGGGGCTAATTTTTTTTCTGATCCTAGCCACTGACTGAAAGAAGGTTGTATAAATTCTACCGTGAAATTGTCATAAGTGTCATAAAGCCTGCCTGTGCACTGACCGAGTGTCATAGGATTGGTAAGAAGTACTAGTATAGCTAGAAATATGCAAATAGTTTTAGTGATTTTTGGGTGATGTAGACAACTAGTTAAATTTTGAATTAGGATTAAAATAGTGTCCCTAGAATTCAGAAATGTTTTCTAAAATAAGACCCTCTTGTTGTGAGGCAACAATGCTATATGCTTTGTCACTGTGCCACCGAGCTGGCTTGTAAATGAGGGAGCACGATCTATCATGCTCCTTAACAGGCCTATGAGATGTGTGGAGTACCTGTCCGTGCAGACACCAAGGTATATGTAGCTTCTTAAATACAAGCTAGAATGGACCTTTTGATGACCAACTGGGGACACAGCGGGGTTATCTCAGGCATCTGCCACAAGGATACTGCATCACTTCTTTGATGCCATGCTGCAGCATGCTGGGGGGGTGGTTATGTTGTTTCCACATGCTACAGAGGAGAAAGCCAACAGCATGAGGGCTTTTTGTGAGACAGCTCATTTCCTTGACATACTGGGGGCCATAGATTGCACCTACATTACAATAAAGGCACCACCTAGTGAGCAGGCAAGAAAGCATATTAATCACTCCATCAATTGTCAGGTTGTGTGTTATGCAGAGGGTATAATACACAGTGTATTTGCAGGCCATCGAGGTAGTATTTACAACTCCCACATATGGAGCTTGTGAGACTTGTATCAGTGTTCTGTGCAGGGTGATTTTACCCAGAGGCACCTTAATGTTTACTTCTAAAAAACCAAGGTACTGGTGCTTTTTTAATAGCCTGTAATTATTGTGTGACAGCACTCCTGAGATCATGCAAGTGATATGGCAGAAAACCACAAATCTGATAAGGAATACACCAAAAGATATATATAAGGTGAAAATATGGACATTCTGTGAAAATCTGGACAGTTGAGAGCTATGATAATGTATATGGTCCAAATAGTACAGAACAGTGTATTATAAATTGCAGATTCTGATGGAAAACCTATCATATGTTTAATGCAAACAATTCTAACACCAAAAGGAGTTCAGCTGCTACTGCAACATAAAAAATGCATAGCTTTGATGAGACCAAAGTCTGTGACGGTGGTGCTGCTTCTTTTGTTAATATTACAGTTATTATTAAAGTACAGATGCCTTGGCCCTTGCATACTTTCCCAAATTTGCGACCACAAGATTGTGGAAAGTCCAAGCTGTTCTGGCCGGAACCAGACAATTCTCAGATCCATCAGTAAAGTACTGTGCTTATTTGGTCGAACCAGCTTTCATTATTGTTGCAGCCCCCAACAACAGCTCTGCATATTTTGTGTCTTGCTGGATGTGTTTGACCTTTTTTTTTTTTTTTTAATTGTTTATTGTAGTGTAAAAATTCGTTAAAAGGGTGGGATTACTGAAGTTTACTAGTGAGATGTTCCGGACTGTACTGTGTGAAATGCAACTGTATATGTATTTTTCAAAGCACATGAAAAAGTTAATGCATAAATTATCTGCATCTACAGAAGACTTTTAATAAACCAGTCCTGGATGTTTTGCAGTGCTTGATTTGCTGCATAGTTTTGTTCAGTTTTAAATTAAAATTATTTTGGTTCATGCTTGTAGTTAAGTTGGTTGTTGGCTAGATTTTCATCATTTTGCAACTCGTGCCAGGCTGGAAACACAGGCCATTGTAACTGCACAGCACATCTGATTATTTTATTTAGAATTGTCCTATGAGCTTTGTGTGAAGGAAGTAGTTGTTATGCTCTGCTTTGTGAACTTTGAGGGAGCAGAACATTTTTTGCTTGATAGATTATTCCTTTTCTTAACAGCTACATCTTTGGCTTAATTTGATTCAGTCATTTTTATTTGATGGCCTGTAACATATTCAACAAACCAGTTTTGTGAACTGTAATATATTGAACTATGCTGACTCATTTGTAAAATTACTTGTTAATATACACAGTCTGAATAATTCATTACAACCGCATATTACTGACCTCTGACTGCTCGTGTCATTCCTGATTGCTGTAACTGTGCTTCTTTAAATGCTTTTTCTTAGGTCGCACTAATACCTCCTCCTGCTAGCCAAAGGAAAATACAGTCACATTTTCTAGTCTTTCTTCCTGCTTACTCACTTGTTCAACTTATATATTTAAAGAACCTTTTAAATAAGTAATAAGCAGTATGTGTTGTCTGTTAGATGAGGAATAGATTGCTAAGCAATATTTCAGTTATACTGTTCCATTGGTTATTCCTCAGTGCTGTCTATACTAGGCAAAATGACTCAAAAGAAAGGGGTGTTTAAATCTCTAGTCTAGTGAACGTCCATCAAACTAATATGAAACAGAGGTCAATATGTTATTGATTGTGGCCTTTTCCAGTAGGTATCTATCTGTCTGCATGTCTGTCTGTTAACTGACTATGTAAGCTAGTCTGTGAACATCTCAATGCATTCGTGCTTGAAGTGTTTGAAGCATTCCTGAATTTCACAATTGCCTGTTGCAATTACTGAAGTAAGCATGTGTTACTCATGAGTGCAAATTACATACAAAACAAGGCATTATGACAAAAATATTTAAAATTTTAAATAAACAAACCAGCCACAATTAAAAGGTTTATATTGTTTATTATTAAGACAATATTCAATAACTCAATGAATAAAGTGACACAGTTCAGAATCGCAGGAAATATGTTAAACAACATTGCAGGACAGTCTCAAATACAGAAAACCTCTACTAATCTTGCTATATTGCAATCTGTCCCTAAGAGAGGTTACTTATCTCTCAGAAATGTGCCTAAGCCCTGGAACTGGAAGTCATAAAACAGTAGTAAACAGTTTTACATTTGAAACCTGTCATTTTTTCTGTTTCCAGACAAAAGAACTTCTGGCTGCAGTGAGACATCCTGTCTTCTTGATGAGATAAACACAGTCGTAAAACAATTCACTTCTTTTCTTATCATTTGCAAATTAACTCTGTATGTTCCAACTTCTACCATTACAGACAGTTGTAAAACAATTCACTTGGTAGTGTTTGCAAATTAACTCTGTATGTTCCAACTTCTACCATTGCAGCACACATCTGCATAGGTATATATATATATATATATATATATATATATAGTTATTATACACACATTTCTGCTCTTTTCCAGCAGGGTACACTGGTTACATTCTTGAAGCTCAGTACAGAACATACAGTTCAACACACACTTCTGCACCAATAGTTTAATATACACATACGTATAGTTTTCTTACATTTGTAAGATAAGCATAGGAAGCATATTAATATTCAAAAATGACACATAGAATTATGTACAAAATAACATCTAGCTGGGCTGGCAGCCTCACAGCTGCTTTCCCCAAAACTTTGGGCCAAAAGGGATGATGATGCATTTGTTGGCATTCGGCTTGCGGTCATGTGTATGGCACCAGTCATTTGTTTGGGTGAGACCCTCTTATTCAGAATTGTTTTATTAAGTCAGTGATGTGAATTCTTTACTTTATTGCAAATTTGTTGGCTTAATTTTGTGGATTGTAGTACTGTAGGGCTGCTAATGTTGACATTTTACCTACTTGGGATGGCTGGAGTGGTTTTCCCAGTGTGAATTGGTAGTACAGTAGTAGTGAATTAATGACAGTGTCAGTGTGTGCCAGTTTTTTTCATTGCAAGTGAATGACTTTTCTTGGGTAGCATGCAAAGTACACCGTATTTAACTTGATGGTACAGCTCTGATTATGTCATTGAAAGCTGCCATTCTTGTAGCAGTAAGAAACTGTTGATTACATGCAGCTAACCATACATGTTCATAGCTCTATCGCAGTCCATCTGAATTTCATGAATTATAAATATGAAGAACTTTTCAAAATGCCCAGTATTACTGGCACAAAGTACAGACCAACAGTCACAGTAAATGTGATGTGCTTTATGCGTAATGGCTGTTTTGAAGACTAATGGCATTAGTACTACAAATGAAACAAAGTGCCTCACTGGCCCTCCTCAGATGTAATCTGGCCAACTGGATGGGTAACTGTAAATTCACCCCAGGGATATTTTTGTGTTATGTTGCAGATGTGAAATGATCCATCGAACACCATTAACATATACTACAACTATGGATAGTTTTAATTTTTATTTCCTTATTTTTTAATGTAAATTGCTAGCCATTGTTTTAAAAATTATATAACTAGGAATAAAGTAGTTAGTTACTCCTTTTTTACTTTTCAGCATGGCTTCTGCATCCTGTCCAACCAAAACTGTGAAACGCAAGATAGCAGATGAAAGGAGAGTCTTTCAGGAAAAATGGACTGATGAGTACTTCTTTGTTGAATCTAACAATAAAGCACTTTGCTTAGTAAGCGGAGAAGTGGTATCCATTTTCAAGGACTACAATTTGAAAAGGCATTCAAACGCACCCCAAATTAAGTGAATTGCAAGGAGTGTCCCGTAAACAGAAAATATCAGAATTAAAAAAAAGTCTTACATTTCAACAACAGCTGTTTCGAAAATCAGCTACTCAGCTGGATTCTTTACTAAAGGCAAGTTATGTTGTAGCAAATTTAATTGCGAAAAAATCCAAGCCATTTGCCGATGGTGAATTTGTGAAAGAATGCCTTGAAAGTGTAGCAGGCATAATTTGCCCTGAAAAAAAATCAGAATTTTCTAAAATCAGTTTATCACACCAGACAATCGCAAGGCGTGTGGAAGATATAGCCAAATCTATTGAAAATACGTTGGAATCTCGGTGTGCAACTTTCAAGTTTTACTCCATAGCTTTGGATGACAGCACTGATGTTACAGATACGGCACAACTTGCCATATTTATTCGTGGTGTTGACAACGATTTCAATATTACTGAAGAACTGGCCTGTCTGGTTCCACTGAAAGACACAACGAAGTCTGCTGATCTGTACAAGGCAGTAAAAGAAACACTGACAAGATTTCCCTTGACCATCAGAAACCTGTCTGGCATAGTAACTGACGGTGCTCCAGCTATGGTTGGAAAGAGGGAAGGACTAACAACACTGATGGAAGAAGATGCAAAACAGATCAGTAATGTGCGTTTCATGAAGTACCACTGCATTATACATCAAGAAAATTTGTCTGCACAGACTTTAAAAATGGAACATGTTATGAATGTTGTTAAAACAATAAATTTTACAAGATCCAGAGGATTAAATCACCGCCAGTTTCAGGAGTTTCTGACTACTTTGGAATCTACCTATGGAGACATCTTGTAGTACTGCAGTGAGGTGGTTAAGTCGTGGAAAAATGCTGAAATGCTTCTATGACTTACGAGATGAAATAAAGTCCTTTATGGAGTTAAAAGGAAAGCCTGTACCCGAATTTGAAAATGCAAGCTGGATGGCTGATTTAGCCTTCTTAGTAGACATCACTGCTCATTTAAACAACCTGAACCTGTGCCTCCGAGGGGAAAATCTATTAATAAATGACATGTTTCAAACAGTGACGGCATTTGAAGTGAAACTGAAATTATGGCACAGTCAGATTAAGAACAATAGCTTCATTCACTTTGCAACACTGTCTGAGCAAAGCCATGCAAATACTGAAAAATATGCGGCATTACTTAATAGTTTATCACAGGAGTTTGAGAGTAGATTTCAAGATTTTAGAAAACACCAACAACAGTTCAGTATATTTGCTACTCCATTCTCAGTTGACATCGACATGTTGCCTGAAAACCTGCAACTGGAATGCATAGAATTGCAGTCAGATATGCAACTTAAAGAAAAATTTCTGCAAGCATCTTTATTTGACTTTTATAAGTTATACCTACCCAAACAAAAATATCCATCACTTCACGAACATGCCCTGTTCATGACATCTCTGTTGGGGAGTACATACATTTGCGAGCAATTTTTTTCTCGTATGAAGCATACAAAAAATAAAATCAGAACAAAAATTTCAGATGAGCATCTTGAAAATACTCTTCGCATCGCCACTACATCTATCAAACCCGATATAGACGCACTGGTATCAAAAAGACAAGCTCAGTGTTCACATTAAAAAGGTTATGCTCATAATGTTTGTCTACTTTACTACACAAAAGAACAATCCTGACTAGACAGCCTGAACCTCCTGATATGGACACTTAAGTATAACAAGAACTAGGACCAATAAGTTTGAATTCTGCGAAGGTCTGTGCCTGGCTGCACCCTTGTGAACTGGTTTCATGAATAAACATTGACACTACTAATAAAGTCAATTATTTGTTTAAATTTGAGAAATGTAACAAATACTGGAAGACCCCTTCCAAATTTTCAGCAAACACTTGGAAAAACCCCAAGTTGGAGATTTATAGTAATCTAAGGAAGAAATACAAAAAGGTGTTATCTGATGATGCTATGCCTCATTGAATGGATCAGAGCAAGTTGTCAGCTGAAATGTGCACTCATGCAGATTGGAGAGGCAACTGCAAAACAGCATGTGTGCGTTTACCTTGTGAAACTGGAGTGTGTTTTGGCATACTACCATGTTCTTTGTGTCTCCACAGTAAGTGGGTGAACCAAAGTTAAACGTGTTGTACCATCTGTTAGTGACAGTGAAACAAATGTAAAAATACAAATTGTTCATTTTTTAAGAAGTAAAAGTCTCATCATTCCTGATATTGCCAGTGCGATATTTCAGGGACGGATTCCAAAGCTAGAAACAGAAGAATACATGAGCGCTTTGGACAACATATGGGCATTAAGGACATGATGGAAGACATTGACATCTTTAGGAAACCAACAAAATCACAGGTATGATCTCATACAAATTGAAGGGTTCGTACCTGTTAATTTTTTTTTTTTACAAATAAACTTTGATGTTACCTGTTATTTTTTTTTTTTACAAATAAACTTTGATGTTAAACTAAGATGTTAGATTTAACTGTTTTTTTAATAATTAGAATGAGATATTGAATTTTAGGGCAAATATTATGCATTTATTAATTTATTGATTGTTCAAATTCACCTACAATACAGCCAGGGGGTCGACTTTGTTCGTCCGTAGGGTTGCCAGATGTCCCTATTTGGGCGGGACTGTCCCGAGATCAGCAGCCTGATCCCGAATCCCGCCCTGCCGGTTGAAATCCCGGCCAGCCTCCGCTTAGCTTTTTTTTTTGATTAGCCCGTATACCTGGCATACGGGCCAATCAAAAACAACTAAATACAGAGCTACTTCTGTTGAATGTGGAACTGCAATGTTTCTGTATCAAAGACCTTTTTTTTTTTTTGCTCTTCAGTTTACGTGAGAGACCTTTTTTTTTTTTTTGGTCCTCACTTGCCGTCTACATAATATATTTTACATGCGGCCCCCAGACCATTTCTGTTGACTCAATGCGGCCCTTGCAACTGAAAAGGTTGGACACCCCTGATTTAGAGGCTTTTCTTAACTTTGTTTCATTTTTTCTCTGGCCATTACATCATCCCATTTCATATCCTGTACATTTAAACTTCTTATTCTATTCTTTCTTCTACTTCTGTCCCTTTAGCATCTTTGTTATGTTCCACAGAAGATTCATAAATACTTCTCCAAAATGTATCTATTTCTTTTTTTTTTTTATGGTCTTTCAATTCCTTTCACCTTGTTTCCCATTTCTCTATAAAACTTTTTTGGATCATCAATAAATTGCTTATTTTGTACTTTTCCTTTATATTTATCTGCGTATCTTCTACGTTTTTCTGCCTGTGCTGAGATTTTTTGTTTGTTGTTTGTGATAATGCATGATAGATCATGATCTGTTCTAATACTGCACATTTTTGTTGATCTGTTCCCTCTTCTATACTCTTCTAACAGTGACACATCTTGTCTTTATTGCTTTATGGTTTTCTTTATTTTGATACTTCCATGATGGTATTTGATTCCTCTGTTACCTAAAATTAAAATGTATGAGCAATTTTTATAGTACTGTCCTGAGACTTAGTGAAATGCTCATACACCATTGATGAGTTACTGTTGCAGCAGTTACAAGGGAACACTGCTGTGTTGGGGTGGGGGAACAACACCACATGTTCTGCTGGGATACACAATAGTCTGACTGCCATTTAAATTGATTGTCTAACATTTCCCTTCAAAGATCTATTAAAAATCTGTTGCAGTACGACTGCATGAATATTCCATCCATGAGGCCTACTGAATAGAAATGGAAACATGTTAGTGGAATGGGTATCTGTAGTCCTTTGTAGATGTCATTTCTGTCCAATTAGCCCACTATAGTTACTTGCATAATGTACCTGGTCCATACATGCACTGACATATCATAATAATTAAGAGCTGACTCTGTCTGATGCAAGCAGTATGCAGTCAATACATGGATAGGTACAGGATGTATGAGTTGCCTGGCATCAATTTTAATATCTCAATGTGAGTAGGAGTAATGTGTTAATCCCTAGGTTGTCAGTGAATGTGCTATGCCTTGTCTCTAAGCCAAAGCCAGGGTGTGCTGAGCATGCCTATGTCTGCCTACAGGGACATCAGCAAGTGGATCCTCCTCCGACTCCTCCTGTGACTGTGGCTGTGGTGACCTAGGCACTGGTGGGGAGCTGTGTATCTCTTCTCTTTGCTGATCCTGCTGCAGCTGCTTCCACAGATCCGATTGTGTAGCATATACCTGTGCACTTGTGGCTGCAGTATACTGCAGAGCTCCACCAGATATATCAAGGCACCAGAACCATGACTTCAGAAGCCCAAACACAATCTCTATGGTGTTCCAAGTTTGTGCATATGCCTCATTATGGTGTTCTTCTGTGTGTGTGTGTGTGTGTGTGTTTTGTGTGTGTGTGTGTGTGTGTGTGTGTGTGTGTGTGTGTGTGTGTGTGTGTGTGTGTGTGTGTGTGTGTGCATTTCAGATGGGTGTCATCATCCACGGTCCCAGGGCATATCCAGCATCCCCCAGTAAGTGGCCCTGCGCGATGTCCCCCGTATCAAACATCTGGTACAGCTATGATGTGTGTCATATATGGAAGGTGTGATAACTGCCAGGGTTGCCAGCACACATATTCAGGATAATCCCCTGGAATTGCACACAACCTTGCAATTGATGGAGTGGTACCCTTTGTAGTTAACATAGATTGTAACCTGCTCACCAGGTGGTGCCTTGATGCATACATGTGTGCAGTCTATGGCACCCAGTACCTCAAGGTAATGTGCTACACAATAAAATTGTTGCATATTGCTGGCCCTCTCTTCAGCGGTAAGGGGAAAAGATATGTGCTCAGTGGCATGTGGAAGGATAGCATCCAGGAATTGGTGGAGTATCCTGGATGCAGATGCCTGTGACACCCCCATCATGTCTCCAGTTGATCTTTGAAAAGTACTTGTAGGTAGTATCCTAAGGGCTACAGATATTCTTGTCTCCACTGGGATGGGTTCCCCTCTGTTAGCTCTGGCTCCGAGTTGAGGGAGGCAGAGCTCAGTGAGTTGTCATAATATGTCCCTGTCTACCTTGTAGTGCTCTACAATCCCCAGCTCATGTAGCTCCTGAAAGGTTACCCTGGGCCTGAACACTCTTCTCCTTCTCAGCCTAGGCATGATGTCAGCAGAACCAGCAGCATTGACTTCAGCATCTAGCACAAACAGATGTAGCAGACCTGCAGTAGCCCCTAGATTTATCCCAGTTAAAATTTCCAAGTATGTACTCCAATAGCCCAGAGTATTGAGAGAAAATCAGAATGTAGGATGTATGCATATTTTATACAGTTCTGCTTTAGGTCCATCATGTGGAATTGACTAATTATGATGAAGTTCACCTGCCCAGGATATAAATAACATTATTTAAAGGCCCTACTTTAGTGTGCAGCACGCAGCTATGTTCCGCGGTGTGCACAATACCTTATACAAAATTTCTGCCTATGTCATCACTGTCACGTGGGTACTCTGTCCATGCGAACACACTAAGCTATGCAACACACCATGCAAACACATGTGCTGGGAAAAAAAACTCTTAAAAATAATAAGACACCCCCCCCATGTCATCCACATCTAGTGGGAATATCAACATCGTGTAGGAGCGTACATGAAGTGGATATGTGAACACGGTTGCTACTTTTAGCAATTCAGGTAATTCACCTCATTTGCATACATATTCATGTTGACAGCCTAGATGCTACACGGGTCTTAACCATGTGAGCTTGGTAACAGCACGGATGCACCATTGTGTGGACCCATCTCAAGGTCCTACAGTATATTTGTGAAAACCATATTATTTTTTTTATTTCTGTTAAGCATGTTTGTGCACTGTAGTGCATAGCGCAAACATGACAACGTTATTAAAAAAATATATTATTCATTTTATATATTCCCTTCCTTTTTCAGACAGCCATAATGTCTCTTTTGCACATATATGTGGATGGTGGCTGGCACAGTGGAGCAGCGATTTGCATTGTTGCCTCAGAACAAGAGGTTCTCAGGTTTAATTCTCTTCTGGAGTGCTCTCTGTGTGGACTCTGCATATCCTCCCTGCATTCATGTGGGTTCCCTCCAGATGCTTCAGTTTCCTCCCACATTACTAAGACATGCGTCTGGAGCACTTCTCCCTGGGCCTCCTCTGAAAATTAGCTCATTCCAAGTCAGACTTTCTCAGTTAATAAATATTACATAATATGTATGTGATCTAACATTTTCTGGGGAGTTATGTTCATATTTGTGGACTTTTACATCGTCTTCTGTCCATGTAGACACCTGCATGTGGAAAAATTCCACATACACTATGGACACTGACACGGAGTCTGCACTGATGCCTTTCTGCTTGTTGGATCACTCTACTTGGGTCATTTGCATAAGATTCAACTGCTTATGAGGTAATTTGCATTCTATGGAACTTTCCCTGTTTGTGCATGCATGTGTGCTGCAAAGTGATGCTTACTGAATCTAAAATTGTTCACACTCATGTATGCATTGTGCCGCGATGTATACACCAAAAAAAATCATGGAAGCTTTACTGAATTCCCACCACAGCCACAGGTATCACTCAAAAAAAACAAATCAACTAATGAAAAAAGCATGTGAAAGGTGCAGCCTGGGTAATGTAAGTGTCTATCTGCCACATAGAATCAAAACACTACGCTAAGCAGATTTCTCAGAACAGAAAACAAAATGGAACAGGTAAAACAGAAAGTAGCTCTAACAATTTAAGCAACTCACAGACAAAAAAGAAATTACTTCCCTCACCAACAGGGGATCACCAACAGTGCTTGTATTTTTTGCAGACCTTGAATCTTATCAGTGACACCATTGGTAGTAATAAAGAAATAGAGACTGCCACATTTGCTTCTGGAGTTCCTCAAATATCTGTGCTTGGGCTACTTCTGTTTTCTTTATGTATGTTTGAGTTATGTTGGGATCTCCATCAATTAAATTCAGTCTTTATGCAGATGTTGTTGTTACTACATCTGACAGGATGGTTCCGACAGTCACTAAGGCATTTCAAAATTTCTTAAAAACCTTAGGGAATTATTTTACTAGCAACATATGATATTAATCAATTCTAAGACTAATATTATGCTTCTTGGACACCTCAAAGTCTGAAAACACCAAAAATATTACTACATATGAACTTAGTGGACCCACTTTGCAAATGGCAACATCTGGAAATATCTAGGTGTAACTCTTGACTAACATCTTTACTTCACACCCCACACAGAGAACATTACTAACAAAGCTTTATCACAATGTAGAATAAAAAAGTATTTCAGCATTTCCCAGTTAGGGGTTGCCACAGCGGAACTCTCGTCCACTCATGATTGGCAGTGGATTTTTACAGTGCCAAGTTGCCAGCCTGACACCCAACCTTCAAAGAAGGCATGGCCATTCATGCTCGCACCTACCTATATGTCATTAACCTCACTCTACCGTGGGGAGGACATGCAGACTCCACACACAAGGCGCTCCAGCCGAGAATCGAATGGGCGAACCTCTTGCTGTGAGGTGACAATGCTAACCACTGCACCACCACGGCCTACTATATCACGATGTAAAATAGTATATAAAATGTCAGATGGTGATCTGAAAAATTTGATAACTGTGGTAGCTGCCATAGCTATATCATGATTACATTTGTATATTACAATTAGATATTCTTTTTAAATCTGTAGTTAATTGAAAAAAGATGTAACTGCTCAATCCTGCATTTTTAATCCGAGGACCTAACTTAAAAAAAAATCTGTTGGGTAATAAATTTCTAAACTCTTTCCAGTATCTTTATCAGTACTCTAGAGTAGGTCATGTGTTGACAGCTTTAAACAGGGGTATCATTATCCTTTCCGCCCTCCTTAATAGTGTGCACAAAATATTCCTGATGACTGAGTAGCAACGTCTAATAACTGATGATGTGTTGGCTTCAGACTTCAAAGACTTGTCAATAATGTAACAGAATAGATTTCTATGACAGAAAAAATCCTCCTACTAAACTGGCTCCTACTGTTTGAAATATCCTTCCAGAAAACATAAGAAGCATTGGTATCATATACAATTTTGAGTTTCAACTAAAGGCCCACTTTGAGAATAAAAATAAATGGCAATATACTTTAGACACTGGATAATTTCACGACCACAAACTTGTGGCATCTGCCTTTAATTATAGCTAATATTTCTCTCTTCTTTGTGGATGCTGCGTGATTACTGATGATAAATTGCATATGTTGTAAATACCTTTCACTTTCATTACATGCATTATGCAAAATTGCCTCGCATGTTAATACTATATGCCTGTATTCAATGTCTTACTCTAATATGTTATACCTGTAATGTATTTGTATTCTCTATACTATTACATGTCTTGTATTGCTTTCTGTAATTTTGCTAGCGTGGAAAAAGTCATGGCTGAAAAGAATCTGTGGCTCAGCTTTCTTAACCAGTTAACAAACTTAATAAAATAAATAAATGCATAAATAAGAGCATCGATCAATCTACACTGAGTTGCTCACTGTCAACATTTCCATTTGGACATGTGGCTGAAGATTCGCATTACCATTCAACCAGCAATTGAATGGTAATATGTAAGGGAAATGTCTTTGTCTAAAGTCAGTCTCTTACAGACAACGTAGGGGGGGGTCTACAGTGTAGGCAATCAAGTGTTTTTGTTAGAGAAGAAGTGAGATAAGATGGAAAGAATTTCATCTAAAATATCCTTCTTATTCCATACGTCCCAAGTCTTGTATGAGTATTATTCATCTTAAGCATGAGTTGGAGTCTTTATCTGCATGGAGAGAGGTTTCCTTTCAAGCACCACCCATTTTCCTATTCTACAGGTGATACACTGTAATTCCACTCTGGCTAGAGGAACTCTACCGTGATGGGATATTATAAAAGGCCTGCCTTACTGAAACCTCTCTCCATCTATAGACTAAATTTGTTCTTATTCCTAGGTCCTGCCTACCAGCCTTATTCAGCTCTACAGTCAGAAGAGATCTGTAGATTTCCATTTTGGTAGCACTTTTCGTCAGCACACTGATATGACATGACATTTGCTCACTAGCTGGACATGAAAAAGAGCTGGCTAGCTGGAACCCTAGCCACACCTTGAGTGTTGCGAATGCAAGTGTTTGCTCTAGATGTATCCATTAATTTTATTTAACTGTTTCCTTGAAAGGGGCCAGGGTTGGTATGTTCAAAAAAACAAAAACAGTAGAGCCAGTTTCATCCCTACTATGTCACCAACATGCAGATGATGGTCCTGGATACATACTATAGCTAAGTGTTGCAGGATCAGGAAAGACAATGTACACTTAATGTTCCATCTAAATAGTTTCCATTAAAGGACAGCCAAGACTAGTCTGATCTGGTCACAGGTTTTCCCATATGATCATGCATAATCTGCTCTAGAATGATCTCAGTCACTCTTTTGGGGTGACATCTATCAATGAGGTTACAAGTAGCTGGCAATTATAGTAAAGGTGACCACTTCTTTTATTTTTTTTTCTGTGACACATAAAGTCAGATAAATAGCCCCATAAAGTTTAACTAGAATGGAATGGGTCTATTTTTTCAATGTGTCATTTGGCTACTAAGAAAAAGGACACCAGAATATATCTAAAAAACTGACTGTAGTCACCAGCAAGGTGATATGGGAGATCAAAGATACTAACAACAGCTTTAGTGTGTAATAAATGGCATCATTATTTTAGTCTTGATTTGAACAAAATCTGAAACTATGCTTACTTCTGGCTCTCCAAAAAGACAGGAGTCACAATGCCTCTGTCCAAACTCATTAATTTCCAGGACCTCCAAACCAAAGGATAAATAAATTTAGAATGCATAGGTATCAACAGTTCTAGAGTATTGTTACTGACTAGGACTGCCACTGCACTGCAGTAGGATTATGGATTCTCTGATATTCCAGTTTGGTTAATCTTAGCCTACCTAAATTTAGGTGCTCATCAGGGTTAAGGAGAGTTTCCTGATGGAATTCTGCAGCTATACTAACCTCCCTTATGTATTGCAAGATCTGTTTTTCCCTCTCCATTAGGTTATAAAGCCTATTAGCAATATATTAAATATTTTAAAGAGGTACCATTTAAGACTCACAATCCAGTTCCAACCACTGGTAAAAATAAAATGGTTGATAAAAATACGACTTGCTGATCAGACTCCCAAAATACTTGGCTTCCTTTCTTGATTGCATCTTTGAGTTCACTGGGTCCATGGACTTGCTTTGTGATACTTCTCTGAAAAGTTTGATTTACTTTTCCCACTATCTGTTTCCTCCCAGTTTTGTCTTAAGAATACTAGAGTTTGATGTAATAGAATTAAAAAATAGCTTAGAAAAAAAAACTAAAACATATTCAGCTTAATGCAATTGCTATACCTCAGCTATGATGATTTACCTTAACATATATTAACAGATTATAGTTTTCACAATAAGCTCACAATTGATAGGGGGCACTACTCTGGCACCATTTCCTGTGGACTCTCTGCTCTAGGACCTGTCTACACAGGCTAGTTATGAAGAGAAGTGGTTCTGACAGTGCATGTCCCTTTGCCGACAGCTATCTTTTAATTTCAGTAGCATTACAACTGCTTGTTTTTCTTGTTTATGTTTATTAGCTGCATGCACTGAATCACTGATGGCTGACACCTTATGTTAGTCTTTTCCATCATATGCCTCAAATAGTGACTTGTGAGTACTCAATCGGTTCAACTAGGCTCCATGAGAGTGGGGTCACCTGATGGTGCATGGCACAAGTGGCAATTCAAATGCTTTATTTCAAGGTAGTCTCCATTTTCATTACTTCCCAGACAACTTTGCAACTTATAACCCTTCTTTCATATCCACTTTGCAAATGTTTCATGATATATGTGAAAGTGACTTGTGCAAAGTTTTGCCTGAAAAGTCAAAGAATTCTTTTCTTATAACTTGAATACTGAAGACAAAAAAAGCTTTGAATGAGCTTAAGAATAAAAGGAATACCTTTGTATGAGATCCATTGCAAGTACAAGATCATTGAAAAATTGAAAATGTATTATTTGATTTGATGTTACATGGCAGTAAAAATAAATGTAAGCATCCACATAGATCCATCCCAGGATTCATGAAGCTTGCGCCAGGTGCAGGCGTAGCGTAAGTGGTATAATGCCAAATATGTCCTCCGAGCGATTCAGGTGTGATCCAATTCCACGTGCACTACCAGCGTATGCCTTATCTGCACAGCCCTCGGCTCAGGTATGCTAATCACCCCATGCACAGTACTGCAGCATGCAAATGAAGGTACATAGCAATTCATGAAGTGGTGTAGGCGTAGAGTAAGCCTACAGAAATGTAAACCAAAAAAAACAGTTTACATTTTGCCAAACAGAACATCGGAGCCATGAAAGCAGACCAGACTCATGTATTACAAAGTTAACATATGCCAATGGCTAAATATACAGCCAATGGCATAAGAAAAGATGCACAACACATAAAAAATAACATTTAATGTCATGGCCACAGTAACGCAAAGTACAACCGCAGGGCATGTGTGCTCAAACGGGAACACAAGGAAAATATATACAAATGTCATAAAATTGCAATGTAACACAAATCATGATTTCACCATAATAGTCAATGGTATGCATGCTACACCACAACCAAGCTGCAAGGTTTGCTAAGGGTCTGTGACAATATTCGGCATGGTAACTATGAATTAGTAGTCAATGCCATGCAAATGAGGCAAGTAATAGTGAATCGCAAACGTCCTGCCGGCCTAAGGATGTACCATACGGCGCAGCACTACAACACCAAGGAGTGGTCTGGAGGTATACATGATATCAGCAGTGGGGTGTGCCACCGTAGCTGTAAGCACATTGGAGCAATGCAAATCTGGACTGCCCATTACTAAGCAAAGACGCAGGATAGGGGTGTGGATGTAGGTATAGCTTTGCTTAGCTGAGAGCACACATGGTGCCTGAAAACGCATGTGTACGTGGATGAAAACATGCCCGAAAATCGGTAAGCGGACGCACGCGCTGCGCACCACAGCTCAAACAGGAAGTTTAGGGGAAGACAATAAGGAAATGCCGCAGTAGGGTAATTGGAGTACAACTGAGCAATTAACACCTTTTAACTCACAGTGGGCCATTGACGGCAGCTAACAAGGCTGTTAGCAGCAACCTGCAGAACAGGATAGGGGAGGTGTTGGATTGCAAAGAAAAGAGAACTATCACAGAGCAAAGCAAACCTGCAGTAGATCGGCTGTAGAACACATTTTGCAAGACAATCCTGGTTTGGGAAAGTACAAAACAAGAAAGAAGGCTGCTAGATGCATGCCAGACAATGGGAGGGGAATCGTTAAGAAAAGTTAAGGCAAGGGTAAGAGGTAATCCACAGCAGCTAAATGTAATTCAACACCAAAGGCACCACAATAGCAGCACCTGTGGTAAAACACATAAGATACCCAGCAGCTCCGATTGTACATACACACCCTATGACATCATCAGTGTTCAAAGCACAATAGTATAAAGTGTGAAGGCACCTCACACACACTTGTGTATTCCCAAACCCTGCATCATCGGTGTAAACAGACGGGGAACTTTTAAAATGTACTTGTTGGGAGCTGCCATAGCTGTGATTCATCACCATGTGTTGGAGACTGAAGGTGTTGTGGTGGATGATGCTGACAACCACCTCAGGCCCTGGAGGAGGGGAAGAGTGTTCAGACCAAAGGTAACCTACCAGGGGCTACATGATCTGGAGATAGTAGAGCGTTACAGGGTAGACAGGGACATCATACAGCAAATAATTGAGCTGTGCCGGCCACGCCTGAGATCCAGAAACAACAGAGGGGAACCCATCCCAGTGGACATGAAGGTATGTGTAAGCTTGAGAATACTAGCCACAGGTACCTTTCAAAGACCAACTGGAGATATCATGGGGATCTCACAGGCATTAGCATCCAGGGTACTCCACCAGTTCCTGGATGCCATGTTACCACATGACAATGAGCATATATACTTCCCCTGAACTCAGGAGGAGTTGGCCAGCAATATGCGTCTCTTCCACCATGTGGCACACTACCCAGAGGTACTGGGTGCAATAGACTGCACGCACATACATATCAAGTCACCACCCGGTGAGCATGGTAGGCACTACATAAACCACAAGGGATACCACTCCATCAACTGCTAGGTCATGTGTTATCACAGATGTGTGTGCTGGCAGCCCTGGAAGCTACCATGACGTCCACATCTGGCATGCCTCACAGCTGTATCAGGTATTTGCCAGGGGGGACTTCCCATATGGCCACCTTGTGGGGGATGCTGGCTATGCACTGGAGCCATGGATGATGACTCCCATCAGAAATGCACACACACCCATGCAAGAACGCCATAATCAGGCACACGCACAAACCAGAATCATCATAGAGCGTGTGTTTGGGATGCTGAAATCACGGTTCCATTGCTTGGACATATCTGGTGGAGCCTTGCAGTACTCTCCAGGTACGTGTGCCCACATCTTCATAGTATGTGCCATGCTACATAATATGATCCTGCAGAAACAGCTGCAGCAGGGACATAATGGTGAAGGCCCTCACAACCCACTGCAATTGCCAAGGCCATCACAGGCACAGAGGGATTCAGACCACGAACACCCTATGCCAGCCTAAGTAGGCAGACAGAGGCATGCCCAATATGCCCATGCCTTGGCAAAGGGGTAACGTATAGCACATACACTGACAGTGTAGGCCCCTATGGACTGACACACTTCTCCACCTGCACATACAGTAAAATGGATGGCACACACACACGACCACCTGTAAATTGTAATGTATAGGTGGCCTACTGTGTGAATCCTACATAGGCAGCCCTCAACTATTGCACACACAATAGCTATTGGAACAAGGAAAGTCAACACCTGAACAGTAAACGAAGCTAACAGCATATGTTGATACTGTATGTATAGGTTCCTAGGTACATTGGTAGGTACATGCCCGATTGTCAGAGGCCATTCATCAGCCTAGGCAAAATGTGTCTGCTGTCGCCACCCCATTGATTAACTAACTGTCCCTCTGTGGAGCAGAGCCAGTTGCGGGATCCATGTGTGTAACCACTGTTCCCCACTCACTCTGCATGGATTCCCTGGTGTGTTAATGAGGGGCTCCATATAATGTAATCAGGGATGTAGTGCCAAAGCATGGGGAGTACCCATGACAGGTATCTGTCACCCCAGCATTCTCCAGTTATGGTTATGTCAAGGTGTAGCACATTACAGTGTGTGGCTCACTGTGACATAGATTCCCAATGCTGGAGCACATCCATTAAACATCACTTGGACATACCATTAATAGGTATCATTCATATGTAAACTAACTGAGTTACACTTTTGATTGCAGTATGGAGGAACAGCCGTAGTACAGTCCACATACAAAACACCATAACACTTGTTATTGTTACTAGGGCGGCACAGTCGTGCAGCGGTTAACGTTGTCACCTCACAGCAAGAGGTTCTCCAGTTCGATTCTCGGCTGGGGTGCCTTCTGTGTGGAGTTTGCATGTTCTCCCTGTGTTCGCTTGGGTTTCCGCCGGTACTCCGGTTTCCTCCCACATTCCAAAGACATGCATCTGGAGCATTTCTCCCCGGGCCTCCACTGAAAACAGGCTCTGTGGAACCTAGTCGGACATTCCCGGTCAACAAATGTTAAATAATGGAATGTGTCGCAGTAATGTTTACATAGCTAGCTTTGGAGGATGCGATAAGGGATCTCAGATTCCTATTGAGGCTGACCAGTGAGCTATCCCACCCATGGGATTGTACTCTACTTTGCAACAGTCTCCTCCTTCTGTTGTACATTATGTCCATGGCAGTGGACCCCCAGAGTGGTGTCCATTATCTGGTGGGTACCATCATGGCTCTGTTTGGGATAGCATGATCCATGCAGTCATGTAAGTGCTAATGAAGTGCAGTTGTGTATGTTTCAGCGTTTGTAACTATATTGTCCATCTGCATGGGTATCATGATGTTTACTACTGCTTTCATAAGAAGCCTGAAGTTGGCTTTGTAGAAATATTGTACTGTGTTTTCCGTGAAGGGTGTGGTGCCAGGATGTGGATAACAAGGGTGATTAGCATATGTTCGGAACTGACCAATGAGAGGATAACCCCAGGTGTGGAACACCAGTCACACATGTTGGTAATGTCCAGGTCTAGGATATTATTGGCCTTGGTGGTAGTGTGTATAGGTTGATCCAGCCGATTGGAGGTTATGAATCCCAGAAAGTGTTGGCCTAATGTGTCAGTACATGAGTAGGTATCCCAGTTAAGTGTAGGGTAGTGTCAGTCTCACATCAGTAGTTCCTGTTTGAACCCTACTTTCCAGTACACCAAGAAATGAGGGCCGTTAACCGTGGGGTATGGTGTGGAATCTGTAGGAAGCTACAATTTGTATAGCAGTTCTGGCCACAGTTAGTTGCACTTGGATTACCTCTGATGCATTGTGCTAAGCAACCAGCCTGAGGGTGTGTACATCCTTGTGAAATATGGACACACCTCCGCTGTGGATGTTCCGGTCTTGGTTACATGACTGAAAGGTGTGGTCTGCGTAATAGCCTGTCAGTGCAGGGGTGCTCTCCAGAGCCTAGAAGCATTTCCCAGTCACTGCAGAGATATTGAAGTGGTCCATTATAAGGAGTGCCTCAGCTGAGTGCATTTGAGATGAAGATGTCAAGCATTCAGTAACATTACCCTCAGGTTTTGCTTGCCTGTTCCTGTTCTGGCGGTGAATATGTTATTTGAAATGTGTCCAAAACAGGCAGTATAGGAGCATCAAGAGCCTTAGATGTTATCCATAATTCTAGGGCCGACAGGTGCAGGTAATCTGTGCCAAAGCATCGTGTTTTGTCGTCCATGTCATTCAAAGCAGACAGATACTGGATACCCTTGGAATGACACCAGAAGCATAGGCAACTGTTGAAGTGAATAATTCAGTCGCTGTACTGTGGTATCAGTCTGGATGAATGCAGAATGCTTCTCAGGGCTTGGGCGATACCTGCCTGGGCTACAAGATCAAAGAGCTATTGCATGTCCCTGTACATGTAGTCCAGGAAGTTACATCTCAGGGCATTCACACTAACATGGAGAATGACAGTCATATTGTACCTGTTGAGAAGTGACCTGAGTGCATAGGTTATGTTGCGGATCCTGTTACCCGACAGCCAGATGAAAGTGACTATTGCCTTGTGTAGCCTGCTGAGTGGGACATCAATGTGACCGCCTACAGAGTCACCTATGACTAGTGTGCTGGGTATGTTATAACACCATATTGGCTGTAGTTGATGGGCACACATGAGTCTGTGGGCTATAAGTAATTGGTGTTGTGTTTGGTGATGGGGGCTGCCTCTGTTGCCTACACAGAGTAGTATGGAGAGGCTCTGCAAATGTTGTAGTCTTACTATGTGTGGCCTGTGGTGGTGGAGATCTAGTCAGACTATGTGATGAGTGAGGTGTGGTGCAAATGTTTAACATCCCCACATGATTGTCAGGTTCAGTCTGGGTTGGAGAGAGCATTACCTCCAGCATGGCTACATACGTGCATCTCCCACAGGCTGTAGTGTCGTATGTTAGGAGTTGAGCATTGACTGTGTACATGAGACAATTGCTATATTACCTCATGTTGCCCATATTCATCATATAGACAGGCAATAACACTGGTAATTGACACTTGGACATGCCTGTATATTCAACCATTTCTCACAAGATATGTGAGAAAAGTGTGTACAGCAGCTGTTGTACTGTAAGCAAGCTGGAAATGTAAGGACAAACAGTGTTTACCTGTAGGAAATGAGTAGGATTGAGTGCTATAGTAATTAGTAGCTCATGAAGTGCTTACATGTTCTGAACAAGTGCTGAGCAGGAATAAGCAATACAGATAGGGTGTTGGATAACATAAACTCACTGCCCCCCCAACAGGTACACAATCACATATCCATGAACACTACAGACCCCCTGTAACCATAACTATGATGGTACAAGGTGCACTCAGGCTGCATGTGAGCTGTCCACATCCCTGGTCGTATAATACACATATGGCAAAATATTTTGCTCTACACATACACTTCCATGTAAAACATAGGTTCATGTCAGTCTGTGAAAACACTGAATGGAGCACACCAACAGTTATCACAACCCACAAAGTGGAGACGCCACTCATAATGGGAGGCACTGCACTATTACCCTGCTGAGTATGGTCTGAAAGTCCATGAACCTTAATCAACGTAGATGTTGTTAGCAGTACAGATGTAGATGACAGTACGGATGATTTCACACTGCATAGCATACCTGTGACAGGTCATAGGACATCATCACCCATACTGTGTTTCACCTACACTAAGTATACTAGATGTACCTTCGTATGTCACAGGAGTGTTCTACCAGTGGCCTGTTGACAGAAGCAACACTACAAAAGGTGTCTGAGTGACATGTGCATATCACACCAGTGGCAGCTACAGTAAAACAGGGTTAATGTTTTGTACTCTCCTCTCATTGTAGCCCATACCACACAGACAAATGGGAGGCATCTGCGTATGTAAGTATGAGAATGGCCATGACCTAGGAGCAATAGCTGACTCAGTGTTGTGGACAACATACAGAATGGGCTTTGTGGGTGAGGTGCGTGACATATGTGCACAATCAGACAGCTGTTTATTGCATTGTCACTGCTAGGTTAATAACCCTGTACCCATTAACTACCACCTCGGCAGCAGTCAACATTATGGACACTGTGTGTAAGGGATGGTGCTGTGCAGTTTACCTCCCTGAGCTAGTGACGTCACCAGACCTATTAGGTAGTCATAAGAGGCAACCCAAGTCATGACAGGGTGCCATCCATGAGCATGGAGATCATTGGACAGCCATACTCAGCACTCAAGTGACCAATATCGGATCACATATCACCTTTAAGGGGTATTGGCCATGCTTGGATGGGCGACACCAGCCTTCACAATCCTCATCTCCACTATGCAGCATGCTGCCTACCCTGCATAAAGACATGTGCAACACTGTGATGTTGGACACGCTACACGTACATATCCTGATCTGAAAGACATACGTCATGGACAGCCAAACTTCCTAGTACAAGGATCGCCACATGCTGGACAGATCCCTGTGCCATACATGTTCCATACTCCTGCCATACCATGCAACCCTGTCCAGAAAAGCTACACATGTCATCTCTGTCATACATGGTGCGATGACCACATGGTAGATGTATCATTAACTGTCTGGATCAGTAATGTGGCACTGATTCACCTGTCGGCGGGAACATGGCTGTCAGATACAGCTAGAAAATCTTACATCCTATGCCATACATGGCCCAGGGCATACACACTACTACATGACCTTGGCCGTACATGCTATAGTTGATAACCATCCCTGCGAATACCATCCGGCTAGCCATTGTCCCATGTGTATCACATGTGTAACACAGGCGATACATGGCAGGATGTTGAACTGCTGTACAGTGCCATGTAGATGTATATGGCAAAACATATGCATGTAAAGGTTTCCATGTGTATGTCTGCATTGTCACTGCTCATGTCCGTTAAGGCAGTGTATGTGTTGATATGTGACATATACACAGCATCAAGGTCAACAGCATTAATGTGGACACATCCAGGCATGTGCTGATAGGTAAGAACACCAGTACAGGCAAACAGACATGCCCACATCAAGACAGCATTCACATGGAGTATGAGCAATGTAATGAGGTGACACACATATATAGTGATAATATCCAATCCCCATCGGGTGTTACATGTGTGTGACACAAACATGTCAGTCGTGTCAGTGTCATGACAATTTGCAAAGACAGCTGTTCATATGTACTAAATGCAATACACATGTATGTGCATCTGTATCTCTGTGCATCTCTGAGATGCTGTGACCTGTCTCCATCATTATGTCTTCAAGATAATGCCTTGATCACGACTGCCAGCATATAGCTGCTTGGAGGATGATGCCCTCATACCTTACCTCCAGGATAACTATGAGGTATTATTCAGCCATGTGCCACAGCATGCCCAGCAGCGTGATGACCTGTGGCAGGAACTTCACAGGAACTACCAGTAGGTGCGCAGACACTGCACGGACCTGATCCGACATGTGAAACAGCGTGAAAATGCAATTGCCAGGGAAGAAGGTAGAACTGGTGGTGGGCCACCAACCCAGCTCCCACTCACACCTACCGAGGAGCTACTGGCCAGCCTGGGGACCACATCAGAACAGCATCCACAAACTTTAGCTGCCATCGTGGAGGTGGGTGTCTCCCAACCACCGAATCTGGAGTTGCCTGGTAAGTCACTACTGCACATATAACTATTATATCCCATTTAGTTGCATGTCTCACTGTACAATATGTAATGTAACATCATATGCAAGGTATGTTTACACACATGCCGCATACTATAGTATGCTACCCTGTGTATGCACACATGTGCATACTCCATAGTATATGCTATTGTACTGGCGAATGTGTTAACATGCACAGTGCACCGTGTAGCTGTCATACAGTCATGGATAATGATCAAACTGCTGTGTCACCCCTATACAGGTATCTCTGGCATGCTGCAGAGACAGCAGGCTGTTGCAGGTGAGACAGTTATCAGTATCAGGCATATTAATGCACAGATCTATTCGCCATGTGGCCAGTTAACACATGTACACATAATGTATGATCCAGTCACGATATACAGGTCGCATCTTTCATCAGTCACACTGGCTACCCATGTGCAATATATACAAACTAAATGAAACACCGACATGAAACCACAGTAACTGTCATTGCTAGATGTGTGGACAGCTGTGCATACAATGGTGGAGGTGTTGTTCAATGTAGGAATATGTACTATACATCAGAACAACACATGTGGGGTACGCAAACAGTACTAAACAGTGAGCTGGGATATGGGCAGCACACAGGATTCACCATTGTGGAATATGCCCCTGCAATGAGTGCAGACATTGTGATGTGTCATCTGACATGTCCCAGACATGTAGTGGTCCAGCTGCAACATTGTCTCACTATCCCATAAAACATATCCCACATACCAAACATGCAACCCTTTGTCTGCATAACCCTGTGGACAGTGGATTATCTGACATCTATGGGTGTATGTCTTATGGGACAACACAGACATGTGAGATAAACGGCCATCACAAACATTTGGCCAACACATGTTCACACATGGCCATGGAGGATGGCCAGAGACATGTAGCAACACACAGTAGATGTGATGTGTATGTGTGTACACCCTGTTGCACATTGTCTACACATGGTCCAACTATAGCCTTTGTTGAATGGTTATATAGTAGATGTTGAACACTGGACATCCTAAAAGCCTATGCACAGCTTGTGGAGGTGTCACTTAATTCGACCACATAAGATGTGTTGAACATCATGACTGTGTCACAACATGACAGTAGTCACCTGTACAGCTTCCACATACATACACAGACACCACATCAGGCCACAGATACCGTACATTTCCCTTGCTGCTGTTGGACATCACTGTCAGCTGTGTACCTTGTGTGTGTGGTACATAAATATCATGTGGGACATGGTGTATTGACAAGTCTGCCATGTGTGGACATGGTTGCCAGGCAGCTAAGAAATGTTAGCAGTTGTGCAGGGGTGTCATCTGTATGCCTTCCAGTGACCTGTCACACATGACACAGCATGGTTTAGTGTGTATACACCTCAGCAACGTGGGTCACAATCCACAATATTTATGTATTGTGTATGCACGCAGTCGTGGCTATGCACTGTGTGTGTATTCCACACTGTATAGCAATAGAGATGCCTCATGATTCCATGCAATGGCACTGTGTCTGTACTTTACACTGTATAGCAATATAGATGCCTCATACTACCCTTCAATGGTCATGCACATCTGCTAAAAGTGCATTCTATCTGTAGGGCATACAGACAACACTGTAATGTGACACCATTATACCGCTGTACATGTGTCAGGATACCATTGTGTCAAACATGTATGCATGTCAATGCACACGTCAGCAGATTACATGTCATACTACATGTTAATGTCAAGGACATATGCCTCACATCAGCCATGTGTACTGTTAACCTGTGCTGGTCCACATGGTGTATCACAGGGATGCATACTTACTACCATGATTGTGTGAAATGCATGGCTTCTGCTATGACACATGCTTGCTGTTGTGTGCAACGGTATGCTAACTACCACTATTAATGTCTGAGCTGCATGCCGTCTGCTGTATCACATGCATGCTGCATGCCTTCTGTCAAATCACATGCATGGTCTGTGTGTGTCTGTGTGTGTCTGTCTGTGTGTCTATCTGTGTGTGTCTGTGTGTGTCTGTGTGTCTGTCTGTGTGTGTCTGTGTGTGTCTGTCTGTGTGTCTGCCTGTGTGTATGTGTGTGTGTGTGTGTGTGTGTGTGTGTGTCTCTATTGTAATTTAGAGTCTTTGTTTGCCTTCGCAGGTGATGTAGGTGCGTTACCCTCCTGCGGTCCATCTGATGTTTGTGTCCCCACAGACTCTAGCAGTGATGAACATATGCTTGAGGTACAGGCAGGGTTGTCAGGGGCTGAATCTGTGCCATTGGTTGCCATCCCACCTATATCCCCCTCTTCCCTGCACACAGTTCTCATGCCAACACATACCCCATCACCAGTGGCCATAGAGGAAGGACAGTTAGCGTGTGTTAGCTTGGAACAGGAACGTGTGGTGGCTACGGAAGGTGTGTCTTCACACCATGGTGTCAGTGAAATGACTGCAGATGTGCCACACAGGCATGTGGCCAGTGCTGCTCGTAGGAGGACCTCTGGCTGACATGCACCTGCAGGACAGAGCGCAGCAGCTGGTGTCACCAGATGCATGTTTCAGACTGTAATGGTGGCACAGGCACATGCTGAATGGCAGAACAGAGAAGGGCAGAGGCTTCAGAGGGCTGCTATCCGTTCTTTAAATGACAACATCCAGGCATTGGCAAATGCTCAACAGCAGATTGCTGACATTTTGGACAGGCGATTGGGTGACATGGTTGGAATCCTTGACCGTGGCATAGCAATCCGCGAGTGTGAGCTGTCTGTGCTGGAACATCTGGTAGGAGTGAGGTGTAGGCCACATGGATGTAGGCCAGCTACACCACCTGGTGCAGGTCTACGTGAATGAGCTACCTCACATGCTCGCTCCCATAGTGCCGGTAGCAGGAGCAGTGCAGCTAGTGCTGTGCTGTCCACACCAGGACACAGCAGGCCACGTGAACGTGGACGTGGCCCTGGATGGTCCCAGTGGGGACATGGTTCCAGTGGACATGTGTCATTGGACAGTACCCAATCTGTACATCTGCCTGGTAGTGCCCGTGCAACCCCTGGCAGGCACAGGTCACGTGGCCATGGCCAGACACAGTGAGCTGTAAATCCTGGTCTGTACAATCTGGAGCTGTCAATAATATCCCTGTGTAGGCTGGACACATGGCAGTACTGTGTGCACACATACATGCACACACCAGAAACAGTTGTAGGGCACCGCAACACCCACATGCATAACAACCACACATGTCCAGTTAGATCACAGGCCCTAACCCACACACATGATGTCATCCACTGGTGCAGCCTAGGCCCCTGGCAAACATTATCACCCTGTGCATATGATGATGCCTGTGCCGCATCCCTGTCATCCACACCATCGATGCAGGGACATGCCTATATGGTCTGATGCACAGGGTGAACAGAATGGTGAGATAAATGTATATTACAATTGTTGTGTACTGTTGACATGCAGCAGACATACCATGTAGTACAGATTTAGAATGCATTGTTTTATGTTCACAGTATGTGTCTTGGTAACAACAGTAACAGCATGTTGGTAATGATGCACTGCTTCCCTCCTTAAGGTCTAATTGCATGTGCCATTAAGTACCAGTGTTTGCAGTTTCCCATGTGTAACTGTGGAGTACTCACAGGCATGTATGGCATTACCAGCATACTATACGTAGCCTCAACCTCACTGTTAAAAAGGCTGACATTCCAAAGATGTCTACACAGCTACTGATCCAGGAGCATGTTAGCTGTGTACTAGGCTACAGTGGCTAGAGACGTGGCATTCATACCGGGTGACATCACAGGTACAGTTACATGGTACAGGGGGGTTTACACAGCGGTCTAGCTGATGTTAAGGGTAGAGGCCAGTTGATAGCATGAGGCCTCACTGTGCAGCAGTAATACACTTTCACATTACAGGATGAGAACACACACAGACATACACAGACACACACAGTAACACGCCCACACTCATGGGGTCAATGACACTACAACACACACTTGATAGTGTTGAGGTGAGGACCCCTGCCTAAGTGGTAATCACCAATACAGTACTGTGCACCCACATGACGTGACACAGAGAATGAACATGTACAGGTAGTCAGTAATGCCTAAGACCGATGGCATCAACAGGGTAGTAGATTGCATCACCTTGAGGGGTTAGGGGTCCTGTCTGTTCTCTATGGTAGCATACATCCTCACTCCATGCACCAGACAGCCATACATACATACACACACACACTGGAGTCCACAAATGTCATGCATATACAGATAGCTAACATGTGTCTGATACACACACCACCCATGCCTATGTATTGCTTTCTACACTGCAGTATGTACAGATCTCTACAACAGTGTACAGGGGTGTGTAACAATTGGGATGTATTCCCCACCATACGTGGCATATATGGTCACACAAACAAACACACTTGGCAGTACTGTGAATCAAACACCTGCTATCTTATTATATGTCTGACAGACATGTAGCAGTATTGCCCACATTACAATGTGTACCGATGCTAGCTTCGGCAATTGTGCTGCTATATGCACACAGGAGGACTTAAGTGTTACAGGTGTCAAGTGATTTCCAGTCAGTGACACCCTGACCGCTGTGTCAGTTGTATGTCTTCACCTTCAATTAACAGAAACATAGCTTACTGTTTGCACATGTCATGGTAGGACAGCTTGTGACACACCTGTGAGCTGTCTTCAGCAAACATCCATCTGCAAAGGTGGCCCACCATTTTATGTACACACATCCATCCATAACTGATGTACATCTTACCGTACTGTCAGTATTTCACCATATACAGGTGTCAATGATGGGGCTGCATTGCACCTGCATGCTGTAGTATGACACAGATGAACAGCAAACATCAGCTACTGCACATGCATGGTGGCTGAATGCACACCACTACATGCACATGTGTGTAGGTCCTACATTCCTGTCATGTAGCCATGTTTGCATGCATTGCAATTGATGGACATGTGTGATGATATACATGACACATGGACTGTTGTATGATATGATAGTTGTCATGGATAACCAGTACAGAGGGAATGTTAACTCAGTCAACATTGCTACCTTATGTACTGTTAGCATTCAACAGCCATGGACCTACCTTCCGTGTGCATGTGTGTAATTGCTGTAGCCACTTGTCTGCACTGTCTGCACGAAGGACAGCAAAAGCTATGCTATGTACATATCTGTTGTGTGTGTGTGGGGCATGTACATATCCATGGCAGTTACATGTATGTCATATCCAAACATGGGTGTGTTTTCTGGTGTACAGCAACAGTTATCTGTTACAGCTGTATAAGACCCATGGCCCCTGTTATGTGTACAGCCGACCTGGTTATGAAAAGTGGTATAATTGCATTGCATAACACATGATGGAACCCTGTCAGTACATGGGTAGTCTGCACAGTTGCTGTAGAGCTAGGTACAGTCCACTGGTCATGAGTAACATGGTGTTGTACTAATGTATGGATGTGTGTTGCTAGTCCAAGGACATGGTGATGTCTGGGGGCTACATACTAGAATGTGGCATTTACCACTGTGATCTGCACCTGACACATCTGTGATGGCTTTTGAGAGTGTACTGGTCAGTACATGTGAGTGGCCTTCATGTACATGGGGACACTAACACCTAGAGCGGTCCATAATGGTCTTATGGCCCACATGTCTGTATCTGAGGTATACGGTGGTAGTGCTATTGTGCACAACTGAGCCTTATGCCAGGTGTTCCTCACTGCACAAATGTCAGTATTCACCATTGTTGGATCTAGATTGGCAGCTATGATTGCGAATGCTACATGTCTAGCACTGTTTAGCATACACATACAATGCAGTTGTCCTGTAGGTGTCAGGGTGTTTACCTGGTCTTAGGTTCTTCATCTATGTATGGTACTATATGTGCAAAGTAGCCACTCCTGCCAGGACATCACCACGGGTGGTATTAGTGTGCCAGGTTTATATTGGTACAGCTAAGGTGATGGACAGCAGCAGACATTGTATAGAAGACCAGTGTCAGATATATGTAGTGAAGCGTTCATGCTAACAATGATGACTATCAACGCACTGTGCCCTTCCGTGTTTAGAATCTATGTGCATACAAGACAGGCCTTCACTTCTAAGTGTGTGAGCATGCCCAGTATGCCGTTGTGTAGATGGATACATAGTGCATTCCAAATGGACGTGTGCTACTAAGTGTGTAAGCATGCCCAGTGACACCTTGTGTTGGTTATGTGCCTCTGTGTATGGGCATGACCATTGTAATCCTGTATAGCGATAGTGGTCATCAAGGCAACTTCAGGATGGATTCCTACATTGAACACACTGGTTCACAGGTATGTACACCGTAACTGCCAGCATCCATGTCGATGTCTGCATTCTTAGAAGGTCATATTGACTGTCTTGAAAGGTGTACTGTCTGTGGCACATCTCGTATCTATGTAGTGTTGTAATAGTGCTCCGTTGATAGGCAGTTGTCCTGCTCACACCACAGCTATGTGTTTGTCTCCGTCTGCCTTGGGACAGTAATATACTTTTAGACTGCTCACACTCCATACAATCCCTATCGGTGTTTGTTCCATTGTTGATGATGTCACCCACCTAGAAGTATGCCTCTGGGAGTGCTGTGTTCCAGTAATCTCGGTAGCGCATTCTGTAACTGCATAATGCTGTAGTGTGATAAGATAGTTAGGTCTATGTTGTAATCCCAGCCCTGCCAAGTGTGTGTGTGTATGTGTGTGTGTTTCCAGCTGCCTGGGGAGAGAGTAATGCTTTTAGACTGCTCACTCTCCATACAATCCCTATCGGTGTCTTTGCCTTTGCTGATGATGTCACCCACCTAGAAGTATGCCTCTGGGAGTGCTGTGATCCAGTAATCTCGGTAGCGCGTTCTGTAATGTGTGTATGTGTGTGTGTTTCTGGCTACCTGGGGACAGAGTAATGCTTTTAGACTGCTCACTCTCCATACAATCCCTATAGGCGTCCTTGCCTTTGCTGATGATGTCACCCACATAGAAGTATGCCTCTGGAAGGGGTATGGTCCAGTAATCTCGGTATTGCATTCTGTAACTGCGTAATGCTGTAGTGTGATAAGGTAGTTAGGTCTATGTTCTAATCCCAGCCCTGCCAAGTGAGTGTGTATTTCCAGCTGCTTGGGGACAAAGTAATGCTTTTATACTGCTCACTCTCCACACAATCCCTATCAGCGTCTTTGCCTTTGCTGATGATGTCATCCACCTAGAAGTATGCCTCTGGGAGTGCTGTGATCCAGTAATCTTGGTAGTGCGTTCTGTAACTGCATAATGCTGTAATGTGATAAGGTAGTTAGGTCTATGTTCTAATCCCAACCCTTCCAAGTGTGTGTGTGTTTCCAGCTGCCTGGGGACAGAGTAATGCTTGTAGACTGCTCACTCTCCATACAATCCCTATCGGCGTCTTTGCCTTTGCTGATGATGTCACCCACCTAGAAGTATGCCTCTGGGAGTGCTGTGATCCATTACTCTCGATAGCGCATTCTGTAACTGCATAATGCTGTAGTGTGATAAGGTAGTTAGGTCAATGTTCTAATCCCAGCCCTGCCAAGTGTGTGTGTGTTTCCACCTTCTTGGGGACAGAGTAATGCTTTTTAGACTGCTCACTCTCCTTACAATCCCTATTGGCGTCTTTGCCTTTGCTGATGATGTCACCCACCTAGACGTATGCCTCTGGGAGTACCATGATCCAGTAATCTTTGTAGCACATTCTGTAACTACATAATGTTGTAGTGTGATAGAAAAGACAGGTAGGTGTTCAATTCCAAGGCATGACAGATGTGTGTGTTTGGCAGTCATATTCTATGTGTTGGTATCTGTGGGTGGCTAGCTCCAGGATATATTGAGTGTGTTTTGTTGCTTTCCTATATAGTGTCCACAAATGTCATAATCGCCCAAGAGACTGGGTTGTCAACACATACACATACATTCGCCAATAGGTCTGGTGAGTAAATGTCAGCAGCCCTACTCTTACCCTTACTACAGACTGATCCGTGTGACGCAACGAAACACACTTGCCTTGATAGTAACACCACTACATAATGCAGGTGGCACATGTGGTTTCCTTTTCATTCTTGTCTAATGCTTTGGTGTCATGTGGTCCACTGTTGAGATATAAATTTAATATCTATGTATGTGTGTGTGTGTATGTATATATATATATATATATATGTGTGTATGTGTGTATGTGTGTGTGTGTGTATATATATATATATATATAGATATATGATATATATATATATATATATATATATATATATATATATATATATGTATGTGGACATTAGCACTATTGAATGTGCTGGATGATCTGTACGTGATCACCTCAGATGCATGTATATCTGCCATGGCTTACTGGTAAAGCACATCGTTTGTTGTGTGCAGGATCCTGGGTTCTAGTCATGTAGAAACCAGTTATTTTGTTGCTGGGAAGAACAAGGGACATTGAATACGGTGATAGTAAGGCATCTGAGCGACAGTAAGCAGTGGTTATTAATTTGGAGGATCAGTATGGGTCATATAACTATGCATTAGAAGACAATACTATGCAAATGAGGTTGACAGTAGTAAATCCCGTTTATCCCCAGGCTGTGATGCAGATCCCAAGAGTGTATGTGTATAGATAGCCGGGTGCAGGACTCAAATATAGGTGAAAGCATGGGAGGGGGGGTCAGGCATACTGTACGTACATTGGAGCCCTGTGCCTCGGGATTGCTCCTGCCTTAGCATGCCTAAGCTAGGGGTATGTCTATACCTGCCTGGTGAAATTGGGAGGGACAACAGCAGTAGTGGAGTAGTCAAGGTTAACAGGCTGCACAAACAGGTGAGAATTAGCACAATCAGCAGATTACATGGTCAGCCCACCCCAGAACACTACAGTAAAGTGAGCAAGCACCATACACACAGGTTACTTCCACACTCTACACCACTGGTGTATACATGCGGGGACATTTCTCGACACAATCCAACCAAATGAGAAGGGCTGCAGCATGCAACATAGACCAACATGTGCAGGAGGCTGAGGGTGGTGAGGATGTGAATGCTGCTGTACAACCCTTAGTGAGGTGACAGAAGACCCAGGGTAAACTAGCAGGGGCTACATGAGCTGGAGATAGTGAAGTGCTATGGGGTGGACAGAGACCTCCTACAGCAGCTTGTTGAGCTGTGCCAGACACACCTGACACATCGAACAGGCCGAGGGAAACCCATCCCAGTGGATACCAAGGTATGTGTTGGCCTAGGAATACTAGCCACAGGTACCTCCCAAAGCACAACTGGGGATATCATGGGGATCTCACAGGCATCTGCATCCAGAGTATTGCACCAGTTCACAGATGCCATGTCACCACATGCCAGTGAGCACGTACATGTCCTCAACACATGTGATTTGTTGACCAGCAATATGCGTCTCTTTCACCAAATGGCAGACTACCCTGTTGTACTGAGTGCTATAGCCTGCACTCACGTACCCATCAAAACATCACCCGGTGAGTGGGGTAGGGCCTACGTGAACTGCAGGGGCATACCCTCCAACAGCTAGGCTCTATGCGATGGCCAGGGCATTAAACTGAATGTGTGTGCTGTCTGCCCTGGAAGCTATGACGATTCCGATATATGGCATCTGATGCAGCTGTACCACAACTTTTTCCAATATGGACATCCCCTACAGTCACCTAGTGGGGGATGCTGGGTAACCACTGTAGTCATGGCTGATGACACCCATCAGCAATGCACACACACCTGAACAACTACACCATAATGAGGCACACACACAGGCAAGACATATAATTGAGCGTGTGTTTGGGATGCTCAGGTCATGGTTCTGGTGTCTGGACACATCCGGTGGAGCCTTGCAGTATTCACCAGCTACATGCACCCAAATTGTTATGGTATGTGCTATGCTACACAGTCTGATCCTGTGGTAACAGTTGCAACAGGAACAGCATGGGGCAGGGCCACACAGCCCCCCACCAATGCCAAGGCCTGTACAGGCACAGTGTGACCTGCCCTTGGCAAAGAGGCCAAACATGGCATATACACTGACACAGTAGATACCCAGGGAATTTCACCCTCTCTGACTCGCACAGACAGTACAAGGGATGCCAAACATGACACTACCTGTGCTCAGCCATGTATAGGAAGTGCACTGTGTGCATCCGACATAGGCAGCCCTCCAGCACCATCCTCAGGTCTGGAACACCCCCAAGGTAAGTTAATCAACCTACCAATTGGCAGTTGTATTAGAATGTGTATTTACCTGTAGCTATGGTATGGATGTGAGCATACAAGGGAATTTTGTGGCCGGCTGTTAGGACAGCAGACAGTACATGTCCATAGTGGCACCATGACATCTGTAGCACATACCGGGGTCACAATAGTAGCCAGTTGTACACAGGGTGTCCTAACCCACTGCAGGTTATGGACTGAACATCATGTGTGTCCATACAGCCCACACAAGTCTCATACAGCTGGACAGGTGTAGACCAATACAGACAAATGCTATACAATGGCCTCTGGATATGCCCAATGGATGACCTGAAACCCCACAGACACACACACAGACTACAGCAGGCCAGGCAGTTGGATGTAGGTTGTGAAGGCTAGGACGTCTGAAACCACTATGCTGGTAATTAAAGCTAGGACCTGACGTACACTGGTATGCCTCCAACCAGCAATTTAGGTAGGTCCACACACAGAAATGGAGTACCTGGCATACCAGTACAGTAGTAGCAAATGTGTACAACTGTCAGCTGTGCCCCCTTTCCAACGTACACATGTGAGAGTCATGTGCGCCACCCCCGGTGCTGTGTAGGACTGTGGATACAGTTGGATGTCCCCCCATGCTGTGCAGAAATGTAGCAACAGTCAATGTCACATGACCATTAGCTACCCTGCTGACACAGCATGCCACCTGTCGGTGTACAACGCAGGGGTCGGCAGCACAGTACTGACTATCTGGACATGTGACACATGCGATCCAGTTGACCATACTGGGCATGCTCAAACACATAATGTCAGTCGACAACATGCGTAACAGTCATACTGGGCATGCTCACACACTGAAACACAGTACAGCCAGGTCTTCAAACACCAGTGGTCCGGACATATCTGCCAGTACATTGCTATACTGTTGGATGACTGTGCTGTCTGGTATCTATGTGGTACTGTCCATTGTCTGTATATATGCCATGGTGTATTGGTAATTCACATGAGCTGTGTGCGCAGGGTATTGCTACCAACACATGCAAATGATGGTTCTTTGTTTGCGACCAGAACGACGCCTTTGGATACAGAGTGGGTAAAGCATATTCCAGCAAGTGGGAGCGGTTGTGCATGGGTTTGTGCAAGGTTAAGCACTGCTGACCTCTGGTTGCAGCTCCTTATACTGGTTTAGACTCCACATTTCTTTCTCAGTGCAATACTCGCATACTGGTAGACAAACACGCTTACACCCGCTCGTTGACTCACTTGCACGTGCACCAACATTGGTGCTTCCATTTGTCACTCACGCTGGGTGGGCGCGATCCCTTGTGATGCCTATTACATCGGACTACATGATTACAGTATCGGGTATGGCTAACCATTAGGTGATGGCAGACATTCGACTGTACGGAATCGGCGGCCTGTCCAGTGACATAATCATATTATATGCGTGTTCCTCATACAATCTGCTCCCATCTGGCTGATACATGGGATCCGATACTCTGCAATGCTGACATGTAAATGTGTTTTGGGAAACGCATCTCTCTGCCGGATCATGCTACCGCATACCTATTGTAGGTTTTCCACCTTTTAGATTGGCCGACGTGAGACTCTAGGAGTAACACCTTTCCCACTTTGCATGGGACAGTCCCTCATTAGGCATATGTGTCATGCGAGAATACTCTAGCCATAGCAAATGTCCTGATTAGAGGACAATATTATATTGTACGTGTCTGTAATAGGTGCATGTAATGGTTAT